>NC_064627.1:1113991659-1114300235 GCF_023864275.1 Schistocerca cancellata
CCTGTGTCTATGTGCCTGTGGTTCTGTCAGTGTGATCATGTGATGTATCTGACCCCAGGAATGTGTCAATAAAGTTTCCCCTTCCTGGGACAATGAATTCACGGTGTTCTTATTTCAATTTCCAGGAGTGTATTAAAGGTTACCTGATGGTGGTCTGAATTGAGAATAGCCAGTACTAGGGGAAATAGGGTATTTCAGAGAAACCATTCATACAGAAATCAATAAGCCTGAAATACCTCAAAAAGAAAAGAAGGACAAATAAACTCCACAATTTCGGGCCTACAGTGACTCAAAAATGAGCACACACTTCATTGAGCCTTGTCTTGTGTTACTCGAGTATTTCCATCAACTTCCAAATCCAACTGATAACGCAACAATGAAAGGATACAAAATAAGCTGCTAGGTAGCGTAGCACAGAAGGAAGATGGGCAGGCAAGCAAGACTGCTGTAGCCTGCTCGAGTTGGGCGTAGCTTAGCTTGGGTGGGAGTAAAGCGGCCTGTCCGTTATTCTGACACAGTGTGAGAGCCAGCCTGCCTGGCTGGCAGGCAAGCATGGGCAGGTTAAACGGGTAAAGTGTACACCTGTAGTATATGAGCAGCTCTCGGGGCAGGTTCCAATGACACCGAGGATAGATTTTCTCTCTTGCATCCACTGTCTCTGTCCCAGTTGCCCTCCAAGGTAAGCTGTATTCCAGCGTGGGGTGGCTTAACCAAGTGCAGACAGTATCTCCTTGCAATCTAAACGAGGCGGCACGCAATGGCGAATGGCCGGCAGCGTGCAGCGCCCACCAGCGCGGTCCCGCACGCGTCAGAGCCGGAATGAACGAGACGCTCTTCGCTCTCTTTCGAATCCCCGTTTGGCGACGCGCTGCACTGACAGAATCGAGGCACGCCCCCCTTGTAATCTTCTGAGAAAGATTTTACGCAAACTATTCGGTAAAAAGTTTGATTTTTGTGTTACTTGCAGCTTCATATACACTCCTGCAAATTGAAATAACACCGTGAATTCATTGTCCCAGGAAGGGGAAACTTTATTGACACATTCCTGGGGTCAAGTACAACACATGATCACACTGACAGAACCACAGGCACATAGACACAGGCAACAGAGCATGCACAATGTCGGCACTAGTACAGTGTATATCCACATTTCGCAGCAATGCAGGCTGCTATTCTCCCATGGAGACGATCGTAGAGATTCTGGATGTAGTCCTGTGGAACGGCTTGCCATGCCATTTCCACCTGGCGCCTCAGTTGGACCAGCGTTCGTGCTGGACGTGCAGACCGCGTGAGACGACGCTTCATCCAGTCCCAAACATGCTCAATGGGGGACAGATCCGGAGATCTTGCTGGCCAGGGTAGTTGACTTACACCTTCTAGAGCACGTTGGGTGGCACGGGATACATGCAGACGTGCATTGTCCTGTTGGAACAGCAAGTTCCCTTGCCGGTCTAGGAATGGTAGAACGATGGGTTCGATGACGGTTTGGATGTACCGTGCACTATTCAGTGTCCCCTCGACGATCACCAGTGGTGTACGGCCAGTGTAGGAGATAGCTCCCCACACCATGATGCCGGGTGTTGGCCCTGTGTGCCTCGGTCGTATGCAGTCCTGATTGTGGCGCTCACCTGCACGGCGCCAAACACGCATACGACCATCATTGGCACCAAGGCAGAAGCGACTCTCATCGCTGAAGACGACACGTCTCCATTCGTCCCTCCATTCACGCCTGTCACGACACCACTGGAGGCGGGCTGCACGATGTTGGGGCGTGAGCGGAAGACGGCCTAACGGTGTGCGGGACCGTAGCCCAGCTTCATGGAGACGGTTGCGAATGGTCCTCGCCGATACCCCAGGAGCAACAGTGTCCCTAATTTGCTGGGAAGTGGCGGTGCGGTCCCCTACGGCACTGCGTAGGATCCTACGGTCTTGGCGTGTATCCGTGCGTCGCTGCGGTCCGGTCCCAGGTCGACGGGCACGTGCACCTTCCGCCGATCACTGGCGACAACATCGATGTACTGTGGAGACCTCACGCCCCACGTGTTGAGCAATTCGGCGGTACGTTCACCCGGCCTCCCGCATGCCCACTATACGCCCTCGCTCAAAGTCCGTCAACTGCACATACGGTTCACGTCCACGCTGTCGCGGCATGCTACCAGTGTTAAAGACTGCGATGGAGCTCCGTATGCCACGGCAAACTGGCTGACACTGACGGCGGCGGTGCACAAATGCTGCGCAGTTAGCGCCATTCGACGGCCAACACCGCGATTCCTGGTGTGTCCGCTGTGCCGTGCGTGTGATCATTGCTTGTACAGCCCTCTCGCAGTATCCGGAGCAAGTATGGTGGGTCTGACACACCGGTGTCAATGTGTTCTTTTTTCCATTTCCAGGAGTGTATCATCTTTGATGTCATGTGCCCGTCACCTCAGTAATGGTCATATTTATTTAGATATTCGAATTAAGTAAGACACAGCACTAAATTCGGAATGATTGGAATGAAAAATATGTGACGCTAGGATTTTGCGTTTGCTGCATGTGACACCAAACTTTTCTGCATATGAAATTTAGCCAACATATTGAAATTTTCTGAAGGCTTGGGCAAGGGTGTCTTAATGTTCCCAATATCGACAAAATTTATTATATGTAGCACGTTCACTCCTGATCCCACACACGCTAGAATGAAGTATTCTTAACATCCCTCAAATCTCCTAAACCGATCGAGATATCGTAACGAGATTTTATAAAATAATAGCATGCAAAGAGGAGAGTATTTACTCATATGGTTAACATATGGAACTTTATCTAAGGTGATATAGCTGAAGCTATCGTATTTTCTTTTTTCAATCCAGTACTGTGGTTTTTAAGACTCATTGTCAACTTATGAAAAGAGGATTTGCTAGTATGAAAAGCCAAATTTTTTCTCGTATTTTACTGCAAAACGAGACAGCGGGGGTTCACAGTATGCTATTGATCTCTCTCGTCGCCAATTACTTGTTTAGTGAGAACTTTGTTTCAGGATTCTGTTACAATAGCTACTTCAAGGTGGTTATGTACAAATTATACTGTGTTTTGGCAAAAGAAGCAGAATTAAACCTATCAACAAGATAAATGTTGCCGTTATTCACAAATGATGCTTATTCAAATGAAAGAGAATAACAATTGAAAGAAAAAGAAATCGAACATACTGTTGTAATTTTGGTGGAATCCTGTAACTAATCATATTTTTAATAGTAAATGACTGGAAGTGGAAGTTATCAACGGATTTCCTTCTGGTTCTTCATTTGAGAAATACGAAAATAATTTGCAGCAAATAGTCTCGGAAATAATTTGCAGCAAATAGTCTCGGAAATAACTTGCAGCAAATAGTCTCGGAAATAATTTGCAGCAAATAGTCTCGGAAATAATTTGCAGCAAATAGTCTCGGAAATAATTTGCAGCAAATAGTCTCGGAAATAATTTGCAGCAAATAGTCTCGGAAATAATTTGCAGCAAATAGTCTCGGAAATAATTTGCAGCAAATAGTCTCGGAAATAATTTGCAGCAAATAGTCTCGGAAATAATTTGCAGCAAATAGTCTCGGAAATAATTTGCAGCAAATAGTCTCGGAAATAATTTGCAGCAAATAGTCTCGGAAATAATTTGCAGCAAATAGTCTCGGAAATAATTTGCAGCAAATAGTCTCGGAAATAATTTGCAGCAAATAGTCTCGGAAATAATTTGCAGCAAATAGTCTCGGAAATAATTTGCAGCAAATAGTCTCGGAAATAATTTGCAGCAAATAGTCTCGGAAATAATTTGCAGCAAATAGTCTCGGAAATAATTTGCAGCAAATAGTCTACCATATTTTTGTTCCTATACCCACTCAGAGAGAAGTGCTGAAGTACTTCACCTTGATTACCTTTTGATGTGTTAAAGATAGGGTATAAATATTTACAATTATTTTATCTTAATGATTAGTTTCAAGTGGTTCGCAAAGTAATGACTGTCACGTTTTCGTAAACTTGTTATAATCAGATAAACAGGCGTCAGATTTGTTGTTTCCAACAGAACAATAACGCATTTTTGCTACAGAGTACTACTGACCCTATAGAATTATGTCTTAACTCTGAAGCTGCGAACAGACTGACGACTCGTAGAACCCTGCCATCTATTCGTGTAAGCCAATATAACTGATGAATTGAAGATATTTGTAATAATAAGATGCACTATCTCGTTCTATACAAGGATACAACTATCGGCTGTACTGTTTCACATGTCAAAGATAATTGAAATGAAAAAAGAAATTTCTTTGGTAAGTTCCAGTCCCTGTTGTTCATTATTAAAGGTGTACTGGATTACTTAAGTCCCTTGAACTTGAAACAGAATTTGTGGATTATTTTCATCTCACTTGTTAACTTTTTTTCTTCGGCGAAGTGTCATTAGTGACGAGTTTTGAGTAACATCTTCACCTTCAGCACTTAATTGTTAAATATTATTTTGTCTAAATTGACTCTAAACTGAATTATATATTTATATGGCTCTACCATCCTGTTAAGCAATTGATTTCACACCTACAGGAAAGAGACAGCGTTGGAGGGATGGACTCCATGAAGATTTAAACCAAGTGTCAATAGATGTGGACGAATGGCGGATAGCAGCAATGGACAGAATACAGTGGAGGAGGCAACTTTTAGATGCGTACGGTCCACTGGGCCTCATCACGTAGTAGTAGTAGTAGTAGTAGTAGTAGTAGTAGTAGTAGTAGTAGTAGTAGTAGTCATACCTATATTAAAAGCAAATTAAAACGCGAAAAGAGCTCTTGAAGTTGATCCAGGGTTATGAAGGACGCTGAATTTAGCACATAGCGCTGCCACCCCTGGCAGCAACATTAGCTCTAACTCCGCAAGACGTCTAGTCGACACACTCTTCATATCATGTTTCTTCAACTCTAATCGTAGTTCATCAGTTGAAGCGAGTTGCGAGTGGATAGAGGCAGACTCTCGGCAGCCTACGGCCAAGCCAGATATCTTCAACGGGTGACAGATCTGGAGAACGTGCTGTCCAGAGCAAACGCTGAAATGCAACGCTTGCTGTCGAAATAAATGGCTATGCGTACCAGAGGTGATCGTGTTGTTTAGCCAATGACACCGTACACCACTACGCCAGGTTCTGGGACAATATGACAATGACGAAAGCAATTCGTCACCGTTCGTTCTCCTGCGAGCCTACACGCGGAGATATATCCACCCTGATGCTGTAAGCAGAGCGAGAACTGGCATGAAAAGACGACGTGTGCCAGTCAAAAAAAATGGTTCAAATGGCTCTGAGAACTATGGGACTTAACATCTGAGGTCATCAGGCCCCTAGAACTTAGAACTACTGAAACCTAAGGACATCACACACATCCATGCCCGAGGCAGGATTCGAACGTGAGACCGTAGCGGTCATGCGGTTCCCGTGCCAGTCACGTGTTCAGCGTTTTCGCTGGGCGGACCACTCTCTGCGCACCTCTTTCTGCCGCCGTGTCAAGGGAAGGCACAACTACGGTCGTCGTGTTGACAATCCGTGGTGCTCCAGACGTCGTCGTACCGTCCATCTAGATAACTAGCCTGCTGCAAACAAGCCCATTTCCTGGCTCAAAGGACACTACGCAACTGCACGATCCTGAAAGCCTAAGTACACAATATGTCTGTCCTCTCTGGCGCTAGTTGTGTGGTCCGTTGAGCTCATGCACGGCTTTAAATAATCTACAGTCTCGATACATTGTTGCTGTCTAATTTCGATACATACTGGTCGCCGCCCCACCCCCCCACCCCCCTCCCTCCTTACACGAGGCATAATACGACATTGTCACAGTCAATATTTAAATGCTGTTTCTGAATAAGAAACTGGGTGTACGATCTTTCCTTATATACATAATACACTTGGCTTTTGTTACCCGTACGTGCCTTGTACGGCAGCGTTAAACTGCTGACCATTTGCGTATCGAAGCGAGTAGTACATGCCTAGCAGGTTCGAGGTTCGCTGCACCCCGCCTTCATGGTGCCGTGATTTTCATGGCCAGTTGTGCAGCAAGGCACTGTGAGTCAAAGCAGTTGACTTATTTATTCAATAGAGATATAGCAGAGAGGGATAACTGATGGGGACGACGACGTGTAGAATATCTGGCACATACTACTGATATTAAACTTAGATGAATAAAGTAGCGCAGTGTAGAAACACGTGAGCAGCAATACACCAGTTGAACGGCGGGCATCTACAGAAATAAATAGTGCACAGTAGTTTGTCAAGCATTGGAATACTAGCCAATCTCCATTACAAACTGCCCTCGTAGTCGTTAAAAATTACACTTTTTTCTAGCATAAATACATGCTTTATCCGTCTGTGGATTAGTGTTTTCTTCGAGGTATTTTCTTCATAAATAATGACAAACCAGTGTTCTTATTAACTTTTGACTTTATAGCATTTCTCTCTCTCTGGGAACCACAGCGTTCACTTCCTAACGTCACTTACTAATGATGAGGTTAGTGCTAACCCATGTACGACTTAAGACGAGGAGTGAAGTACAGACATTCTTATTGAGCTGAGCGAAGTGTTTCGGGCTGACTAGTAGGAGAGTGCCGGGTCGAGGCGAGTGAGCACGTGGTTAGCAGTGACTGCACAGTTCGGGGTAGGTAAAGCCGCGAGTATAGCATCTTATTTTTTCATCGATTATATACAGGGTGCGGCTCTTAAATCCGAACACATGAAAATTTTTTAAAAGCAAATTTATTAAAATACAAATGAAAATCATTTTACGTATAAGTAGTGTTATCTTTCAAGAGTAACATTACTCAGTGTAGCCCCCTTTAGTTGCAATGGACGCCTCCAGTCTTGTCCTGAAGCGATCGCACGCACTCTTTAAAAGAGGGCTGTCCAAAAATCCGGGCTATTCGGGAGGGGGCTAGAATTCCTTCGACCAGAACATGTCAACGTTATCCGAGAGCCAGTTTTGGACTAAATGCCTCGTATGAGGTCCTCCTCTGCCATGCAACGCATTGTTTGCTCGCTGACATTCAGAACCGACTCCAGTTTCCTCGGTGATTGCCCCGGGTCCTCCGAAATCACCGCCCGAGCTCTTCCAATGACTGCCTCAGTTCATGACACGCGTTTCCTCGAATGAGGTTTCCTCGCCGGGTTAGCGGAACCTTTCCCGGACTTCTCCGAAGCTTTATACTTCGCCACAACATCGTAAACAGTTTATCTCGGGTATCCGAAGAATGTATTTCACTGGGCGAACGCTCATCGCGAACACTTGATAATTGCGGCTCTGCTTCGGTTGTACTCCGCACTTATCCGTAAAATCTCTGCCATTTTAAGGTTCTGGCTGTTTACTAGATGCCTATGGCTTTCAATAACGTCAATCGCGACCTCCGGCGGAAGTACGATATGGCGAGAAATTTAAATTGAAATTTATCAGGATTTAAGCGCCTTACCCTGTAAATATTAACGTACCTCGACTCTACGTGCAGTGCTTAGTAGAATGAGTAGAAAGGAAGTAATTTTTGTCAAGTTATTTATGTAAAGTCGTATGAACAAGTATTATTGTTAACTTGGTGAACTGAATTACGTGTGACTTTGTAATCTGAAATTCATCGTATTGATAGTTTGTTTACGGGATTGTCCGCTACGTCAGTCCATTTAATTTAAGCCGGTGGCTTCCCTCAACTAAATTTGACTCGAATTAGTTGCGTTCAGCACCTCAGCCCAATCGCTATCAATTTTCTTTCAGTCTCACATCAAGAGACTGTCGCTTCTGCGCAGGCTATTAGATGAACGTACCAGGTTGGTAGACAGTAAGGACTTTCGTCGTCTGCATCGATACAGCAGAGCACAGCTATGGCTCCTTGCATGCTCTGCATTCACACTACAAATGTGAACAGGCGCACGTAACACGTGTCGGCACAGAGGAGGGAAGACGCAAGACGCTAGGATGCTAGTTCCACAGAACATTGAGTATTGTTTCCACCTGGTTGCAAAGGTTAATTACCTCCCAAACAATTAGCCCCCACGCGATCATAGCATCCCCTGTCGTATCGTTTCGCCGTAACTTTCACCAAGTTTAAGAAGTGAAATATTCGCTTGTCTGATTGCATCATCAACATGATTCAATGATAGAAACAAAGCCGCTCTTCGCCATGCTTGAGACAATGACTTAAGATGTGTAAGCGTATTGTCATATCGCTGGCTTAGTTTCCCCTGTCGTATCGTTCCGCCGTAACTTTCGCCAAGTTTAAGAAGAAAGTGAAATGTTCGCTTGTCTGATTGCATCAACATGATTCAATGATAGAAAAAAAGCCACTCTTCGCCATGCTTGAGACAATGACTTATTAAGATGTGTAAGCGTATTGTCATATCGCTGGCTTAGTTGTGGAGTATCTTTGCGGGCAGCCGCGTCTGTAGAGAGTCGAGCATGGGACACGGAAGTTATGTTGTGTAGGGTGTAGCTCTACATGTGAGAGGCATTGTTAGTATGGAAGTCGAAGTGCTGCTACAAGTGCTATTACAGTAAAGTGATAAAATAAGCAAATGATTCAGAGGAAAGTGCGTCAAGAAGTAATTTAAAAATGAGCGGTGCTTCTGATAACGTCTTTGTGTATCCTCTCGTTGTGTGTCGTACCGTACAGTATCAATCATTCGCGCCATTTTCGGTCTCCAAGAATGAACTAATGTGAATCAGTAATACTATTTACCACAAAAGAGAGCATTTAAGTGCCAGTGCCTTGCAGCGAGCGTTAGGACGTGCGTCCGGTCATCGCGTTCCGCATCATCAACAATCAGCCACGCAGCGACGGTTACGCGCACGTTCGTACAAGTGAGAACTGTGAACTGAAAAATTAACATTACGAACAGTGTTATATCATTACTAGTGTCAAGGAGGACTGATACCAAATATCTGTGTATGTGTGACGAGAGTAAGAACTTTCGTGCGATCATTCGGCTTCCGCATCATCAACAATCACCCGCGTCGTGTCGGTTACGCATACGTTCGTCTGAATGATATTGTGGACTGGTAACATCTATCGATTGGGATAAACACTTACGAAGTAGAATGTAAACAGTGCAACCTGCGATTTCCCTTAATCGTCTCCGAATACAGTTGTTCATACCAGACTTCTAACAGTGTTGTGTTTTAACATTGAGTGGCTCCCCTAAACCTGTAAGTAGGCTGTTTAGATTTTTATATTGGTAATGCCACGTAGCGCTCTGTATGAAAATCACTGGCTGTGCTGTGTACAGTCTGTGGCTGGTTTGCATTGTTGTCCGCCATTGTAGTGTTGGGCAGCTGGATGTGAACAGCGCGTAGCGTTGCGCAGTTGGAGGTGAGCCGCCAGCAGTGGTGGATGTGGGGAGAGAGATGGAGTTTTGAAATTTTTAACACTGGATGTCATCAACTACTATATATATTATGACTTAAGGTAAATACATTGTTTGTTCTCTATTAACATCTTTCAATTGCTAACTATGCCTATCAGTAGTTAGTGCCTTCTGTAGTTTGAATCTTTTATTTAGCTGGCAGTAGTGGCGCTCGCTGTATTGCAGTAGCTTGAGTAACGAAGATTTTTGTGAGGTGAGTGATTTGTGAAAGGTACAGGTTAATGTTAGTCAGGGCCATTCCTTTGTAGGGATTTCTGAAACTCAGATTGCGTTCCGCTAAAAAATATTGTGTGTCAGTTTAAGCACAGTCATGTATAACTGTTGAAAGGGGACGTTTCAAACCCCTGCTTGCATAGTTCGAAAGAGAATTTCAGGCAAGCCAGCAGCAGTGTGGAGCAGAAAAGTATGACCGCCGCGGGATTATCAGGTACTTGGTGTGGACAGGGCGCATGGTCAAGAAATACAGTAACGACAACCAGTTAAAGATATCCCACCCATTTGTACTTCCAGGCGTGTTACTGGTGGATACAAGTACTGTTTATCCATGATAAGACAACTTTTTACTACTGCTGTCAGTAGCGGAGAAAATCAGCACTAATTGGAAGATATTCATTTGTCTACGAGCGCTGCGAGTGTTTCCGGCGTGTCACCTCTGCTTTCGTATTAACACAAAACAAGGCAATGGTACCAGCACTGAGGAAAGAAATCTCCGCTCCACAGTCCTCATGCGTGGCCAAGACATGCCTCCTGCATTTCCAGACGGCCACCGCAAGAAGGATCGTCTTTTCGTTGCCAAACAACACCCAATTTGTCAACAGATCTACCGACACAAGCATGTGGGGGGCAGTTTGGCGAGTATCGTTGTGTCTCGTAAGCTCTCGTTGTCCAAATGAGGCCCTCACCTGTGATGGTGAGGCACCACTTGCTCGTCCGGTAACGCCGACGTCTCCGACAGACGACAGCGACGCCGAGGCGAGCGCCACCACCGAGAAGGCACCAACTGCCGTCACCAGCCACCCCGCTGCAGTCCTGCCAACACAACGCCACCAAATTAAGCTCATATTCACACTCAAAAACTGGAACCCTTCTATGCCCAGTTGTTATTCGCTAATGCAACACACTGCTACCTGCCTTAGCAGGGCACTGCTGCTGTTACTAAAATCAGGACCTGTAATGCTATTTATTTTCATTCTCATAGAGGCACGAGTGATCAATGTCTCAGCACTCAATCCAAGTTCGCTTTTTCGAAACCGAATGAGCCTGTTTGAGGGAGGCAATCGCGACCAAATGAGCTAGTAACTGCTATTACACCTGCAGTCATAGTTTTAAAGAGGAAGGGTGGAAATTTGTGCGAGTACCGTTCCGATGTTCCTAGCGGCTAGGTATCGAGAACTGCGCACGCAGAAACTGAATAAATCATTTTTAAATTTATGGATTAGACATGTCCCACAATGCGAATATTTTGCAGATACTAACTGTCTGATCCAAGCAGACCAAGTGGTGTTTTGAAGAGTGTGTGTGTGGGGGGGGGGGCAGGTGGTGGGGGGAGGCGGGCTTATATATATTTCAGAAATGATAATCTGATTCTATCCATTAGCAGAAATCTGAAAAAAATTTAAATATTTAAGTGGGTCCGTAAGCTACTGCACATGGTTCAAAGAAGTTACATGCCTGATAGAGTACATTCAGCGTTAGATTTTTGCACTACAAGTTGCCTAGCATTGCATTTTTTTATATGTACCTGACATGTGACTGTAAAGTATTGCATCAGAGTAAACTAAATGCACTTCACAAAATGCAAAACATATGACTACAACACCAGTGAGTCACGTCACAACACCAGTGAGTCACGTCACAACACCAGTGAGTCACGTCACACCACCAGTGAGTCACGTCACAACACCAGTGAGTCACGTCACAACACCAGTGAGTCACGTCACAACACCAGTGAGTCACGTCACAACACCAGTGAGTCACGTCACAACACCAGTGAGTCACGTCACAACACCAGTGAACGATTTATTTTTGCTCGGAGGTGAAATGCATATTCCTGTCATGAAAAAGTTTGCGTTAGGTTTTGAATTTCGTAAGTCAAACGCGGAAAATGTGCGAAACAAAGGAAAATATGAACTATGTAAACTTATCACATAATTCAAGAAAAACTTTTTAAATATTTTAACACTTTCGTACATTGGTTTCTCCACCCATTTCATGCATAGCACTTCAGTCACAAGCACATTTGCGTACACATTTTTGTGAACACTTCATAGATTGTAAACACCTCTATTGATATTACCTATAATGGCCTTATCTAACTTCTTTTTCTGTTTTTACTGAATGTGACTTCTGTATAACGATGCTTTTTAATGTAACATCGGTGTAAATGTTTTATTCTTTATTAATGATAATAAATGTAATTGTAATTATTCTAGGAATATAAATCCAAAATTAATGCGGTGTAAAAGAATGTAAAAGCTAAAAATTTAATTGTAATACAGGTTATGCATAGGGAAAGTAGGTTTGTAATCATGTAAAACTTTGAATTCTCTCCGAAACGGAACTGGCTAGGCAGAAATAGGAAAGGTGGATTTTGCGGTCGAACTGCAAGACTCCTGTATGGCACGAGTCAGTCGGTGCCTAGCAGGCAAAGAGTGCGGCGTCTTGTGAACTGAAGGGGGCGAGAACAACTGCTGGAATTTATGGTATAATATAGCCTCGGATGCGAAAGCGATGGGACTTATGCATGGCATACTTTGGTTGTACTACGAAAATCCGACGTTAAGGAGAGAATTTTCAGAGCTCGTCACACAGGAAGAGCCGTGGTCACTTTTGCCACCCTTTTTCTGAATAGCGCTGAAGATAGACACTACCTTCACCTTCAGCTCAAATTATCAGCCGAATACTGTATAATTGCATAGACCAGTTATATGGTTTCGTTTTCAATAATGATTTTGTACCCTGTAAACTGTGTTGAGCCAACGTATTTTATCTTTAGTCATTTACCTAATCAGGATACCATCCCAAGTGCTAAGTTGAATCCAACTTTCCTATTTTAGTAAACTGAAAAGCAATTGTCTTCTTTAACAAAAATTAATAAACTTTGCTGAGTTGTGAAGTATGTAATTATTTAATGAGAATAAGTTTTAAAATACTCTACGTAGTTTTCATAAATGAACCGTTAAAGTTTCATCAATGTATAACTGCTAAGAGAAGATTTAAAGGATGTAGTTCGAAGATTTTTTATTGAAATAATTTACAATTTCATGCGTTATGTACTTAAGAGTGTTTCCAATATTGTGTTGTGGCTAAAGTGTTCAGTCTCTATCTGACCTCACCGATAGATTAATGTATGGGTCCCCATGCTTATATTTAGAGACATTTAAATGTAATATTACTGTAACATCAATCACGAATAAATTCAGACTGTGCTAGATACAGATACCCACTGTCCATTTGAGAAATATAAGGAAGTGAATGTTTCTTAAGAATGCAAATAATAGTCAGTACAAAAGATACAACTGCGTCTTAACTATTTCAGTAGTAGTAATGTGCTATAATTAAACTGACAAAAGTACTTCTTGTCTAAGTCAGTAGCGCTACGGCATTAGTAATCATTTATGTACAATTATCACCATCTTCCTACTGTAATGTACAAATAGTGTTATTGAGAGCTAGCTATTGCCAAAGCGTATTCATACTATTCCTGTGTACTTCAAATCAAATCATTGGTACATCTCTTGCTATATAGAGCTACTGTCTTGTATCTTATCAGCAAAACTGAAGTGCAGTGTCAAGTAAAGTCAATACCAACAGTTAACTTTCTTTATGAACCACGCTAATATTGGGTACAGCTTTACGTAATTAGGCTGGCGACCGTTTACTTTTACGTAATTACAGTTTACTTGATTACTAATAGGACCTTGGTTCGATTTCCATTTGTTTTGCTGATGTTTCCATGTTTCCTCTCAATAACGATCTTTCCAGAGTCGCAAAACAGTCTGATACCTCTCCATTGCACACAGCCACGGTAAGAAAAATCCTTTCACACAAATAACGTTATCGGTATACTACTAATTTAGTAGTAACCGGCTGTGTTACAAGATGATGATGTACATGGTGTGATCGAAGATGAATTTATTCGTAGTGATTTGAGATCTAATCATCAAGCAATTGACAAATGCAAACTTTAGAAGGGGTCTTTAAAATTACTAAAATGTGGCTTGCGAAATCAATCTGTTCATTTAACATAGATCCTTTTTTTATTTTGTGGAGGTATATCTCCAGTTGTAATAGATTTTAGGTCTTACCATTGGCTTGATTATGTAGTGCTATCAAATTGTTTTCTAGATTGTTATGTTCCATTTCCAACACACGTTTTGCCGTAACTGATTTTCCGAAGTGGTTGAGCATGAAAGTATTTGTGTGTTCTTCAAAACGGATTTTGAAGTCTGTGCCTTTTTCTCTACATAGTAGGCAGGACAACTGGTGGAACTAAGATAAAAAATATAGAAATTCTTGCAGGTGACGGGTTTGCGTCTTTTGATGTAACTAACCTATTTACAAATGTACCAACTGAAGAAAAAATGCAATCTTCGGAAGCTTAGAAAAAACGTAAAAAATTGTCAACTGCAGAAATATCAAAGTCAGGGACATGTTGCAGCTAATATTGTCACTCAGTTACTTTAAATTTAAAGCGAAAATTTACCAACAGAAAGAGGGTCCTGCCATGGGCAGCAGCATATCAGGTTCGTTGGCAGATATTTCTCAATCATCTTGAAGGCTCAAATGGCTCCGAGCACTATGGGACTTAACTTCTGAGGTCATCAGTCCCCTAGAACTTAGAACTACTTAAACCCAACTAACCTAAGGACATCACACACATCCATGCCCGAGGCAGGATTCGAACCTGCGACCGTAGCGGTCGTGCGGTTCCAGACTGTAGCGCCTAGAACCGCTCTGTCACCCCGGCCGGCAATCATCTTGAAGGTTAGATTTTTAAAGAAAACAATAGACTCAAAAGTAAAATAATATAGTACTGGAGTTATGCTGTTGGTGTCTTGTTGCTATACGACGAACAACAGAGGAGAGTGAACTACTAGCGTTATTCAATTCTTTCCACAAAAATATAAAATTCACAATGAACATGAGGACAACAAAAGCATAAATTTCCTGAATCTTAAAAATCACCAAGCAGCAACAAAAACGTTAGTTCAGCACACACGGAAAACACACACAGACATAACACTGGACAACTCATCATGCCATCCCACTACACGACGAAATATTCTGTATTTATGTCCTCGCTTCACAGAGTACAACCTCTTGATTTAGAATAAAACCACCTCAGGAATGAGCTAGATACAATAAAAGGGTTGTCATGAACAATGGCTATACAGCCAAAACAACTGACAATTTAGACAGACAAATATACAAAAGTAAGACAACAAATGGTCACACTGAAAGAAGAGAAAATATTTACCATTATCCCATACCTCGCCCCATATCACAAAAAAATCGCTAACCTCTTCAAAAAGACAAATACGAGCATAACAGTTGCATTCTCAACTAATAAGTCAGGAAACTTACTCGTCCATAACAAAATCAAATCCACAAAAATTCAACAGCTGTGGAATGCACAAAGTATCATGCCCCTGTTGTCCAGCTTACTATGTAGGGAAAACAGGCAGAAACTTGAAAGCCAGTTTTTCAAGAACACACGAATGTTTTCAGGCTCAACCACTTCGGAAAATCAGTTATTTCAAAACCAATGTGAGAAACGAAACATATTATCAACAGTCTAGAAAACAATAATGAAACCAACGGTAAGATCCTAAATCTGTTAGTCACCTGGAGATATATCTCCATACAATAAAACAAAAAGTTAGAATCTATGTTAAATGAACATATTTCGCAAGCCACAGTTATTTTAGTAATTTTAAAGACCTATTCTAAGTTACCTTGCATAAGTGGTTGAATAATTAGACCTCTGGCACTACGAAGAAATTAATCTTTGATCACACTACGTACATCTTTGAAGTTTTTACAAAAGTGTGACGAGTGAAGCTATATGCATGACAGGATGGAAAAACCAATGTATGATGGTATTAAAAGCTTTTCTTGGATTACGTGGTAAGTTTACACTGGTCATTTTTTCCACTGTTTCGCACATATTTTCCGCATTTGACCTACGAAATTCATAACCTAACATCATAACTTTTCATGACATGGACATACATTTCACCTCATTCATGAGTGAACATAAATGATGTATTAAGACGACTTACACCTGATGATGAACCCACAGGGTCCGAAATGTATCATGTATTCAATAAAGCACGAAAATTTATGACTGAAGGAGTTTTTTAATTCATACCTCCAAAATTGTTGTTGCATGGTAGACAGTATTTGGGGCGTCGAGTGCCGTAAACACCATTGGCCTTTTGAGACCTTGCACTCAAGAGGTTCCTTATTAGCTCTTTTCATTTCAAACGAACAAATCAATTCGTGCCGTTATCGTTTATAGAATTTCTATTAAAATTGACTGCACTGCAAGAAAACGAGCAGAACATTACATTTTCATAACTTTACAATTGCATTTTAAGCCATTTTTTCACAATCCGATCGAACACAGTCTAAGTGATACTGATTGTTTTTGAATACATAAAAGAGGTATTTCTCCAAGATCATTTCTGAATCATTAAATGTAATGAATCAGCCTACATAGCCGAGGACACAGAGTGGAAAATCCGTGTGACACTACTGCCGCTCGAGTGTCAAAACCCAGCAGTCTTCACGTTTGGAAGGCGCTCATGGCCAAACACCGGCGCCAGATTGTTTATTAAACAAAATAATATTGTGGAATTATGTTAAAAGAAAAGGCAAAGATTTGGACGTAATGCCTTTAAATACTGTTTGTAAAGACGAAGGTATAAATCAGACACCGCAGACCACGTTAGCTACCGAGCGAGGTGGCGCAGTGGTTAGCACACTGGACTCGCATTCGGGAGGACGAAGGTTCAAAACCCGTGTCCAGCCACCCTGATTTACGGTTTCCTTAAATCGCTTTAGGTAAATGCCGGGATGATTCCTTTGAAAGGGTACGGCCGACTTACTTCCCCATCCTTCCCTAATTCGATGGGACCGATGACCTCGCTGTTTGGCACCTCCCCCATATCAACCAAACATTAACGTTAACAAAGAAGGACGTGAGGGAAACACGCACTCTCTTTGAATAGTTCAGCGGTTGCTCTTGTGCAGTGGATTCCAGCCTTTCTGAGACCCTTACCCATGAGTGCAATCCGATATTGGCCAGCACCCCTTCCCCCCCCCCCCTCCTCCACTCCCTCTATCGTCAACATTAGCGCCTAACTAAATATTAGAATGAAAACGAATTTTATTTCAACAATTTTCGTTTCAAGATGATGAAAGAGAAATGATATTTCGTTTTTTGTAGGTGTTTTAGTAAACCACGAGTTAATGAGTCAGTGAGACAATTTTGACTTATTTGTAGCATCCCCTTTTTATAGAATCATGAAGCAATTATCTATGTATCGCAAGTGCTACCTGCAACTACGTTACAGAAAAGAAAGCGATCTGTCCACTTGGGGGGTAGACACTTGTTACATAACACGCTACCACTGCTCCACTTGCTTCATTCATAGTACCCCACTTAAATTCACCCAGGTTAAGATGTGTTCACGTTACTTACTGTTTGTAAATCACTTGATTACTGGTTCCCTTCCTTCTGCAATGGCAGAAATTGGAAGACTTCAGGCTGTCAATGCTTTATTCCTCCTCACCAGGGTCACTAATAACAGTAATACTGTGTGGACCCTATAGCGGTAAAGTAGCCGTAACATAATTACTGTTGTGTTGTGCTGTCAGCTTGTTCCTTAACTGTAGCGAAGTGATAACGCAGTTTCGGGTCCATCGAGGGAACTACTCAACTCGGAGAAGGGATTTTCGTAAAATATATAAGCATATGAGAGATGTCTCAAATTTACTGTCATAGTGACAAAGTACAAAGTATGTGTGTAGTGGTTAAGTATGTAGGGTAGATATTCGTAGATGTTCATATATTCGTTTCACATTGGGTCACATGTTAATGCTAGTATTTGCAAAAATTATTTATAGCTTACGTGAGCAGTATTAGGATCTTACAAAAACGTGATAATAGTAAAGAGCTTTTAAAAATAATTAGGTTCATGACGACGGAGACAGTTTAACCCTTTTGTATTTATCTTTCATAAAACGTCATTTTACCCCTCAAGGGGTAAATAACCTCCAGGATGGGAACAACTGCTCTAGTGCAGGAGTTCCCAAACATTTCTCCTGACGGAACATTTTGAGCAATCTGCTACTCTGGTGGAACACCTTACTTTGAAGGTTAATAAAATTTTAAAAATGGGAGACTCTTGTTTTATTGATTAATTCAATTTTAAATCATAAAAAATAACAACACAGTTTGGGAAACCCCGCTCTGGTGTAACTGGTGTTTATGAACCATAACAGTCACAAAAATGTACAATCTTCCAGAACTGAAACGTTTTCTCGGCTTGGAAGAATTTAAAATGTCCAAAGATACGACAATTTTATTCACTCCATCTCATCCGAACTATTCGGAGTTGTGTTCATTTCTTTTTTAGAGAAATTCTGTAGAACTATTCAAATTTGTACAGAGAACTCTAGAACTATAGTATACCTATTAACTCTGAAAGAATGAATATTTATCCGAAGTCGGGCACCAGCTGCACTTGCGTCTGTGCGACGTGTGTACAAGGAGAGTTGTAACAATCGCAGCCACGTATCGCGGCGTAACACCGGTAGCAAAAAGAGCCTAACCGACAGGGACCAGATTGAACCGTTACGTGTTGTCAATGACAATCAACTTCAAACCCTAAAGCACGGCTTCCCAGACTTTGTCGCTGCCCACTACTTTACATTTTTAAAAATTTGGAACTATCACCGTAGCGTGTTCACTTTGTGGGAGGCTGGGTGCGGTATGCGGAAGGACGACTGCCGGAGAGGTGAGGAATGTTATGGGAAGAATAATATTCGCCATATTGCTCTGTGCTGACAACATACAATACGGTATTTGCGCCATGCCGATCAGAAAACTATGTGTAGTAGAAATATGACAAGTAATAAGATTTCATGGAAACATGTTTGACAGGGTCGTGCGTGTTAACACGTGGTACTTGTTTGTAGTAAATATGGAAGTAAATTAAGGCGCTTCCGATAAAAATGTTCAACCAGTAAGAAAGTATAATATCTACAATGTTTGTCAAACTTATCGTACTTGCAATTAGGTGTTCGTTTACGTTTTTTAACTGCATTCTTGCAGGTACGAACTTCCTGTCTAACAATCGCTTCATGGTTAACTTTGAACACTTCCACATAAGTCACACAGCCTACTTTAACTTCACAATTGTACGCTACTGGCCATTAAAATTGCTACACCAAGAAGAAATACAGATTATAAACGGGTATTCGTTGGACAAAATATATTATACTAGAAATGACATGTGATTACATTTTCAGGCAATTTGGGTGCATAGATCCTGAGAAATCACTACCCAGAACAATCACCTCTGGCCGTAATAACGGCCTTGATACGCCTGGGCAGTGAGTCAAACAGAGCTTGGACGGCGTGTACAGGTACAGCTGCCCATCCAGCTTCAACACGATACCACGGTTCATAAAGAGTAGTGACTGGCGTATTGTGACGAACTAGTTGCTCGGCCGCCATTGACCAGACGTTTTCAATTGGTGAGAGATCTGGAGAATGTGCTGGCCAGGGCAGCAGTCTAACATTTTCTGTATCCAGAAAGGCCCGTACAGGACCTGTAACATGCGGTCGTGCATTATCCTGCTGAAATGTAGGGTTTCGCAGGGATCGAATGAATGGTAGAGCCACGGGTCGCAACACATCTGAAATGTAACGTCCACTGTTCAAAGTGCCGTCAATGCGAACAAGAGGTGACCGAGACGTGTAACCAATGGCATCTCATACCATCACGCCGGGTGATACGCCAGTATGGCGATGACGAATACGCGCTTCCAATGTGCGTTCACCGCGATGTCGCCAAACACGGACACAACCATCATGATGCTGTAAACAGAACCTGGATTCATCCGAAAAAATGTCGTTTTGCCATTCGTGTACCCAGGTTCGTCGTTAAGTACTCCATCGCAGGCGCTCCTGTCTGTGATGCAGCGTCAGGGGTAACCGCAGCCACGGTCTCCGAGCTGATAGTCCATGCTGCCTGCTGCAAACGTCGTCCAACTGTTCGTGCAGATGGTTGTTGTTTTGCAAACGTCCCCATCTGTTGAGTCAGGGATCGAGACGTGGCTGCACGATCCGTTACAGCCATGCGGATAAGATGCCTGTCATCTCGACTGCTAGTGATACGAAGCCGTTGAGATCCGTATTACCCTCCTGATCCCACCGATTCCATATTCTGGTAACAGTGATTGGATCTCGACCAACGCAAGCAGCAATGTCGTGATACGATAAACCACAATCGCGATAGGCTACAATCCGACCTTTATCAAAGTCGGAAACGTGATGGTACGCATTTCTCCTCCTTACACGAGGCATCACAACAACGTTTCACCAGGCAACGCCGGTCAACTGCTGTGTGTGTATGAGAAATCGGTTGGAAACTTTCCTGATGTCAGCACGTTTTAGGTGTCGCCACCGGCGCCAACCTCGTGTTAATCCTCTGAAAAGCTAGTCATTTGCATATCACAGCATCTCCTTTCTGTCGGTTAAAATTCGCGTCTGTAGCACGTCGTCTTCGTGGTGTAACAATTTTAATGGCCAGTAGTATAGTAGTCAAGAATCAGCTCGTTGTAATACGCAGACTCACTTTCCAGACGCAAGCTTTCTTCGTATCACGATGCCATTTTACTTAATACCCACCAAAGCAACACTAACGACAAAAACCGCCCACTGCATGATTACTGCTGCAGAACCACAAATTAGTACACCGTGTACGTTGGCAGCAGTTCGAAAGCGGCATGAAAATTTTGGAATAACCACCGACAAGAACTGATCAAAATATTGCTGATGTTAAAACAAGACGAATCATTTCCAGCAAGGCCAGCGACGGGGAGATTACAATCCGACCTTCCTGTGTCCGGTCCGTAACCAACATTCCCTAGTAAATCCACTTTTCTTAACATTATACATATGCTTTCTTTACCAATTTTCTCACTATCATTTTATTTTAAAAATAAAGCAAGAGAATTTGTTTACTTGTAGAGTACCACCTGAAATGTCATGGCGTACTGTTTGTGGTACACGCACCACCGTCTGAGAATCCATGCCCTACAGGAATTGCTGCTGTCAGTAAGTACAGGTCCAGTTCCAAAAGTTTCCGAAAATTTCGAAAGGAAGTGAATGGAATGGGCGTTTGGTGTCGGGAGAAGGCCATTGCCCGCAACATCACACAAAGCTGTGCGTCTCGAATGGTCCAAAGAAAAAGTGGACGGTAACTGACTTGAGGCGGATTGCGTGCACCGACGAGTCATTATTGGCCTCTTTCCAAATGAAAGACATCGAGTACATCGGCGGCCCACAGATACGTTCCAACTACAGTGTTTTGAGGACCTAATTCTGGCCACCGGCGGTTTTGTGATTTTTTTGGGAGTGTTTTTTGTCTCGTGACTTGGTCCCACTCATTCAGGTTACCGTTGACATGAACCATGACGTTCGTTTCAACATTCCCGCTCACCAAGTGTTCCCTTTCTTCTAGCAATGAACATACTAGCAGTTTGGTAGCTTACGGAATCTAATCATCAGTGATGGCTTCAGCTGGATACGGGAAACCTGAAGACACTTGTACATACTCTTCCCCTCCGATATGCGACCATTACCAGGACTAGAGACGGTGTTAGCATGGTGCTTCTGTAACGTAGCGTTTATAGTAGTCAGATGAAATAAGTTAGAGAGGAATAGAAAATAGCCATTTTTGAAAGAAAGAATCACGAAGAACAGCAAATGGTAGTTCCAGGTAGAGGAGTTTGGTGAAAAATGTTTATGGTTTGAGACCAAGATGGAGATGTTGATCACTAATGCAAGGGGAACGGGGACAAACTCAACAAGTCACTCGTGAATCAAATTAATGAAGGAGTACTGAGAGGCGAAGACAGCTTGGATGAAATGTGGATAACAGCTCAGTAAGACAGCTAAGAACGTGTTGCACCCTACTAGATGAGTTTGACAAATCACACCGTTAAATACAGGAAGTACTGAAAACCAGTACTCGGACAAGCAACGCGCAAGCTGTGTACTTACATCTCACCGGCTGTGGTGGCGCATTAACCGTCGCGAGCCCTTTTATAGTGACGTCCCCCTTCCCCCACCCCCTCTCAGTTAACTGGGAAGCCACCGGCGCTGCCGCTCTCTAATGACGGAAGCCTCGCCAAATCAATTTCCGACACCGGGCCTTCCGCACAGCAAGGACGTTGCGCCTGTTCCGCGTCAAACCCTGCAAGATCAGCGATAATTGGTGCTCACCTACCAGTTAATGGAAAAACAAAACGGTCTTCCAGAGCAAACTAGGGCAGTGGATCTCAAGTGTTTATTTTTCAGAATCTCAAACAAGCTGCCGGACTGTTTTCTATTTAACGCAGTGGTCCCCAGTCTGGGGGTAATTATGCACTGAGGGTAAAACGAAATTTTCTGAGTAGTAAAAACAGAAGTATTGGTTTGTGTTTCGGTCATAAAATTATTTTTTTAAAAAAGGTTGTTGCTGGTTACATAAGTTACCAATAATTACATTTTTTCAGATAAAAACGTTAAAGCAATACAGTATGGATTATTATTATTATTATTATTATTATTATTATTATTATTATTATTATTATTATTATTATTATTATTTCTTTCTTTTCTCAGACGTTATGTCTGGTCAAAAATGGAAAGTGACGCGTACCATCAAGCGTGACTTCCTTTTAACTGTACGGTATATGTTATATTTCATTTAGGAACTTTCGGGTAATTGAACATGTATCAATAATTAGAGATTTCTGTAGTTTATATATATATACAAGTTTGGATGTAGCTGTATTGCACTGATGTACTGGTGGATATTGTGTGGTATGACTCCTGTTGTTGATAGTATAATTGGTATAATGTCAACTTTATCCTGATGCCACATGTCCTTGACTTCCTCAGCCAGTTGGATGTATTTTGCAATTTTTTCTCCTGTTTTCTTTTGTATATTTGTTGTATTGGGTATGGATATTTCGATTTGTTTTGTTAATTTCTTCTTTTTATTGGTTAATATGATGTCAGGTTCGTTATGTCATGTTGTTTTATCTGTTATAATGGTTCTGTTCCAAGTATAATTTGTATTCATCATTCTCCAGTACATTTTGTGGTGCATACTTGTATGTGGGAACGTGTTGTTTTATTAGTTTATGTTTTATGGCAAGTTGTTGATGTATTATTTTTGCTACATTGTCATGTCTTCTGGGGTATTCTGTATTTGCTAGTATTGTACATCCGCTTGTGATGTGATCTACTGTTTCTATTTGTTGTTTGCAAAGTCTGCATTTATCTGTTGTGGTATTGGGATCTTTAATAATATGCTTGCTGTAATATCTGGTGTTTATTGTTTGATCCTGTATTGCGATCATGAATCCTTCCGTCTCACTGTATATATTGCCGTTTCTTAGCCATGTGTTGGATGCGTCTTGATCGATGTGTGGCTGTGTTAGATGATACGGGTGCTTGCCGTGTAGTGTTTTCTTTTTCCAATTTACTTTCTTTGTATCTGTTGATGTTATGTGATCTAAAGGGTTGTAGAAGTGGTTATGAAATTGCAATGGTGTAGCTGATGTATTTATATGAGTGATTGCTTTGTGTATTTTGCTAGTTTCTGCTCGTTCTAGAAAGAATTTTCTTAAATTGTCTACCTGTCCATAATGTAGGTTTTTTTATGTCGATAAATCCCCTTCCTCCTTCCCTTCTGCTTAATGTGAATCTTTCACTTGCTGAATGTATGTGATATATTCTATATTTGTGGCATTGTGATCGTGTAAGTGTATTGAGTGCTTCTAGGTCTGTGTTACTCCATTTCACTACTCCAAATGAGTAGGTCAATATTGGTATAGCATAAGTATTTATAGCTTTTGTCTTGTTTCTTGCTGTCAATTCTGTTTTCAGTATTTTTGTTAGTCTTTGTCTATATTTATCTTTTAGTTCTTCTTTAATATTTGTATTATCTATTCCTATTTTTTTGTCTGTATCCTAGATATTTATAAGCATCTGTTTCTTTCCATCGCTTCTATGCAGTCGCTGTGGTCATTCAATATGTAATCATCTTGTTTAGCGCGTTTTCCCTTGACAATGCTATTTTTCTTACATTTGTCTGTTCCAAAAGCCATATTTATATCATTGCTGAATACTTCTGTTATTTTTAGTAATTGGTTGAGTTGTTGTTTTGTTGCTGCCAGTAGTTTTAGATCATCCATTTATAGCAAATGTGTGATTTTGTGTGGGTATGTTCCAGTAATATTGTATCCATAATTTGTATTATTTAGCATGTTGGATAGTGGGTTCAGAGCAAGGCAGAACCAGAAGGGACTTAATGAGTCTCCTTGGTATATTCCACGCTTAATCTGTATTGGCTGTGATGTGATATTATTTGAATTTGGTTGGATATTAAGTGTGGTTTTCCAATTCTTCATTACTATGTTTAGAAACTGTATCAATTTAGTATCTACTTTGTATATTTCCATTATTTGTAGTAACCATGAGTGGGGTACACTATCAAAAGCTTTTTGGTAATCAATGTATGTGTAGTGTAGCGACCTTTGTTTAGTTTTAGCTTGATATGTCACCTCTGCATTTATTATCAGTTGCTATTTACATCCTAGTGCTCCTTTGCAACAGCCTTTTTGTTCTTCATTTATAATTTTGTTCTGTGTTGTATGTGTCATTAATTTCTGTGTAATGACTGAAGTTAATATTTTGTATATTGTTGGTAGGCATGTTATGGGGCGATATTTAGCTGGGTTTGCTGTGTCTGCTTGATCTTTAGGTTTCAGATAAGTTATTCCATGTGTAAGTATCAGGGAATGTGTATGGGTCTCCAACGTAACTGTTAAATAATTTAGTTAGATGTGAATGTGTTGAGGTGAACTTCTTTAGCCAGAAGTTTGCTATTTTATCTTTTCCAGGGGCTTTCCAATTGTGAGTAGAATTAATTGCTTGGGTGACTTCATGTTGCAAAATTATCACTTCAGGCATTTGTGGTATCATCTTGTATGTGTCTGTTTCTGCTTGTATCCACCGTACATGCCTGTTATGTTGTACCGGGTTTGACCATATGTTGCTCCAGAAGTGTTCCATGTCTCTTATTTTTGGTGGATTGTCTATTTTAATGTGTGTGTGTTATCTATTGTCTGGTAAAATTTCTTTTGGTTTGTGTTGAGTGTTTGATTTTGTTTCCTTCTATTTTCACTTTTTTTGTATCTTCTAAGTCGTTTGGCCAATGCTTGTAATTTCTGCTTCTTTTCATCTAATTGCTCTATCGCTTCTTGTTGTGAGATTTTACCTAACCTTTTTCGTTTTTTTTTCTGACATTTCATTTCTTATAAATTGTGTTAGCTGTCAGATGTCTTTTCTCAGTTTTTCTATTCTGATCTGTAGCCTGTGTTGTCATGCTGGTTTTGTGGGTTTCTTCTGTGTGTTGGTTGGTTCTGATCTCTGCCTAGTGTGTATATTTAGTGTAGTGAGTGCTCCTATATAAACCAGTAGTTTTAACTCTTCCATAGTTGTGTTTTCATTTTTTTTGTTGTGTATGATTGTGTTGATAGTTTTTATTGTTGTTTCGACTTGTGGGTTATTTGGCGGTCTATGCAAGAATGGTCTAATGTCTGTATTTGTGTCTTTGTATTCTATATATGTCAGCTGAAATTTCTCTTCTATATCTAACATGTGCGTCACTGTGTTCTATTTGTGCTTGTTCTGGTGGCTGTCTTAAGATTTCATTTTCCTCTGATGTTTAATTGATGCGTGTTGTCCTTTGTTTGTTTGCTCTGGGTTATTATTATTATTATTTCTTTCTATTCTCAGACGTTATGTCTGGTCAAAAATGGACAGTGATGCGGACCTTGATCAAGCGTGACTTCCTTTTAACTGTACGGTATATGTTATATTGCATTTAGGAACTTTTGGGTAATTGAACATGTATCAATAATTACAGATTTTTGTAGTTGTGTATATATATATATATGTTTGGATGTAGCTGTATTGCATTGATGTACTGGTGGATATTGTGAGGTATGACTCCTGTAGTTGATAGTATAATTGGTATAATGTCGACTTTATCCTTATGCCACATGTCCTTGACTTCCTCAGCCAGTTGGATGTATTTTTCAATTTTTTCTCCTGTTTTCTTCTGTATATTTGTTGTATTGGGTACGGATATTTCGATTTGTTTTGTTAATTTCTTCTTTTTATTGGTGAGTATGATGTCAGGTTTGTTATGTGGTGTTGTTTTATCTGTTATAATCGTTCTGTTCCAGTATAATTTGTATTCATCATTCTCCAGTGTATTTTGTGGTGTGTACTTGTATGTGGGAACGTGTTGTTTTATTAGTTTATGTTTTATGGCAAGTTGTTGTTGTATTATTTTTGCTACATTGTCATGTCTTCTGGGGTATTCTGTATTTGCTAGTATTGTACATCCGCTTGTGATGTGATCTACTGTTTCTATTTGTTGTTTGCAAAGTCTGCATTTATCTGTTGTGGTATTGGGATCTTTAATAATATGCTTGCTGTAATATCTGGTGTTTATTGTTTGATCCTGTATTGCAATCATGAATCCTTCCGTCTCACTGTATATATTGCCTTTTCTTAGCCATGTGTTGGATGCGTCTTGATCGATGTGTGGCTGTGTAACATGATACGGGTGCTTGCCATGTAGTGTTTTCTTTTTCCAATTTACTTTCTTTGTATCTGTTGATGTTATGTGATCTAAAGGGTTGTAGAAGTGGTTATGAAATTGCAATGGTGTAGCTGATGTATTTATATGAGTGATTGCTTTGTGTATTTTGCTAGTTTCTGCTCGTTCTAGAAAGAATTTTCTTAAATTGTCTACCTGTCCATAATGTAGGTTTTTTATATCTATAAATCCCCTTCCACCTTCCTTTCTGCTTAATGTGAATCTTTCTGTTGCTGAATGTATGTGATGTATTCTATATTTGTGGCATTGTGATCGTGTAAGTGTATTGAGTGCTTCTAGGTCTGTGTCACTCCATTTCACTACTCCAAATGAGTAGGTCAATACTGGTATAGCATAAGTATTTATAGCTTTTGTCTTGTTTCTTGCTGTCAATTCTGCTTTCAGTATTTTTGTTAGTCTTTGTCTATATTTTTCTTTTAGTTCTTCTTTAACATTTGTATTATCTATTCCTATTTTTTGTCT
Source organism: Schistocerca cancellata (assembly GCF_023864275.1). Classification (NCBI taxonomy): domain Eukaryota; kingdom Metazoa; phylum Arthropoda; class Insecta; order Orthoptera; family Acrididae; genus Schistocerca; species Schistocerca cancellata. Next base: position 1,114,018,500 of record NC_064627.1, read on the forward strand.
GTATCCTAGATATTTATAGGCATCTGTCTTTTCCATCGCTTCTATGCAGTCGCTGTGGTTATCCAATATGTAATCTTCTTGTTTAGTGTGTTTTCCCTTGACTATGCTATTTTTCTTACATTTGTCTGTTCCAAAAGCCATATTTATATCATTGCTGAATACTTCTGTTATCTTTAGTAATTGGTTGAGTTGTTGATTTGTTGCTGCCAGTAGTTTTAGATCATCCATGTATAGCAAATGTGTGATTTTGTGTGGGTATGTTCCAGTAATATTGTATCCATAATTTGTATTATTTAGCATGTTGGATAGTGGGTTCAGAGCAAGGCAGAACCAGAAGGGACTTAATGAGTCTCCTTGGTATATTCCACGCTTAATCTGTATTGGCTGTGATGTGGTGTTATCTGAATTTGTTTGGGTATTAAGTGTGGTTTTCCAATTTTTCATTACTGTGTTTAGAAACTGTATCAATTTAGGATCTACTTTGTATATTTCCAATATCTGTAGTAACCATGAGTGGGGTACACTATCAAAGGCTTTTTGGTAATCAATGTATGCATAGTGTAGGGACCTTTGTTTAGTTTTAGCTTGATATGTCACCTCTGCATCTATTATAAGTTGCTATTTACATCCTAGTGCTCCTTTGCAGCAGCCTTTTTGTTCTTCATTTATAATTTTGTTCTGTGTTGTATGTGTCAATTTCTGTGTGATGACTGAAGTTAATATTTTGTATATTGTTGGTAGGCATGTTATGGGGCGATATTTAGCTGGGTTTGCGGTGTCTGCTTGATCTTTAGGTTTCAGATAAGTTATTCCATGTGCAAGTGTATCAGGGAATGTGTATGGGTCTGCAATGTAACTGTTAAATGATTTAGTTAGATGTGAATGTGTTGAGGTGAACTTCTTTAGCCAGTAATTTGCTATTTTATCATTTCCAGGGGCTTTCCAATTATGTGTAGAATTAATTGCTCGGGTGACTTCATGTTGCAAAATTATCACTTCAGGCATTTGTGGTATCATCTTGTATGTGTCTGTTTCTGCTTGTATCCACCATGCATGCCTGTTATGTTGTACCGGGTTTGACCATATGTTGCTCCAGAAGTGTTCTATGTCTGTTATGTTTGGTGGATTGTCTATTTTAATGTGTGTGTTATCCATTGTTTGGTAAAATCTCTTTTGGTTTGTGTTGAATGTTTGGTTTTGTTTCCTTCTATTTTCACTTTTTTTGTATCTTCTAAGTCGTTTGGCCAATGCTTGTAATTTCTGCTTTTTTTTCATCTAATTGCTCTATTGCTTCTTGTTGTGAGATTTTACCTAACCTTTTTCGTTTTTGTCTGATATTTCATTTCTTATAAATTGTGTTAGCTGTCAGATGTCTTTTTCTCAGTTTTTCTATTCTGATCTGTAGCCTGTGTTGCCATGCTGGTTTTGTGGGTTTCTTCTGTGTGTTGGTTTGTTCTGATCTCTGCCTAGTGTGTATATTTAGTGTAGTGAGTGCTCCTATATAAACCAGTAGTTTTAACTCTTCCATAGTTGTGTTTTCATTTATTTTGTTGTGTATGATTGTGTTGATAGGTTTTATTGTTTCGACTTGTGGGTTATTTGGCGGTCTATGCAAGAATGGTCTGATGTCTGTATTTGTGTCTTTGTATTCTATATATGTCAGCTGAAATTTCTCTTCTATATCTAACATGTGCGTCACTGTGTACTATTTGTGCTTGTTCTGGTGGCTGTGTTAAGATTTCGTTTTCTTCTGATTGTTTAATTGATGCGTGTTGGTCTTTGTTTGTTTGCTCTGGGATGTTTGAGTCCATTACTGTATTTTCTTCTTCTTCTGATTGCACATTATTTTGTTCCAGTATTTGTTGTTTGATGTTTTCTAATTCCAACTGGGGTATCCTGTTATTTTTTATTATTACACGTATCTGATCAGCTAGTCGTTGTTCTGTTAAAAATTTTAATTCCGGGTATCTGGTAATAAATGTTGTGTATACTTGTGATCTGTATCCAGTTGTGTTGGTTCCTAGGTTTGTTGCTTGGTAATAACAGAACATGAGGTGTCTATTAACTTCATCTGACCATCTCATCCTCTGTCTTTGTTTTCCTTCTAGGGTGGTTGCAGGAAGCATATCCTGCAAAACACCTCTATTTGGATTTAAATCATTTTCCAGTTGGCTAGCAGTGTCGTTACCATTGTGGGCGGGCATAGGGTTCAAGCGTCGTCCCCGACCATGACGGCGCTTGTCCGAGGCTTCTTTAGTTCTGTCCTGAACCAAGTAATCACACTAAAAGGGGGGGTTAGCCCTATTAGTGGTTTGTTCTTTTCGTCGCCTTTTACGACTGGCAGAACATACCGGAGGCCTATTCTTTTCCCGGGCCTCCACGGGATTATTATTATTATTATTATTATTATTATTTTTAACATTGGTGTTTCAGAAAGCATTGGCAGCCGGAAGTCTCCCAATGCATGCCAATTCAGAAGTAAAGAGCGCAGCAATCAAGTTGTTTACGAACAGTAAGTACAGTACACATTTTTAACTTGGTTGCCTTTAAATGGGGATGTGTATGTTACAACCGTCGCAAGAGAGAGGAATGGTACAGAGGAAACATGCTTTTTAACAAGTGTATGCCCTCAATGTGTATAGAGAGCTTTTTCTCCGCGGAGGATTTGTAGGTAGCTCTGGCGCTGCATTGAGAATTTCTGCATCTTTCTATAAAGAATGTTATTAGAAAAGAGCAGCACCAAATGTCTCATGCACATTAGTTTGCGGTTTAATGAATATGTACAAAACTAATATTAGTTTGTCTCTCGTAATTTTAAAAATAAAATTGTTCAAAGTTGCTGCTGCTGCTGATGATTATTATTCGGGTCCGGGGAAGGGAGGGGGGATGGGGGAGAGATTAGCTAACATCTGAGGGTCTCAGAAAGGTTGTGGACCACTGATTTAACGGATTAAATTACACAGTTGACCGTTAAAGTACACCAGGAAGGCGACCTGCAACAAAAGGAAAGTTGGGTTGTAGTGCACTGTGGGCTTCGATACCCTAATGACTACCATTTTTGTGCACTCACGCAGAGTAAGTCTTACGTCTACAAGTAAAGATTACGCAGCGTTATTTTAATTCAGAAATCTGAATGTTCCTTTTTTTTACGAGAAAATCCTGTTGTGCCTCGTGTAACGTTCAGGAACGTCCACCAGCACGTGCAGGTATTCGAAAGCGGCAGGACTGTCTGTCCACACTGCTGCTTGCGATGGTTGCAGCCCCAGGACTGCCAAGTGAATACGGAATTGATGGGTTCGGGGGGGGCCATACTCAGCGCCACGTAGGACGTCAGTAACTGTACGACTGGCGCCTCCGAGGACAGAAATGTAGAGTTTTGGAAGGAGGAAGTTAATTTATGCCAACCAGCGGAAAAATGCTCCAATCGGAGCACAAAAAATGCGAGTACACTTCTGTTTAACAGGCTCTGACTGAAAAGTGTAGTACCAGCTGCCTCAGTCTACCTTCCTCAGCACCTTTAAAAATTTTCCCAAACATTTTGGCATGCGAACATATTCGCGCTCTTTTTAACATGCAATTCACTTTCACAAGCTCCCCTAAGTAACTCCCTCACACTCACTAGTCCATAGCTGAAGTGACTGATACCCATCCACTCCCAATTACCCATTCTCATTACTCATTCAACCTAACTCATTGTCATTATCCCTATCTCTTAATACTGTTTCCTCTCACTGTCACTATCTCACTGCTAAATTCTGACTCATTTCTTCCCAGTAATGCTGTCTCTTCTCAATGTCCTACTCTTTCTCGTTGACATTGTCACAGACTGTGTGAGTCACTGGCTCTCACCCACTCCCACTTTCTGCTCCTCTTTATTCCCTCTCCCACTGGCACAGTCTTCGCTCTGTGTTCTGTCACTCTCAACTACTTTACACTACCTCCCTCTCTACATATACATACACGCGCAAACGCCCACGTTGTCTTTCTACACCGCAAACACTACCTACTGTCTTCCACTGTTTATTGCTTTTCCTTTTCTTTCCTATTGCCACTGTCTCCTCCTTTCTCAGAATACAAAGCTCTTGCCAAAATTTTTAAAGTTGCTGAGGCAGGTGGTACTCCACTTTTCAGTCAGAGTCTTTTAAAAGGAGCGTATTACCCTTTTCTGTGCAGCGGTAGGAACAATTTTCCGCTGGTTCCCTTCTTTTCCCAGTCACAGCAGGGCATGACCCTCATATGAAAATAACCTTACAGGTCAGTAAAATTTTGGTAGTTCACTTCCTTGTAAATTAGAATTAATTTTAGATCACACACCGGATTTTACGTGCCCTAAAATTTTGTATGTGAGTCATTACTAAAAGATAGGGTTGCGAGAAGACTTATGACGACGGAGACAGTTTAGAGTGTATTTCTCCGTTCAGCGTCACTTTATAAACTACGTTTTCGCCTCACACAGGATTTCACGTGCGTGTTTTATGCGTACAAGTAGGGTAAATTTGAACTTTGTATCTCGGACACGGATAAAGATATCAAGAAAATTTTCAATGTTGTTGGAGATTGGGATTTTAGAAAAGTATCGCAAAAATGTCAGTCATCAGTTGTGTATAGCCGTCTTGGAATCGCGTCTCGATTTTGGTAAGAAAAAAATGACAAAAAACTTTTAGGTAAGTTTTCTAAATAAACGCCCACGAACTAACGGTGCCACCATAAGCTCCTAAGGCGCACCGTAGACCTAAGTAGGATAAAGTGTGTAATATTCATACTTTGTAATGTAGGATGGTGACACTAAAACGACCCTCCTGTTGGGTACGGTTGGCTGGTTTAAAAGTGGGGGGAAAGGAACCAAACTACGAGGTCATCTGTCCCTTGTTCCTAATAAAATAATGCCACAAGTGTGAGAATAAAATAGACGAGACATATAACACAAAACGGATAGAAAGGAAAGACCACAAGAACGAAGGAAGGGTAACGAACACTAAAAGGGAAAAAAAAGAAAACAGAAATGCAAGAAACAGAAGAGATTAAAACAAGGAAGCAGATTACAGTGGCTGGCCGACCACGAAAATAAAAAGGAAAAGCCAGTCACCCTGCAACACATTAAAACCTACACCCTGAAAGCAATAGGGTGGAGGAGACAGAGACAAAGAACAGGCGCTGAAACTCAGATCGAATGATATCGCTCTGCAATGTTACGTCCTAATATTTAATCGACTTGACTGTGTCAAGCGCTACACTTCTAATGGAGTATTCAAACATTACGGGATTCTTTTCCCTATTCATCTGCATTAATTTACATTTATCTATATTTAGAGTTAGTTGCCATTCTTTACACCAATCACAAATCCTGTCCAAGTCATCTTGTATCCTCCTACAGTCACTCAACGACTACACCTTCCCGTACACCAAAGCATCATCAGCAAACAGCCGCACATTGCTATCCACCCTATCCAAAAGATCATTTATCCAGATAGAAAACAACAGTGGACCTACCACACTTCCCTGTGGCACTCCAGATGATACCCTCACCCCCGATGAACACTCACCTTCGAGTACAACGTACTGGGTTCTATTACTTAAGAAGAGAGGTAATAGACACCGGGACATTGCCAAGACGATCACAAGCATGAAGAGCTGCAGATTGGGCAGCAGAAGGAGCTTTGGTCAACAGGAAGCCCGACTGCATTTTAGTGAGAGACTCCACTTCAGCAAACTTGTCTTCGATATTCTTCACAAAAAACAGTGGCTTTGTGGCGGTGAATGTGTCCCTGTCAGTCCTAGTACGAACGAGGTAGCAGGGCAAGTGTTTCATCCTGAGATGGCGAGCCTAGCCCCCCTCCATGAAGAGAAGCCTACCGCGTCGAACGAAGCAGCATTCAATGATCCTTCACCATTCGAAGAGACAGCCATTTGTGAACGCCAGATTTTTGCGGCTTCATTTGCTTTATGTTCAAACATTCGTTCTGATATGACATGGCGGCTGTTGCTGGGATTTCCAATGCTACAGGAAGATATGTAACCACTCCTTAGCATACACGAGAAGGGAACAGCTCAGGTATCAGTAGTGTGATCCCTGTGGCTCAGCCAGATGGGTACATAACAGCCCCACCACATGGACTGGCTGCATGTGCTGGTGACCTAGCAGGGTGGAGTGGGGTACGGTAGGGAAGGAAGGTTGGAGAGGACTCCACACCATAGACACTAGAAAGGGAGCTCTTCCCCAAACAGCTTGTAAGGGATCCGTGATCCCTTACGAACATAGATGCTAGTATCCGACGCCCAGGTCGATAGCAGACAGGAATCGATTGTCGAGCGCTGCAGAAGGCAGTGAGACGAGTGTCGAGTTCGAGTAGTACTGGAGAGTGTCGAGCGGGCAGTAGTGCGGGAGAGTCAGGCAAGAATGGTGGTCGAGTGAGTTGCAAACGGTAAAATTCACCGGAGTATGACGAGTGAGCACGTCCCTCCCGATCGTCGTGGGGTTGACCCTCATCGATACCGATTCGCGAGTGATACGAAACAGGAAGTGACAAGTGCCGAATTACGTGTTTCGCGTCAACCGCGTCGGCCAGCAACAACCATGGATTGCAGTGAGGATTGTTGTGAATGTTAACCATCAGCATTGCGTGTGACGAAGTACTCAAAATCAACAACCAATAAAAAGATATAACTGTGATTAGACTTGTAAGGCGAAGGTAGCAACTGCCTCAGCATTTGTGTGTTAGTAGGAAATATATATATCAGTTTGTACATCGCAACCTTTGTGGTCCTTAATAATAGACAAACTTTCTATCATTTCCACTATTCAATCTCAGAACAGCCGCACTCGGTTGAAATACCCCCGAAACCAGCAGAAAAACAGATAGCCTTTCTTCCATTAAGCACACAGTCATAATTATAATAATTAACTGTTTGGCGGCTTCGGTAAATTACATAAAACCCAATAAAGAAATTAAACGGGGGTGTTTCAAGCTCACACTAAAATCAGGAAATTTAGAAGCAGTCAAACCTCAAGTGGCGACAAAAACGCCCAACAGGATGAAAAAGAACAGGCTGGAGGAACAAAATTACAAGCAATGCAGGTAATCAGATGTATAGCCAGGTGGGTATAAATCAGAACACCGAGAGAAAGGAAAGACGGGGCAACGGGGAAGGAGCGAGGATAGCGAGGGAGGGGCAGGGTGAACGAAATGCAGCCAGAAAAGGAAGATTGGGCTGCAATAGTTCAGTGCCCCATGAGGGCCACACACAAATTCATGAAAGAACCGTGAGCCCCTGGGGAGCTCTGGATGGCGTCCCATACTTTTGTAGAACAGGTGGAATGGCTGCTTGCCATGACCTTTTCTTGCTCTTCTTAATTATGTTTTGAGCAACAGCTCTTCTGACCTAAAATATTGTGAGGCTCTTTGCTGTTGGCAGTACTTAATCTTTCAGAGCTGCATGCCTGACCCACATCGCTGAGAGGCACTCAGCAACATAGTAGAGGTTGCCTCATAAGATAACCTGAGGACTTTGCGATGTGTATGTCAGCAGAATGATGGATCACTCATGTAATGCGGTGCACCCATTCCAGGACACTGCAATGCTGTCCAAACACAGATAGCTGACTGAACAGCGTCCAGTCAGGCCAGATGACCTTTTTGGTGGCTGTTCTTCAGGGCATGCTCCATGTGTAGGTGAACGCAGAGTGGGAAGTGGTCACTGGAATGTAGGTCGTCAATTACCTCCCACTGAATAGAGTCTGTAAGGGCTGGAGAGCAGAGAGATAGGTCGATGGTTGAGAATAATCAAGTAGCAGCACAGAAATGAGTGACGGTACCTGTGATGAGGATGCACAGCTCTTGAGACGTCAGGAGGTTCTCCAAAACCCGACCTTGAGGGCAAGAAGAGGTCGAGCCCCACAAGATATGGTGGGCATTGAAGTCCTCAGGCAGGAGATATGGTTACAAGAGTTGTTGCGTAAGAGCTGTGAGAGCCTCAGAGTCTAATGCATCTTTTAACACACCAATTTCATTGGCAACTGCTTGCAGGTCAGCAGCTAGGGGGAGAGCACAAAGTGATGCTTGCTATTGATCTCTCCCTTGGCTCTGTCCCCAGTCAGGTGCTGGTTCTTTCTGTGGGCGGTACAGGCCCATAGCACAGAGGCAGCAGTAACTTCAAGATATGTTTCCTGTAAATAAAAACACAGGTGACATTGATGTGATAGTAGGGTCAGTTCTTGTGTGTGCTGAAGAACCCATTAATATTCCACTGTATAACATGGGAGCCATCTGTCACAGGGGTTGCACTTTCAGTCTGTCTTTCTGCTGGGGAGTGGAGCCTATAGTTGGTGGGGGCTCAGTCGTGGGGGGAGGGGGGGGGATGATGGCCCCATTCCGGCATGAAGGACCATTAGTTCTACAGAAGAATCAAGAAAGTTGTCAAACAGGATAATATGGACATCGTTGGACTATTTACTTTCCGACTGTCGGCGTTGGATGCTTTGTCTTTGATTGTTTGCCCAGCATAGGCTTTGGAGGCACAACTGCGGCAGAAATAGTGGCAGCAGTGGATGGTGGACCAGACTGAACCTTTGGAGGAGCAGAGAACTCCACAATGTTAGCAAACACAGCCTTTTCTGACGTTTTGGAGGAAGTGTAGGCTTTGAAGTAGCTGCAGCAGCAGAAGTACACTGATGTATACAGGTACTAGTGCTGATGCTAGCAACCTCCATGTTTTAATAGCAGCATCAGTTTCCTGTACTGGCTGTTTAACAACTTAAGCAAAGGAGATAACGAACTGAAAGGGTGGGGGGGGGGGGGCTGCAGGCTCTTATAAATCTTCTTGGCCTCAGCATAAGGGTCTGTCTTGTGATTTTGATCTCCTGTATCTTCCATTCTCGAAGGAAGACACAGCAGTCCCGACTCCATACAAGGTGAGCCCCAGAGGAATTCATAGAATTTAGAGGAGATGAACGTCCGACTCCATTACCCACATTAGGTGATGGGAGGGGCCTGCAACAGTCAATGTGGCAAAAGCCTCGTGTTTAAGTAGTCACAGAAATAAGATTCCAGACAACTGGAAGTACCATTAACAGCTTTCAGCCATGAAGGGCAAACGGCTGCCAGACAAAATGATTGTCTATAGAGCAGTGACAACACTGATCCGTCGCGATGGATAAGTATACAAAATCGCATTACACGATTGGTTGAGGTAGACACGTGAAGCAACACTGCCAAGCCAACTGCAACTTCACTATCGTTCTTCTAAATGGTAATTCCGTGGTGAGAGTACAAACATTGAAGGATGAAGACGAAGAGTAAATGTATTAATTTAAGGTAAGGCGCTTTGGTCTGGGACGACCGAGTCTAAAGCTGGAAGTGAAAGTCGTTCTGATTGACACCTCTGGCAATGGAATACATGTACTGGTACTGTTGTTGCTAAGATAGTGGGTAGGCAACTTTCAGAGGTGGTAGTATGGACCAAAACGAGAAAATGTCTATGAAACATGGGCTCCAAAACATACCTTAAGAGCCCATGTTTAGTGGACATCTTTTGCTCGTTTTGGTCCATGAAAGTTGTCTCCCTTATAATCTTAGAAACAACAGTACCGGTACATGTATTCCATTGTCATAAGTATCAATGATTTTCGCCTACAACTTTCGATTCTGTCGTTTCCAGACTAGGGACCCTTATGTAAAATTGATACACTTACGCTTCTCCATAATCCTTTAAAGTCTGTAGTACCACCACAGTATCACCCTGTACAGGTCGTCATCGATAGATGACATCACAACTATTGGAAGACTGCAGTATGCAGGTCAGAGTTAACAGCAAGCTCCCCAGTACACCACTGACACATCAGCTACAGTTAGCTGTTGTATGCAGCTCGACAATAGTGCAGGTGCTCAGAATGGCTGTACGCTTATGTGTGTAGAGAATTACGGGAGCAGTTTCACTCGAATTAACGATGTTGGCGATAGTTCTATCTGTAAGTTACTACAGTACAGGAGAGTTATTTAAACAGCTGGAAACAATTGTGATGACTGCAGTGAGGAACAATATGTACATTGAGAGCAAATACCAAAATGTGGGGAAATAATGACTAGGGAGAGTTTGGTTTAAAAAAAAAATAGCGACTGGAAAAATAAAATTGGTCGTATCAAGAGAGTGCGACGAAATAGTCTTAGTTGAGCTTAGTTCCGCCACTACAGCTACGGTAATTCATTTGTGGCGTTATTACTGAGAGAAAAATCTGGAATATTAAGCAACTACACACGATACATGAACAGGAGCGGGAAGGGGTACCCTGAAAGTGACGTGTTGTGTATTTACCTAAGGAGATCTGGCAACAACGCAGAGCGAGCTCGTGAGCACTCACTGCCCTCTTCTCCCCTACTAGCGAATGTATGAATTTAAGGATTTGAATGATGCAAGAATTGAGAAACAGCGAGTAAAGAATGTGAGATTCCAATAGATTACAGTTGAGATTGTGCAAGTAAGCTGCTGTTTAAGCTACAAATGAAGAAAGAAAATGGCTAACGTCGACATTGATATTCCAAGCTGTCATTTAAATAACACACTGGACAGTGTTTTCACAGCATTCCTGAAGATGTTCAACCGCATGTCACCAGGTGTTCGATGATTACCACAGTGGATGTTCAGAAGCAGACATACTTGTGATCAAGCAACAGCCACTATATACTGTAATTGAATTTTTCTCTGGAAGTGGAGTTGTAGACTGGTGAACATGATACCATCACATTGAGGCCACAAACTGGAAACATTTAAGTGCTATAAGGTGGTGTTTGTAATGTCAGTGTTGTGTAATACTTTTCGTCTTATCTTAGTTTTACTAGTGGTTTTAATATAGAAGGTGTGACGCAATCTTTTTTTTTTGTGGTTTCAGGGCGCAAAACTTATATGGTCATTAGCGCCCAGCCCGTGACTTAAGACAGTAAAAAACCGAAATTGAAAACCAGCAGCAATGCGATCAAAGTCAGAAAATTGGGGAAACTAAAAATAGAAGAATGCTTAAAAATCTGCTACAGAAAGGGGGTGGTTGTCCCCAAAAAAGCTTCAAATGACTGACGTCATTTCACTGTCACTAATAAACTGGAGAACGCGGTCGGCTGAACGCGTGTCATCTGCTAAAATCGACGAAATATCAGGCGATAGCTGTAGACGGGAGCGTAACGGATTAAAATAGGGGCATTCAATTAAAAGGTGTCTTACCGTCCACAACTGAGAGCAGTGGGGACAGAGTGGGGGAGGATCGCCGCTTAAAAGATGTCGATGGCTAAAACGACAGTGCCCTATCCGGAGTCTAGCTAAAATAACCTCCTCCCGACGACGCGTTCGGGAGGAAGAGGTCCAAGCGCAAGGAAGGGCTTTCACTTCCCGCAATTTATTACGGGGAAGTGCCGACCAATGCGCATGCCATAAATGAGCAACTTGGCGACATAAACCGCTCCGTAGATCGGTGAAGGGAAGCGACTGAATAGCTGGCTGAGGAAGAGAGACTGCAGCTTTGGCCGCTATATCGGCCGCCTCATTCCCACAGATACCAGCGTGTCCCGGGAGCCAGGAACGCCACCGAGACGCCCCCCAGGTGGAGCAAGCGCAGACAGTCCTGAATCCGGTGGACCAGAGGGTGCACAGGGTAAAGAGCTTTGAGACTGAGGAGAGAGCTGAGAGAATCTGAGCAGATAACGTACTGTATCCGCTGATTGCGGCGGATGTAGTGGACAGCCTGGAGAACAGCGTAAAGCTCCGCAGTATAAACCGAACACTGGTCAGGAAGCCGAAAGCGATGTGGGGTGTCGCCAACAATATAGGCACTCCCTACACCTAACGATGTTTTCGAGCCGTCGGTGTAAATAAATGTGGCGTCCGTCATTTCTGCACATAGAGCAGCAAATGCCCGACGATAAACAAGTGTAGGGGTACCATCCTTGGGAAATTGACAAAGGTCACGGAGCAGGCAGATCCGGGGACGGAGCCAAGGCGGTGCTGTACCCCAAGTTGTCAAGAAGGTTTTAGGAAAGCGGAAGGAAAGAGAATGGAGCAGTTGACGGAAGCGGACTCCCGGGGGTAGTAGGGAGGAGGAGCGGCCTGCATACCCTACATCAAAGGAGGCGTCGAAAAAAAGGTCGTGGGCTGGATTAGCAGGCATGGAAGACAGATGGCTAGCATAACGACTCAGGAGGACTGCTCGCCGATTTGACAGCGGAGGTTCAGCAGTCTCAGCATAAAGGCTTTCCACAGGGCTAGTGTAAAAAGCTCCAGACACTAAACGTAATCCACGGTGGTGGATAGAATCGAGACGCCGAAGAATAGACGGCCGAGCAGAGGAGTAGACTATGCTTCCATAATCCAATTTCGAGCGCACTAAGGCGCGATAGAGGCGGAGAAGGACCACTCTGTCCGCGCCCCAGGAGGTACCATTCAGGACACGGAGGGTGTTAAGCGATCGCAGACAGCGAGCCGAAAGATAGGAAACGTGGGAGGACCAGCATAGTTTTCTGTCAAACATAAGACCCAAGAATTTAGCGACGTCTGAAAACGGAAGGTTGACAGGACCTAGATGTAAGGAAGGCGGAAGAAATTCCTTACGTCGCCAAAAATTGACACAAACGGTCTTACTGGGTGAGAAACGGAAGCCAGTTTCGATGCTCCACGAGTGGAGGCGATCGAGACATCCTTGAAGACGTCGTTCAAGAAGGCTGGTCCGTTGAGCGCTGTAGTAGATCGCAAAATCGTCCACAAAGAGGGAGCCCGAGACATCAGGAGGGAGACAATCCATAATTGGATTTATGGCGATGGCAAACAGTACAACACTCAGCACGGAACCCTGGGGTACCCCGTTTTCTTGGGAGAAAGTACGGGAGAGTGTAGTGTTCACCCGCACCCTAAAAATGCGCTCTGCCATAAATTCGCGAAGAAAAAGGGGCAGCCGGCCTCGAAAGCCCCAAGAGAACAGTGTGCGGAGGATGCCTGTCCTCCAACAGGTATCGTATGCTCTCTCCAGATCAAAAAATATTGCTACCGTTTGGCGTTTCCGGAGAAAATTGTTCATGATATAAGTGGAGAGAGCAACAAGATGGTCAACTGCAGAACGATGCTTTCGGAATCCGCATTGGGCTGGTGTTAAAAGACTGCGGGATTCCAGCCACCAAGCTAAACGGTAATTCACCATACGCTCCAAAACCTTACATACACTACTCGTGAGAGAAATGGGGCGATAGCTAGAGGGGACATGTTTGTCCTTTCCAGGTTTCGGAACAGGAACGACGACAGCTTCCCGCCATCGTCGGGGAAAAGTACTGTCGGTCCAAATTCGATTATAAAGGCGAAGGAGGTAACGCAGACTATGGGTTACAAATGCAGCAACATTTGGACGTGGATACCATCCGGTCCTGGGGCGGAGGAGCGAGAAGAAGAGAGTGCATGTTGGAGTTCCCGCATGGAGAAAACAGTATTGTAGCTTTCGCGATTTGGAGAGGAGAAAGCAAGAGGTCGCGCTTCTGCTGCACGTTTCTTCGGGAGAAACGGTGGCGGGTAATTGGAAGAGCTCGAAATCTCAGCAAAGTGCTGGCCCAATGAGTTACAAATTGCGACGGGGTCCACTAATGTATCATGCGCAACAGTGAGCCCAGAGACCGGGGAGAAACTAGGCGCGCCTGAGAACCGTCGAAGCCGACTCCAAACTTCCGAGGAGGGAGTGAAGGTGTTAAATGAGCTAATAAAGAATTTCCAGCTTGCCTTCTTGCTATCGCGGATGACGCGACGGCATCGCGCACGGGACTGCTTATAGCGGATACAGTTGGCCAAAGTAGGATGGTGACGGAAAATGCGAAGAGCACGTCGCCGCTCACGTAGTGCGCCACGGCATGCCTCGTTCCACCAAGGAACTGGGGGGCGCCGGGGCAATTCGGAGGTGCGTGGTATTGAACGTTCCGCAGCTGTAAGAATAACGTCGGCAATATGTGTGACCTCATCGTCGACGCTGGGAAAGCGACTGTCATCGAATGTCGCTAGAGACGAAAAAAGTGTCCAATCGGCTTGGCCAAATTTCCAGCGTCACGAGCGCATATATGGCAGTGGAGGCTGCAGTCTAAGGACACATGGAAAGTGGTCAATCGAGTGTGTATCATCAAGGGCGAACCATTCGAAGCGCTGAGCTAGCGGAACAGTACCGACCGCAAGGTCCAAATGAGATAAAGTTGTCGTGGAGGCAGACAAAAATGTGGGGACCCCAGTTTTTTTTTTTTTTTTTTTTTTTTTTTGTGGTTTTAGGGCGCAAAACTTCTATGGTCATTAGCGCCCAGCCCGTGACTTAAGACAGTAAAAAACCGAAATTTAAAACCAGCAGCAATGGGAACAAAGTCAGAAAATTGGAGAAACTAAAAATAGAAGACTGCTTAAAAATCCACTACAGAAAGGGGGTGATTGTCCCCAAAAAAAGCTTCAAATGACTGACGTCATTGCACTGTCACTAATAAACTGTAGAACGCGGTCGGCGGAGCGCGTGTCATCTGCTAAAATCGACGATAGATCAGGCGATAGCTGTAGACGGGAGCGTAACGGATTAAAATAGGGGCATTCAATTAAAAGGTGTCTTACCGTCCACAGCTGAGAGCAGTGGGGACAGAGTGGGGGAGGATCGCCGCTTAAAAGATGTCGATGGCTAAAACGACAATGCCCTATCCGGAGTCTAGCTAAAATTACCTCCTCCCGACGACGCGTTCGGGAGGAAGAGGTCCAAGCGCAAGGAAGGGCTTTCACTTCCCGCAATTTATTACAGGGAAGTGCCGACCAATGGGCATGCCATAATTGAGCAACATGGCGACATAAATAGTTCCGAAGATCGGTGAAGGGAAGCGACTGAATAGCTGGCCGAGGAAGAGAGACTGCGGCCTTGGCCGCTATATCGGCCGCCTCATTCCCACAGATACCAGCGTGTCCCGGGAGCCAGAGGAACGTCACCGAGACGCCCCTCAGGTGAAGCAAGCGCAGACAGTCCTGAATCCGGTGGACCAGAGGGTGCACAGGGTAAAGAGCTTGGAGACTGAGGAGAGAGCTGAGAGAATCTGAGCAGATAACGTACTGTATCCGCTGATGGCGGCGGATGTAGTGGACAGCCTGGAGAACAGCGTAAAGCTCCGCAGTATAAACCGAACACTGGTCGGGAAGCCGAAAGCGATTTGGGGTGTCGCCAACAATATAGGCACTCCCTACACCTAACGATGTTTTCGAGCCGTCGGTGTAAATAAATGTGGCCTCCGTCATTTCTGCACATAGAGCAGCAAATGCCCAACGATAAACAAGTGTAGGGGTACCATCCTTGGGAAATTGACAAAGGTCACGGAGCAGGCAGATCCGGGGACGGAGCCAAGGCGGAGCTGTACCCCAAGTTGTCAAGAAGGTTTTAGGAAAGCGGAAGGAAAGAGAATGGAGCAGTTGACGGAAGCGGACTCCCGGGGGTAGTAGGGAGGAGGGGCGGCCTGCATACCCTACATCAAAGGAGGCGTCGAAAAAAAGGTCGTGGGCTGGATTAGCAGGCATGGAAGACAGACGGCTAGCATAACGACTCAGGAGGACTGCTCGCCGATTGGACAGCGGAGGTTCAGCAGTCTCAGCATAAAGGCTTTCCACAGGGCTAGTGTAGAAAGCTCCAGACACTAAACGTAATCCACGGTGGTGGATAGAGTCGAGACGCCGAAGAATAGACGGCCGAGCAGAGGAGTAGACTATGCTTCCATAATCCAATTTCGAGCGCACTAAGGCGCGATAGAGGCGGAGAAGGACCACTCGGTCCGCTCCCCAGGAGGTACCATTCAGGACACGGAGGGTGTTAAGTGATCGCAGACAGCGAGCCGAAAGATAGGAAACGTGGGAGGACCAGCATAGTTTTCTGTCAAACATAAGACCCAAGAATTTAGCGACGTCTGAAAACGGAAGGTTGACAGGACCTAGATGTAAGGAGGGCGGAAGAAACTCCTTACGTCGCCAAAAATTGACACAAACGGTCTTACTGGGTGAAAAACGGAAGCCAGTTTCGATGGTCCACGAGTGGAGGCGATCGAGACATCCTTGAAGACGTCGTTCAAGAAGGCTGGTCCGTTGAGAGCTGTAGTAGATCGCAAAATCGTCCACAAAGAGGGAGCCCGAGACATCAGGAGGGAGACAATCCATAATTGGATTTATGGCGATGGCAAACAGTACAACACTCAGCACGGATCCCTGGGGTACCCCGTTTTCTTGGGAGAAAGTACGGGAGAGAGTAGTGTTCACCCGCACCCGAAAAGTGCGCTCTGCCATAAATTCGCGAAGAAAAAGGGGCAGCCGGCCTCGAAAGCCCCAAGAGAACAGTGTGCGGAGGATGCCTGTCCTCCAACAGGTATCGTATGCTCTCTCCAGATCAAAAAATATTGCTACCGTTTGGCGTTGCCGGAGAAAATTGTTCATGATATAAGTGGAGAGAGCGACAAGATGGTCAACTGCAGAACGATGCTTCCGAAATCCGCATTGGGCTGGTGTTAAAAGGCTGCGGGATTCCAGCCACCAAGCTAAACGGTAATTCACCATACGCTCCAAAACCTTACAGACACTACTCGTGAGAGAAATGGGGCGATAGCTAGAGGGGAGATGTTTGTCCTTTCCAGGTTTCGGAACGGGAACGACAATAGCTTCCCGCCACCGTCTGGGAAAGGTGCTGCCGGTCCAAATTCGATTATAAAGGCGAAGGAGGTAACGCAGACTATGGGTGGATAAATGCAGCAACATTTGGACATGGATACCATCCGGTCCTGGGGCGGAGGAGCGAGAAGATGAGAGGGCATGTTGGAGTTCCCGCATGGAGAAAACAGTATTGTAGCTTTCGTGATTTTGAGAGGAGAAAGCAAGATGTCGCACTTCCGCTGCACGTTTCTTCGGGAGAAACGCTGGCGGGTAATGTGAAGAGCTCGAAATCTCAGCAAAGTGCTGACCCAACGAGTTAGAAATTGCGACGGGGTCCACTAAGGTATCATGCGCGACAGTGAGCCCAGAAACCGGGGAGAAACTAGGCGCGCCTGAGAACCGTCGAAGCCGACTCCAAACTTCCGAGGAGGGAGTGAAGGTGTTAAATGAGCTAATAAAGAATTTCCAGCTTGCCTTCTTGCTATCGCGGATGACGCGACGGCATCGCGCACGGAGCTGCTTATAGCGGATACAGTTGGCCAAAGTAGGATGGTGACGGAAAATGCGAAGAGCACGTCGCCGCTCACGTATTGCGTCACGGCATGCCTCGTTCCACCAAGGAACTGGGGGGCGCCGGGGCAATTCGGAGGTGCGTGGTATTGAACGTTCCGCAGCTGTAAGGATAACGTCGGTAATGTGTGTGACCTCATCGTCGACGCTGGGAAAGCGACGGTCATCGAATGTCGCGAGAGACGAAAAAAGTGTCCAATCGGCTTGGGCAAACTTCCAGCGTCGCGGGCGCATATATGGCAGTTGAGGCTGCAATCTGAGGACACATGGAAAGTGGTCATTCGAGTGTGTATCATCAAGGGCGAACCATTCGAAGCGCCGAGCTAGCGGAACAGTACCGACCGCAAGGTCCAAATGAGATAAGGTTGTCGTGGAGGCAGACAAAAATGTGGGGACCCCAGTGTTGAGGCAAACTAGATCCGCTTGGTGGAAGACGTCTAGCAATACGGAGCCACGTGGACAAGGGTGTGGAGATCCCCAAAGCGGGTGGTGGGCATTGAAGTCCCCAACCAGCAAATAGGGGGGTGGAAGCTGACCAAGAAGATGAAGGAGATCAGCTCGTGCCATTGGTGTGGACGATGGAATGTATACAGTACAAAGAGAGAACGTGTATCCGGAAAGGGAAAGACGGACGGCGACAGCTTGGAAGGAAGTGTTTAAGGGGATTGGGTGATAATGGAGAGTATCACGGAGAAGAATCATGAGTCCTCCATGGGCTGGAGAGCCTTCAACAGAGGGGAGATCATATCGGACAGACTGAAAATGAGGGAGAACAAAGCGGTCATGGGGACGCAGCTTTGTTTCCTGAAGACAGAAGATGACCGGCGAGTAGGAGCGTAAGAGGACCGACAATTCATCCCGATTGGCTCGAATGCCGCGGATATTCCAGTGGATAATGGACATGGGGTGAAAGGAAAATGGAGGAATGTGACCAAAGTTGCTGTCAACTCAAAGACTGCTCGGAGCTAGCAACCGACAGCATGGAATGGCATTCAGGCGAAGGCAGAAGATCCTGATCCATAAGTTGGTCAGGAGCAGTCCCGGCCACCAGCGATCGGCCGGTTGACCGGCCACCAGCAGTGCGCCTCGGCGACACAGAAGATGGCCGAGGGCGATTTCCGCCAGGTGGTGCTGTAGAGGGGGCACGCCTTGGCGGAGAAGGAGAGGAACTGGGTTTCTTTGTAGCCTTCTTGGAAGAATGTTGTTTAGAGGAAGGAGGAACCGATGGTTGTGAAGCTGCGGTCCGTAAAAACTCTTCATGAGTATGCTCTTTTTTCGAAGACTTGGCGTCCGACTTTTGGGCTCGAGATGTAGCAGAACCCGACGAAGGGTGAGCCATAGAGTGGGCAGGCGAAAGTGGTGAGGTTGAACGAGCGATCTTTGCGCTGGTCGATCTGACGACCGTGGTACTAAAGGTGAGGTCGCAAGTCTGCGTGGCCGCCTCCTTTGTTGGCCGAGGAGAAGCAAGGACAGTGCTGTATTTTCCTGTCTGAGGCACGGTGGGCTTGCGACTGGCGAATAATTTTCGAGCAGCAAAGGTCGACACCTTTTCCTTCACCCTTATTTCCTGGATGAGCTTCTCATCCTTAAAAACGGGGCAATCTCGAGAGGAAGCAGCGTGGTCACCCATACAGTTGATGCAGCGAGGGGATGGAGGTGGACAAGCACCCTCATGGGCATCCGTGCCACACGTAACACATTTGGCTGGATTGGAACAGGACTGGCTGGTGTGATTGAACCGCTGACATCGATAGCAACGCGTAGGGTTTGGGACGTAAGGGCGAACGGAAATTATCTCATAGCCTGCTTTGATTTTCGATGGGAGTTGAACTGTGTCAAATGTCAAGAAGACAGTACGGGTTGGAATGATGTTCGTGTCAACCCGTTTCATTACTCTATGAACTGCCGTTACGCCCTGGTCAGACAGATAGTGCTGAATTTCTTCGTCAGACAATCCATCGAGGGAGCGTGTATAAACGACTCCACGCGAGGAATTCAAGGTACGGTGCGGTTCCACCCGGACAGGGAGGGTGTGGAGCAGAGAAGTACGCAGCAATTTTTGTGACTGGAGGGCACTGTGTGTTTCTAACAACAGGGTGCCATTCCGTAATCTGGAACAAGACTTTACAGGACCTGCTATTGCGTCGACTCCTTTCTGAATAATGAAAGGGTTGACCGTGGAGAAGTCGTGACCTTCATCAGACCGAGAAACAACAAGGAACTGTGGCAACGATGGAAGAATCGTCTGTGGCTGAGACTCAGTATGCTTACGTTTGTGACTAGACTTAGTGGAAGGTGAGGAAACCATTGCGGAAGAATCCCCCATGATTACCGGCGTCTCCGATGGCGCGCTCCTCCCTTGTGGGGGCCCTCTCTGAGGGCACTCCCGCCTTAGGTGATTGTTCACACCTCAGGTCACACCTCCCGACAAACGGACGGAGGGACCAATCGGCATTTTCGGAAGGTATCAGCTCGGGTAATCACCCCTCCCTGGGCCTGGCCATTACCAGGGGGTACGTACGTGTCCTACCTGTCTACCCGGGGCGGGGAATTACGCGTTACCCCGTCACCGGCTACGCACGAAGGGCGTGGGTCGGCCTTCAGACACGCACAGGGAGGAAGAAAAAGAAAGGGAAGGGAAGGAAGAGAAGTCTCAAACGCCGCAGCGGAGAAAAGAGAAAGAGAAGAGGTAAGGAAAAGAGAAGGACAAAGGAAGGAAAAAGACAGAGAAGGACAAAGGAAGGAAGAAGACATAAAAGCAAGGAAGGCAAGAAATGCAGTACATTTACGAGCGTCCGTCTCCGGACGTAGGCACAAACCATACTCCCAGATGGGGAGAAAGAGAAGGAAAGAGCCAGAGGTGAGGGGAGGAGGGGCGAAGATAGGGATGGGGAAGGATGCGGAATGGGAAGGTATGCAGCCCGGAAAGGAAGGAAGGCCACATTAGCTCGGGGTCCCGTGCTCGCTACGCACGTATCCACAAAAGAGTTGTGGACCCCCTGGGGGGGGGGGGGAGGGGGGGGGACCCCAGTGTTGAGGCAAACTAGATCCGCTTGGTGGAACACGTCTAGCAATATGGAGCCACGTGGACAAGGATGTGGAGATCCCCAAAGCGGTTGGTGGGCATTGAAGTCCCCAACCAGCAAATAGGGGGGTGGAAGTGACCAAGAAGATGAAGGAGATCAGCTCGTGCCATTGGTGTGGACGATGGAATGTATACAGTACAAAGAGAGAACGTGTATCCGGAAAGGGAAAGACGGACCGCGACAGCTTGGAAGGAACTGTTTAAGGGGATTGGGTGATAATGGAGAGTATCATGGAGAAGAATCATGAGTCCTCCATGGGCTGGAGAGCCTTCAAAAGGGGGGAGATCATATCGGACGGACTGAAAATGAGGGAGAACAAAGCGGTCATGGGGACGCAGCTTTGTTTCCTGAAGACAGAAGATGACCGGCGAGTAGGATTGTAAGAGGATCGACAATTCATCCCTATTGGCTCGAATGCCGCGGATATTCCAGTGGATAATGGACATGGGGTGAACAGAAAATGGAGGAATGTGACCAAAGTTGCTGTCAACTCAAAGACTGCTCGGAGCTAGCGACCGACAGCATGGAATGGCAGTCAGCCGAAGGCAGAAGATCCTGATCCATAGGTCGGTCAGGAGCAGCTCCTGCCACCAGCGATCGGCCGGTTGACCTGCCACCAGCAGTGCGCCTCGGCGACAGAGAAGACGGCCGAGGGCGATTTCCGCCAGGTGGTGCTGTAGATGGGACACGCCTTGGCGGAGAAGGAGAGGAACTGGGTTTCTTTGTAGCCTTCTTAGAAGTATGATGTTTAGATGAAGGAGGAACCGATGGTTGGGAAGTTGCAGTACGTAAAAACTCTTCACGAGTATGCTCTGTTTTGGAAGGCTTGGTGTCTGACTTGGGCTCGAGATTTAGCAGAACCCGATGAAGGGTGAGCCATAGAGTGGGCAGGCGAAAGTGGTGAGGTTTAACGGGCGATCTTTGCGCTGGCCGATCTGACGACCGTGGCACTAAAGGTGAGGTCGCAAGTCTGCGTGGCCGCCTCCTTTGTTGGCCGAGGAGAGGCAAGGACAGTGCTGTATTTTCCTGTCTGAGGCACGGTGGGCTGTCGACTGGCGAATAGTTTTCGAGTAGCAAAGGTCGACACCTTTTCCTTCACTCTTATTTCCTGGATGAGCTTTTCGTCCTTAAAAACGGGGCAATCTCGAGAGGAAGCAGCGTGGTCACCCATACAGTTGATGCAGCGAGGGGATGGAGGTGGACAAGCACCCTCATGGGCATCCTTGCCACACGTAACACATTTGGCCGGATTGGAACAGGACTGGCTGGTGTGATTGAACCGCTGACATCGATAGCAACGCGTAGGGTTTGGGACGTAAGGGCGAACGGAAATTATCTCATAGCCCGCTTTGATTTTCGATGGGAGTTGAACTTTGTCAAACGTTAAGAAGACAGTGCGGGTTGGAATGATGTTTGTGTCAACCCTTTTCATAACTATGAACAGCCGTTACGCCCTGGTCAGACAGGTAGTGCTGAATTTCTTCGTCAGACAATCCATCGAGGGATCGTGTATAAACGACTCCACGCGAGGAATTTAAGGTACGGTGCGGTTCCACCCAGACAGGGAAGGTGTGGAGCAGAGAAGTACGCAGCAATTTTTGTGCCTGGAGGGCACTGTGTGTTTCTAACAACAGGGTGCCATTCCGTAATCTGGAACAAGACTTTACAGGACCTGCAATTGCGTCGACACCTTTCTGAATAATGAAAGGGTTGACTGTGGAGAAGTCGTGACCTTCGTCAGACCGAGAAACAACAAGGAACTGTGGCAACGATGGAAGAACCGTCTGTGGCTGAGACTCAGTATACTTACGTTTGTGAGCAGACATAGTGGAAGGTGAGGAAACCATTGCGGAAGAATCCCCCATGATTACCGGCGTCTCCGATGGCGCGCTCCTCCCTTGTGGGGGCCCTCACTGAGGGCACTCCCGCCTTAGGTGATTGTTCACACCTCAGGTCACACCTCCCGACAAACGGACGGAGGGACCAATCGGCACTTTCGGAAGGTATCAGCTCGGGTAATCGCCCCTCCTTGGGCCTGGCCGTTACCAGGGGGTACGTACGTGTCCTACCTGTCTACCCGGGGCGGGGAATTACGCGTTACCCCGTCACCGGCTACGTACGATAATGCGTGGGTCGGCCTTCAGACACACACAGGGAGGAAGAAAGGGAAAGGAAAGAAGAGAGGTCTCAAACGCCGCAGCGGAGAAAAGGGTAAAGAGAAGAGGTAAGGAAAATAGAAGGACAAAGGAAGGATGAAGACATACAAGCAGAGAAGGCGAAGAATGCGTTACATTTACGAGCGTCCGTCTCCGGATGTAGGCACAAGCCATACTCCCAGAGGGTGAGAAGGGGAAGGAAAGAGCCAGAGGTGAGGGGAGGAGAGGGGTGCTGAAGATGGGGGATAGGGAAGGATGCGGAAAAGGAAGGTATGCAGCCCGGAAAGGAAGGAGGGCCACATTAGCTCGGGGTCCCGTGCTCGCTACGCACGTATCCACACAAGAGTTGTGGACCCCCTGGGGGGACCTAATAGGGTGTACAGTTCGGAAACCATTAAGTGTGAGGTCGCTCAACCCGTTATCTATAGAGCACTTCAGAGAAAGCTTAAATGTTAATAGGTGAGATGTATACATTGAGCCAAATACTGATAAATGCAACGTATCTGTTGATAGATTTATACCCCTTTTCGAACACTGTTTCCCAATGAAAATTACTAAATGTAACTTCACACACTTTTCAAAGAAACCTTGGATTACTACAGGTATTAAAGTGTCTTCCGAAAGGAAAAAACTGTATTAGACAGCAAGAACTAATAAACATCCAGGAGTAGTTTTACACTATAAAAATTATTGTAACGTACTGAGAAAAGTTTTAAGGAAATCAGAAAATATGTGTGTTAGAGATGAAATTAACGACTCTGGCAATAAAATCAAATCAATATTGACCGATGTTAGAAGGGATACAGGAAAAGTAACCACGGGGGTAGGTAGTATTACTATTAAAGAGAACAAGACCATCCTAGCCAACAGTACACAAATCGAGGACAAAAAGTTGGTGAGAACAGTTCAAAAGAAAGCCAGGCAGTACATGGAAGAGTGTTTTGAAGAAAGTCAGATTAACTTTCACCTAACAACCTCTTGTGAAATAAGTAAAATTATTAAATCTTTGAAAAATAAATGTTCTGTTAGAGTAGATGACATCTCTAATAAGGTATTAAAACAATGTGGAGCAACTACAGCTGATGTTCTGAGTCACATATGTATTGCGTCACTAACTCAGGGTTTTTTCCCCGGACAGGTTAAAATATGCCGTTGTCAGGCCTCTGTATAAAAAGGGGGACACCACAGATGTCGGTAACTACCAGTCATTATCCTTGCTTACAGCATTCTCAATAATCTTCGAGAAAGCAACGTACTCAAGAGTGGTTAGCCATTCAACAGTAATGGGATACTTAGTAATCACAGTTCGGATTTCAAAACTGCTGTTCCACTGAGACAGCAAAAACAATTTCACTGTCCACATAATAGAGTCTTCAAATAGGAAAATGTCACCAACAGGAATATTCTGTGACTTGTCCAAAGCATTTGATTGTGTGAACCATGACACTGTTACAGAAATTACAATTCTATGGTATAAATTGAATAGCATGAGTGCTTTGAGTCACACCTACAGAACATGGAGCAAAAAGTTTCCTTATATGGGTCAAATAATTTAAATAAGTTTGTCACTTCATCTAACACGGCTCTATCATGGGTCCCTTATACTTTCACACTCTGATGTCATAAGGAATAATATTTTGGGGTAACTAAAATAATTGTGCAAATGGCTCTGAGCACTATGAGACATAATTTCTGAAGTCATCAGTCCCCTAGAAGTTAGAACTACTTAAACCAAACTAACCTAAGGACATCACGCACATCCACGCCCGAGGCAGGATTCGAACCTGCGACCGTAGCGGTCGTGCGGTTCCAGACTGTAGCGCCTAGAACCGCTCGGCCACGGGGTAACTAAACATTTAGACAAAAAGGATTCACTTCTCAAAAGAAAGCGGTCATAATAATGTGTGAGGTTCAAAGTCGAACACCTTGTAGGCATCTTTTTAAAAGATTGGGAATTCTTACAGCAGCCTCACAGTACATTTACTCACTAACGAAATTTGTTTTCAACAACATGGACCAGTTTAAAAAACAGTGATATTCATGATTATAATACTGGAAAAGAGGAAGTCTTACACTATCCTTTACTCAACCTATCTGGTACAGAAAGGGGTAAAATACGCTGCTATAAAAATTTTCGCCACATTACCAGATGAAATAAAATGTCTGACGGACAGCAGTAATAGTTTCAAAAACAAACTGACATATCTCCCTGACAACTCTTACACCATAGATGAATTCTTGAATAGGAATAAATAAATCTATAAATATAGTATATGCATTTGTGCCATTTAAGGGAATGGGGTAAATAATAGAAATATTAATCTTTAACTCTGTATTGTAACATAAAATCTTGTTGCATATGCCTATTGCTTGTGCACTTGACACGTTCCCTATCAAAATGACTACCGTGCCGTG
The DNA here is from genome assembly GCF_023864275.1 of Schistocerca cancellata. Lineage (NCBI taxonomy): Eukaryota > Metazoa > Arthropoda > Insecta > Orthoptera > Acrididae > Schistocerca > Schistocerca cancellata. The sequence goes on from NC_064627.1 coordinate 1,114,043,383, forward strand.
CGATCGATCAATGGAACACGCAACTAACTGACTAATACGGTGACCCACTGCAGGATGTTAAAGGTACGAGGTTATGGAATAAGTTATCAGATATGTGAGTGGCTCAAAGACTTCTTAAGTAATAGAACCCAGTATGTTGTCCTCGACGGCGAGTGTTCGCCAGACAAAAGGGTATCGTCAGGAGTGCTCCAGACAAGTTTGGCAGGACCGCCATTGTTCTTTATATACGTAAATGATTTGGCGCACAGGGTGGGCAGCAATCTGCGGTTATTTACTGGTCATACTGTAGTGTATGGTAAGGTGTCGAATTTGAGAGGCTGTAGATACGTATAAGATAACAGACAAGGAAGAACAAACCTGTGAAGTTCTGTTAGAGTATTACTTGTATCTTGCTTGATGCAGTCAACTCGTTTAAAAATCTGGGTATAATATTGCAAAGCGATACGAAATGAAATGAGCATGTGAACAGTGGTGGGGAAGGTGAATGGTCGACTTCGGTTTATTGGGAGAATTTTAGGAAACTGGTTCACCTGTAAAGGAGAGAGCGCGTAGGACGCCAGTGCAACCGATTCTTGAGTACCGCTGGAGTGTTTGGGCTCCGTATCAGGTGGGATTGGAGGAAGACCTCGAAGCAATTCAGAGGCTGGCTACTAGATTTGTTACCTGCATCTTCGAACAACTGAGTGTTACGGAGATTCTTCAGGAACTCAAATGGGTATCCCTGGAGGGAAAAGACGTTCTTTTCGAGAAATACTATTGGGAAAATTTACAGAACCGGCATTTGAAGCTGATTGCCAAACGATTCTACTGCCGCCAACATGCGCTGCGCGTAAGGACAACGAAGATATGATGCGAGACAACAGAGCCCATACGGAGGCGTACAGATAGTTTTTCCGTCGCTGTATTTGCGAGCGGAACAAGAAAGGAAATTGGTAGTGGTACAGGGTACCCTCCGCCACACTCCGTACAGCGGCTTGCGGAGTATCGATGTAGATATTGACTCAGTAACAAAAATATTTACTGGGTTATGGTGAGGAGTGATTAATTGCTAAATAATTTTGTGGGGGCATAAAGCAACGATTTTATTGATGGGTCTCCCATTTAATGACTGCTTTACGCTTACATGTCGGCCTCTGTGGTCATATGACTTAAAACGCGCGAATGTGACTATACAGAAAATACATTTCACGACAAAAGAAGACACTACGAAGGAATTATCCGAGCGAATTTTTTGTCAGTATGTTAGTACCACCTGGATATTACTTCGTATACAGATCATTTGTATTTAGCAGAAAAGTTGTATAATTCAAGCCAATTTGTCAATTAACAGCGTCCATAGTTATTATGATGAGTATTCGCGTAAAATCAAGAAAATCACCATTCTACCTTACAAAATCAGTTACGTCAGAGCCGGCAGTATCAGACACCATCCACATACTGTTTGAAGGACATCTTTCTGCCGTTTGTTAATGTTTTATTTCTCAATGCACGATCGCAATTTCGGCTCTTTGGCCATTGTCAAGGCTTAAACAGTTGCCTGAATATAAAAACAGCCGGCCGTTATACAGGTATCGAGATATTCCAGGCCGGGGATTTGTCATCAAAGCCTGGGTCGCATCTGACTTCGACTCAGGCTGAGACTCCTTTTTAAGCACCTGACAATGGCCTAGGTGCCCAAACTGCAGTAGTGTACTGAAAAATAAGAAATATCTTCAAAAAATTTATTTCGACCACAAACACCAGAAGTTAACCATACACTTAAGGCCACCAGGTAGGAGGTACTACTTTGCGTATATGTCTGGATATCGATCGTAAAACGTTGATAGAAATATTTTTGGTTGTGCATACCAAATCACATCTTGCACGATAACTTATCTAGCGGAACATTAAAAGTAGCAATATTTTACAATCGGTAATCAATTAACGGAAAGACATTACAATTTCAGTTAGGAAAAGTGTAATATTTTCTAAAGTTTACAGGTGTCTAATGCATATATGCACGAACCTCATTGGCGCTTTGGGCGCAGTTTTGCAGTAAAGATTAGCAACGAGAGAACATTAGAAAGAAAATTAAATGAAAAGAAGAAAGGTGGAGTTGGGGTTCAACTCCGTCTGTCAAAAGCGCTGTCGGTGAGGCGATCACCGCTGTGAGATCACTGGACTTCCGTACCGGCTACATCGATTAGCGACATCGTGGAGCTTCGCCTCCGGCTTCGATACAACTCAACTTACGACTCAATTTCACCTCCAACCAGTTTCTGAAACGGAGGTTTTACCGAAGCTGAACGACCAAAGCTTTAACTTCAGACATCATATCGTTCATCAGCAGGATAAAAAGCTGCCAGCAGTAAACCAATGACGGTCTAACGACGTTGTCTGCTGTCTCGGCCCACCACAAATGACTGCTGCAGTTTACAGACTTTCTAGGGTATGACCGCGGCGGGGAGCATTAATGGAGTTCCCTAATATCTTTCCGTAACAAGAATAATCGGGATGGCGAAATTTCTGAACTCCCACAAATGGCATTCAGGTGAGGGCTATTGAACCAGTCAGTCAGTCTATATGCAAACCAGTGCTTGTCAGTTATTTTTCGAAGGATTTGTGAAATGACTTCTCAAGGTTATGCTTCGTTATCTCCTATTTAATTTCGTTTGTTCAAGCAGACTATCAGTTGACGAGAAGCTATATCCTCTTATTTTTCAGTACGACCCTAATTGCGAATAAGAACACCGGACAGCTCCGCCAGGCCCACTTGATAACACTAATCATTGCAGCAGGATTAGAGCTCAGACCGCACCAGTTTTCTATGCGGTTTTTTTTAACAAGTGCAGAATCTGCGTCAACTTTTCCCTGCTTCCTGTTTCATGTCTTCACTATCTTTCCTATCGTTTCGTAGTATTACCGCTATATAAACAATGTCTCCCCCGGATTCTTATATTTCTGTGTCATTTATTTATCTGTATTTAAGGAAAGCTAACTCTTCAAACTACAGTTAAGAGCTGCAGAGGATTCTAGGACGTGACATTCATATGTAATGTCTTCACATCTAAAACACTGCAATGGCTCTGCTGTTTACAGTTTTCTTACCTAACAAACATGCCGTATCACTTAATATTCCAAACTAAAATTTCTCTCAATAATTACACGTTTTGAAACAGGCTTTTTCGAGTCCGCAGCCTAGTATCAATATTTTATGTCCTGTACTTCGACAACTGTTATAATTTACTTTTGTAACTGCAAACAATTCTGGTTCCACTAGCCACCATTATTGCTCATATCTCAACGCAGCTACGACATTTCTGAGTGCCGTACAAAGTTGAAACGAAACGTATTCTCTCGAAACCACGAGCTATTACGTCAGTATCAATAACTAATGAGATGAAAACCGAATGGGGCTAATGCACATCGTTGCCGACTTCGAGATTCTAGCATGCACGCTCTTGACACTTGTTAATCTTACTGTGAACCAGCTTTATCTGTGCTGTACCTGTATACTGGTACATTTGAACATTTGCGAGAAACTAAGAATGTTACAGACCGCACTATCAAACCAGAAGTTGAAGCTCGTGGTAACAATTTAAGTTTCAGAAATTTTACTGATGTTTGAACAAGGTGCAATCAACTGTTTAAAGCAGCATTTTTCTTTGGAGTCATTTGAGATCATTTCCTTGAAGTGGCGTCGAGTGTGTCCTGAATTTGTCATTTCCCCAAAGTTTGTAATAGCCATGCAAACTCTAGTGACGAAATACGTTGGTCGGAGGCACATTACGAACCATATACAACAGTCAACAAGACGTTAATAACTCTAGCATACACCAAAATTTTGTGAATTTATGTTAATGCCAAAAATTAAATTATTAAAAGTAGGTAAATTTTTATATGAAATTAAGGTGTTGAGACTTGGTTAAAAACCAGTCAAACCTATAAGACCGGTGGTTTGCTCACAAATCTGATTTTCAAATAAATTTATTTTTCTCTTAACTGTTTGCTATGGGTCCTTATGGTTTTCACTGCCTCAATTCATGTTTCATCGCCTGAACTTTTGGAGGTAACTTTTTCCTACGTACCGGAATTTAAGCCTATCGCTCATTTCTTTCCTCTCACCTTTTTTTGTAAACTGTGCATCAATCACGAAAAAAGTTTTCCCCATGAGGGCTATCGAATGAGAAAGATGCGCTTAACCTGCAGTTATGGTCCAGCTCATTTCGGTACTCACAAGCATACTAGTTTTCAAAACGGTGTAAACGCAGGTAGACACTGCAGCATTTAATTGAGGATTAAGGTTTAACGCCCCTTCGATGGTGCCAAAATACAGAACGTGTTAAATTTTGCATTCGGTAGTCATACCTTCCACGCTGCCATACTTCTTTGTTAAAGTGTTATCAGATTAGCTCATTACTTGGAGAATTTTGCTCATGTAAACTCGAACACGACTAGCTGCATTTTACAATTTCGCAACATTCTGGAAGATAACACTTTGATGTTTCAGTGAACACTTTAATGCACGATCAATCATGTCAACTCAAAAATTAGCAGATATGATCAACTCCGAGAACGGTATTTACATTAGGAAGGTAAGGTTAAAAAAACCTGTGATTTAGCATATTTTTGTTCACAATTACTTAAAAACATTTGGTGCCATGAGTGTTCACCGATTTTGACTCCCCTCAATCAGAATCAGTATCTCGTCACGAGAGTAGCGTGAAAATCTGTTAATGCCCATTTCAATGACTTAAATTTTATTTCAATTGCTCAGTATGGGTGCTAAGCTACTAACGTGTTTTCGTAACAAGATATTCAAATGGCTCTAGAATCTAAACCAGTAAAATAAGAATTGCACCAAGTAAGATCACAAGAAACTTCCTGGCAGATTAATTCAAGATCACGACAACTTTTAATAAAGGACTTTTTGGCACGACCACATACTCCAATTTGATGATTTCGAGTATCATTTTGTATAATTGTTTTATTAGGTTGTGAAAGTTGCCGGATAGATCACGTTGATAGGTAAGTGCCTAACGAGCCTTCTTGAGAGGCATTATCTGAATAGCCATCGGCAGACTAGATGTACTGGGCGTGCCTCAGGATATAGACATTCCTATTCATTGAAATACATCAGTCCATTATAAGATGTTAAGTTTTATGTATTGCAATCGTTACACATACAATGCAGTTATCTGATAAAAACTGTACTTTTTATCCATGTAGTGATAAAAATGCCAAGTGTTAATATTTGCGATTAGTTAACGCTATAGAAAATTTATGGTGTGTACGTTACGAAACGTAAAAACCAAGCAGTCTTTGGTAACACAATTTAAATACCTGTCATGTTATTTAAACGTTTGAGAGTAAACATTTATAATGACGAAAAACACTACAACGGAAGGCAGGAGTTCATCGTCAAAATTTTTACGTAAAATACTTGCACCTTTAGTACTTAATTATATGGGACTTAGTCCTAAAATTGAGGTTATTTATTTGACAAACCTCTGCATTTAGTCCTAAATGTGACTTCATAACTAACCATACAGTTCCTCAGACTACCACCAAAAGCATTATACTAATGCTTGTTTCTAGAAAATTAAGGCTAGTCTAAAAAACATCGATGTTACAGAGGCCACTTTCAATGCTTCCATGCATTATGGGAGATTAATATCTTAATCTCACAGATGGTACTCACTAAGAAATGCACCTCGTGAAAAGAAGTGTACAAAATTCCAGGAACCGGTTCCGAGGACGAAACAATATTTTTTTTTACCCCTTCCGATTACCGTTCCCGTGGGGACTGAAGAGAAAATTACTCAAATGATGGCACATAAAGAGGCATAACTATTACCTTTTTGTTCTCCCCGACATGCCATCCGTGAATCGTTTGGGAAGGAATCCTAAAACCACTCTCGGCCAAGCACTTTATAGCTACTCGTAAAATATTGATATCTTTGAAAATAACTGTAAAAAAAAAACGTTTTTTGTTGGTGCTCTAAACTTGGCAAAACGCGCAATGAATCCGAACATATCCTAAAGAAACTGAAGTATTAGTGGGGCCTTCGACACCTGCCATGCGCACGTATTTTAACAGCACAAGACCAGTCATTCTATATTACAAACGTAAGGGGAAAAAAGCAAGCAGAAATTTTACTCACATTTAGATCTTCAGTTACGGAAAAAACCAGTAACCCACCCATCACTACACGCGGCGTCCCCCTCGGCTGTCTCTTGGCTGGGCTGTTTGGTCCGCTGCGGCCAGCTTCAGGCTCCTAGTTCCTTCGGCGAACGCCCGGCGGCGCCCCTACCTGCGCGGCGAGAGGCAGTGGCGACCTCTTCCCAACCCTGAGTTTAGGGAGGCGGTCTATAAGAAGTGTGGCCAGGCTGCAGTGTGTCACACTCCAGCCTTGCTTCACCAGTGGAAGAAGAGCAAAGAGTAAGTATTGTGTTTGGGTGTTCATTTGTAGTTTCAGAGGTTTTGTAGTGGGAGGTTTATGGATCTCTGCTAGTAGTTTCTATAGTATTGTGCCTGAAATGCGTGGAAAAGTATGTAATTGCACTACTTACGTAATACAAAATTTCAAGTTAATTCACGTTCAACCATAAAGAAACTTAATTTAAACAACCCAGTCAGCGTAATTTTTTTGTTTTTCTTGTTTGACACAAATAGGAAAACTATAGCCACATAATTGGAGTGTATGTGTTCAAAGAGGTGTGCATTTTACCAGTTCGTGCAATCTTCATCTTAGACGTATACGTCCAGTCTGTCGCGTTCACACTGGTCCTCAAAACTTACTTCTAAGCTTCGGGTTATTGATTTAACAAACTTCTGAGTCTTGAATTACACTTGAATTCCTAACTAACCATACAGTTGCTTAGTGTAAATTCCCGAAATAATACTGATGCTAGTTTCTAGACAACTAACTTACCCAATGCGCAACTTCACGAATTTAATTCTAATGCAAGCTAATATTGTTAATTTAACATTGAATTTTTATACCGGATGCTGGTCTTGGATAAGAAAAATATCTTACGCAGGAAGAGCAGCAAATGGGTTCTCTGGTTGTGTTGCTTCTGATCGTATCGGGCGCCTTGGCTGAGGTGACGGAGTGTACCGGCGGTTCCAACAGAGCAATGCCGGCGCCAACAGAGCACACCGCTCGGGAAGGAAAGGTAAATCTCATCACTACGTACTATACCTCCTAAGTGAGGTTACTGAGGAAACTGCCGTGACTCCAATGGACAAGTATCTTAAAACTTAGATACTAGTGCAACTGTCGACAGACCTATTTTGAAATGAATGCTCGCCACTGAACGTGTAAATAGCCCTTGTTAATTAAAACGGACTTTAAAAAAATTTAAACCTTCCTCAACCGTACAGCTTATCTATCCTTCAAGGACATGAATACAATTGTCAAACCAAATTCGGTAGTTATTACATTATTCAACTAATATTAGAAATTAGTTAGAAAATACTACACAACTTCCTTCAACTAAGAAAAATTGTTTAACTGCTGGTGGAAAAGACCACAGAAATACGTGGAAAGAATCGTAAAAAAAGCTACATAGCACACCGCTGTTGAATACGTCTTTTTGCACAGCCTCAGTGAATTGATCCAGGCATACACAAGTTACGAACACTACTGTATCTGTACCAGATCTCAAGTAGCTTCGCTATCGTCAGCGACGAACTTTCAACTGTTTGTAAACTAATGAACCAAAACTTCACGCGTGGTTGTTTACCTTACTTCGTAGACCGTGTGGCATAATTGCCTTCTTGGCGTTGACGTGAGAAACGGACTGAAACATGTAGCCACAGCTTTCTCTAATAACTCAATGTTTAGTTGCAATACTACTGCATTGTTAAGCATAACTTAATATTTTCGCTGAGATAGCGTCAGAAGTTGCTATGGGTTTGAGACAAGATGCCTTCAGCTTCCACGCCACTTCAAATACGACTGTACTATTTTGAACTTAAGCCATTTTTCACGTATAATATCGACTTTTTAATGCCATTTGTCGTTGCTCATGATCCCTCCTTATGCTCCAGCAATAAATGTTGCACACTTAGTGCAGCACGATTCATACGAGCGATTGTTGCAAACCTCCTAAAATAGCATACGCTTCATTTATAGGAACGTAAAATAGTCATCGGAGCAGACATACAAGGCATAAAAACCCATAAAATAATTGAATGACCTAAATTTGAAATACTACAGTTCTTCAAACAAAACGAACGGCATGTGAAGGCATAATTTTTTTCAAGAAAATTAACCCATACGCGATAGCTAGCTCAAATTACTGCGTGATTAATTACAAATAGTTCTCCAGCTGTCGCAACGTTTATCTAAAGATAGCTTTTCCTTTACACATGCTGTCTAGGGATTTAGGTGAACATGTTATTGCGTTTATCGACACATAGCATCTAACAAACACGTGCTAAGAATATATGTAACTGGATACGAGGAGTAGATTTGAGGTACTCCTAAGGCGTCTGCCAAATTCAAGCAACGTAAAAGCTGTTACAGTCGAACGTACATATAGGTTTTCCAACCTTCCAGACCCAAATACAACAGATTGGCTACTGTAATTACCTCACTATGTTCTGTACTCCACAGCGTCCTTGATATTAGTGTACATGCCACTTCAGCACAGTAAGGTGATTACTCTTTACAGGCTTCGTCAGATCACCCTAGAGTGATACTACTCCAGCCGATTACCACGGAAGAGTCCTCCGGAGAATATCCGCGCCCGACTCCTATAAACAGTGTCTGCATGATGAAGGTGAAATGCGCAGACGCCAGCCCTATTTACTATGCCGAGGTAGTACTGCTAAGCTAATAATAGCGTGAAATTATAGTGGTCTTGTCATAATGGCATTTTTTATTTCAGTCTGAATCGCTGTTGTGATTAACAATGGCGACCAGCTCTGTCTAAAACTTAGCGTCGTTATTAATTGAAACAGTAAGATTACGACCAAAATAGTTATGTAACTATCTGTGTACCCGTTTCAGGAGCTTCAGAGGGACGAGGAATATCAGGACGCGCCAAGCACTGCTCAGGAAACGACAGCTGCAACGTCGAGTACCGGCTCGCCAAAGCCGACACCACCTCCTGTGCCGTGCACTGTGGAAATACAAGTGGTGGGTGTCACTTCCAGATGTAATTCCAGCTGTACCGTATGTAGTGACTGTGCTAACCACTCTGAAAGCTGGTTTCGTGCCGCCTTCCACACTATTCCATACTGTGCAAGTGTCTCCATCGCTAATTGCATCTTATGCTTCGAATCTAAGTAGCGTTGCCCACAAGCCTTTTGCTCCCTTCGCTTCAGTTAACGAATTAACACCTTGATATTTCGGGATGTCTTGTCAACTAACCCCCTTCTTTTGATAAACGTAAACCACCAAACTTTCATCCTCAGTATGTTGCGTAGCTGGATACCAACCCAACGTAGCCGTCTGGTATTTGGCACATTGCAAAAACTTGAACTATTTTTGGGCTGTTCCTTGTGCTACTAATAGATGTTCAGTGTTTCCAGAATGGTGGCTCTGAGCCGTCACCCGACACACATCTACCAACACGTGAGCCTAACGCATATGCTGTGTGGTGCTTTTCAGCTGCAGAAGTTCCGCGGGCAGTGCGTGCGGCTGGGCCAGCACTTCGGCGGCTGCCGCGCGGGGCCGTTCGTGTCGCCGCTGCAGCCCCCCTGCCACCCCCCACCGGAACACTAGCGGGCGCTGCAGCGCCGCGTCGCTTCTCGTCACGTCCATCGGCTGGCTGTTGGCTCGCTTTTAAACTTACTGTTCTGAATGTAAAATTTATTGATGGTTCTAAATATATTCAAGCTGCAGGTTACGATTCTGGAATTGATTTAGTCCTGAAACCTGACATGTTTCTGTTGGGGAATTGTCCTCTCCTTGAACCTATCGTTTTGAACCTATCGTCACCTGGGTACCAGAAGTGGGAGCATCACAATTGATCATAAATGACGCTAAGGAGAGGTACCCGCATGTCCTTCCCCCCCCCCCCCCTCCCTTCCGCACGATTCGGGTACGAATTGTTGACATATTAACAATGTCTACCAAATACTGAACAGCTACGACTCTCTTGGATCGGCGGCTTGAAACAGTGCACTAAAAAAAAAAAAAAAAAAAAAAAAAAATTCACTATATCGATATTTCATTGCAATGAATAAGGGCATATTTCAAAGTATTTGAATCACACTGAAAGGTGGCTACACTGAGCCACAGCGCCAAAAATCGCGCCAGGGAGTATTGTTCCGCCGCCTCCACTGGCAGTGATTGAGACGCAGCGACAGGCAGTGTTGCCAATTTAGCGACTTTGTCGCTAGAAATGGCGACTTTTGCCTTCGTCTTAGCGACAAAAAAAACTTTTTAGCGACAAAAATTGTTTAGCGACTTTTCTGGCGACTTTTGGAGTACTGACGACTTTTGAAGTACAAATCAAAACTATTTTGGGCCAGTATTTTCATTAACAAAACTAAGATTTTAACTATAGAATGGGTACTACACTGACTTTGTTCTAGATTTACTAAGTTAAATTAAGTTCTTAGCAGATCATGTAGCATTGTTCAGCATTTAGTAAACCTGAATGTGGGAATTGCCTACAGAGTAAGCATACCTTGACTGTAGAACAATCAATTTTCATTACCCCCTAGCCTGTTATTGTTGATAGCGTATCGATCTATAATTCTTTAACTTTTGAACTACCTTTATTTTTCGAATTGACAAACATACGTAATATTAAGTATAATAAACATTTTTGTCCAGCAACCTCTAATTATTCGAAATGTTAACTAGCAGTCAAATTATTACCACATGCACGGTGGTAACGCAAGAACAATTCGGTAGGGGTATCTCAGACATTACGTTCTAAACAATGAACAATAGGACTGATATCGAGTTACTGAGTAGATTGTTTCATGACCTCTAGTTCGCCTGAGTTTTAATGTATTTTCAGTGATTATAAATTGGTGAAACTTATGTTGTGGTAGCCTACATAATGGATTTACCGCAGAAGAAGCAGTACGCTCAAAAATATCGGGATGCGTGGGAAGCAGAACCTGAATTCAATGGGTGGCTGAAACCAGTCGTTGGAGACTTATCAAAGGCAAGATGTCAAGTATGTGCAACAGTTTTTTATGCTAAATTGTGTGATATTAGAAAGCATTCGAAAACTATTAAGCATAAACAAAAAATTGATTAAAAAAAACACACAAACCATCTTACCTGTGAAAATTGTCCCGAAAACTACAGTTAGAATAGCAAGCAGAGCGGAAGGCGCCCTTTCTTTATTTATTGCTGAACATTGTCCTATTTTAGCTGTGGATGATTTAGGAATACCGTGCAAGAAGGTGTTTTCCGGTGATGAGGGCGCTAAAAACATGCAATTATATCGTACAAAGTGCACAACATTATAACTGAAGCTTTGGCTCCATATTTTACACAATCATTGGTTGAAGATATAGGTAACCAAAAATACAGTGTACTAATAGATGAATCCACAGAGGTATCAATATCTAAATTCAACAAAGACTGCCAAGCAACGTTACGATCCTGAAAAAAATGTCAATGCTGAATGTTGAAGAAACACTAAAAGTGAATAAAAATATTGCTGTAGCGGATGTAGCCAAAGAATTGGGTTTTAGTGGCGATTTGTAGACGGTATGCTGCAAGAATGGCATAATATCAACTTCATTAGGTGGAATAACACTACTAACACTGTTCGATTTTGGAGTGAGGTTTTGCAGTATAAAAATGCCGCAGGGGCGAATCCTTTTTCTTTGATTTCACAGCTAGCAATGACTGTTCTATGCCCACCGCATTCAAATGCAGAAGTGGAAAGAATATTCAATTCTATGAACATTATAAAAACCAAACTATGTAACAGATTATCGTTAAACACAATTAACGCTTTGATCATATTGAGAGACCAACTGAAGAAACAAAATAAAGATTGTGCATCTTTTGACATACCGTCAGACGTATTGGAGCTTATTGGAACGAACAAAAATTACTCTTTTGCGACAAAACCGGTCGAACTTTAGCATCATCTTTAGAGCGACGTTCAGCCCTCTACATCAACTACAGTTCTGTCAGAGCATGAAACAGAAGAGTTATTCGATCTTCTGAGTGACGACGATGAATAGCTCACATACCGGCATGTACATATTTTGTAGCCTAATTTGAGTTCTTGCTTTCTTTTGTTACAAATACAGTTGTATATTTCTAGTATATTTGACTACTGTGATTAAAACAACAATTTATGTGTTGTGTCAATGTTGATAACATGTTTAATTAAACGTTAGCGTATTTTATATGTATGTTGTTGCAAGCGATGCGTCATTTAATTAAGACAATACAGCAATTACATATGAGACAATTTTTATTAATACTTTATTAACCCCCCCCCCCCCCCCACACTGGCTTATTGCACCATTCACAGCACGAAATTTTCGTTACACCCCTAGTAAAATCAGTTTTAGCGACTTTCTAGCGACTTTTGATATTGAATCTAGCGACTCGGGTTTTTTAGAGTTGGCAACACTGGCGACAGGCAGTTCTTGCCGAGAAGTTGTGGTGGACACTGCTTGTAGCTGAAGTTAGTGAGATGTGGTAGTGGAGTGTTGTTCCATGTTTTATGCAGTGGTTTGATGGGAGAGATAGCAGATGTTGTTCTAATGGAGATATTGTAATGGTCAGAGTGCATTTCGTCAATATATATGTAGGTATTTTCTTTTATTCTTTTATTATTTGTGTCCTGAATAATGTGCCATTACAGGTTCAGTCAACAAAGCATCTGGCTTGTGTTCTTGTATTAGAGTGTAATTCTGCTTTCCTTACGCAATTATAGTATTTCTAATTTTCTTTTATCACGTCAGTATAATTGGTATTTAAAAATTCTTGTTTTGTTGAAGAAGAACCGTGCCAGATGTGCGTTGAGTCACACTACCACACACAGAACAGCTACACTTGTGCTTTGTTGGCTTCGTAGATTTTATAGTTGCTGGGGACTTAATTAACTGTGTTAACGAAAATTTTCTTACATTCTTTGTTGTCATTCTAAGCAGTCAGATTGCGTACTAATACTAGTCAGGGCCAGCCGTTTACGAGACTTGCGTAATCGGACATACAGCTACTAAAAATATTTTCATTAATATTTAAACAAGCCCCCATGCAACACTCTACGTCAGTGTCTCCTCTGTTACCACAAAACGTTGAATATGGCTTCGCCACGTCTTTCCTGGCGCCCTGGAACGGTAGGCTGAGCAGACAGAGGGTTGAACAGGTGTTCCAACTGAGCGCATAGTTCGAACAAAGGACTGATGTCAAACAGTTTTTGGACGACAATCAACTGTCGGTCACAGAATAAAATTTCATGCACTAGATTATAGTCGTAGAACATCGCTGGACTTGAGCCTTAAAATATAGAGCAACAAGATATTACCGACAGGAAGTAATGAGACTCAAATGTAGTCTCAGTTCGTGGGCACAGAGGTATGGTAAACCCAGTCAACGTAACAGCTATCTAACTGCATACCACTGAGAAATGTTTTGATTTCTCAAATATAGTGCCGTTTTCAGACTGCTAATTGTTACTTCAGCATGCAATACAAGCGATCAGTAATGTCATCCGCACTGCATGCATATGTTAAAGTTCTAAATAACTAGTACACGATCTCCTACCACAAACTCCTGCTGTAATTACACTCTACTTAACTGATTTTCTGCTGTGGTTAAATGTTTGATGCAGTAGAATGCATCTTGACACAAACAATTCCCAAACAAAACAAAAATTTATTGGCCAAACCTTTAACCGTTGGTAGAAGTCTGTACATACACGCGATTTGTGCACCTAGTTCAAGCCGTGTTCTGCGCCCTTGAATATAAGCGTAACATATGTTAAGCAAACAGTGTGGATCTTTTCCTGTTCCCTAACGCAGCGTGCTATCACATTGCTTTTGAAAACATTAATAGATTACTAAAAATCTTATGCTAGCGAAAACAATGTGTTACGTGTTAACAAGCATAACCACCACAAGGAAGATTACGTAATACAGTAGAAAGGGGCAGAAGCGGGATCGAACCTCATGAACTATAACCTATATAACGTTTAAATGACATAACACTCTCAACTTTAAATTTATTTCAAAGCAAAGACAAAGCAGTATCGCTTTTTACTAATGATCGTCTTATTTAATATTACTGACACTTTCAATATGTCAAATTGGTGGCATTTGTCGTTGTTACCGTACACGTAATACGAAATCTAATTTAGGAGGCATTCTAAGTGCTTAAGAAATAAGTTTGTCTTTTACAAACATTTCAAATTTATATACGAGGGCTATCCACAAAGTACATTACGTTTTGGAATCAAAAATAAATAAATTATTGGAATTTTTTTTTATTATATACAGATGAAAGCCACACTTCAATACTACTTTTCTACGTAGTTGCCATTTAAATTAAGGCACTTATCGTAGCGATGGAAGAGCTTGGAAATTCCTTCGTCGTAAAATTCGGCCGCCTCCGCCTTCAACCACGTGGTTACTTCTTCTCGAAGCTGTGCGTCGTCATCAAAACGCTGCATAGCCAACCACTTCTCCATTGCTGGGAATAAGTGGAAGTCGCTCGGTGTCAGGTCGAGACTGTACGGAGGATGAGGAAACAACTCCAACTTAAAAGATTCGAGAACTTCACGAGTGGCATTTGCCGTGTGGGCCCGGGCGTTGTCGTGAATCAGCAAGATCTTTGAGCCCAACTTTCCCCTGCGCTTGTTTTGTATTGCTCTTCTGAGGTTGTGCAGAGTTTGGCAATACCTTTGAGAGTTTATTGTAGTGCCTCTTTCCAGGAAATCCACAAAAATAACACCTTTTCTGTCCCAAAAGACAGTCATTACGTGGTTGAAGGCGCAGGCGGCCGAATTTTACGACGAAGGAATTTCCAAGCACGTCCATCGCTACGATAAGTGCCTTAATTTAAATGGTAACTACGTAGAAAAGTAGTATTTAAGTGTGGCTTTCATCTGTATATAATAAAAAAATTTCCAATAATTTATTTATTTTTAATTCCAAAACGTAATGTACTTTGTGGATAGCCCTCGTATTTATAGAAAAGCATAATTTTTTGTCTGTGAAAAAAGACGTTCAAAAACGGAACAATGGTGTTTGATTTGGGGGTAGCCGTTTTAAAACTGGACATTGATCATTGTAATGAGCTGGGGAACAAACAAAACAAGGACTCGGCTGACATACCACTCTCGTTGGACGCTGACGTCGCCCAGCTCACCCGGCGAGCTGAGGCGCTGCTATTACTGTGCCAGCGGAGAAGACTGCGGCCGTTGCTGGGGCGACGGCTCCTCGTCGCAGACTGACTGTGGCTACGTATTCGGCTCGACAATCTCTACGACTGCATCTCTTGTCGCCTTAGGCTGGTGACAGTGTGAGACAACGGGCAGAGAGCTATGACAACTGGGAAGTGAGTGCCTTTCGAGATACCTGCACGCCGAGCTCAACTTGTCAGCAATTTGATGCGGCTCGCCAAAGCGACATATTCTGTGTAAGTGTGTACGTGAAATGTTTGTGTGTTTTCATCTCCCAACTGCCCCAAAATCCATTTTTCTCTCGCTTCTGTTCTTCTCTTGTACCTTCCCTTTCCTTCTCTCCTGCCTCTTATGTCAACTGTGACGCATTGTGACTATAATTCCGTGGAATCAAGATGTTAGGTGGCTTTCGGTATATCCTAGTCAGGCTGAAGGAGAAACCGAGTGTGTTCATGCTTGCCAGGAGTCGGCGTTTATTACAGGATTCCTAGAAGGTTATGTATGTGTAAGAAGAAGCTGTTCACCTACTTGTCCCTAGTGGGGTTATGTAGTGTTCAACAGGCACTCGAGGAGCCAGCTTCCCCACGCCAGCTGTCAGCCCGTGTCCCTCTCAGCCCCTCCAGTGTGGGCTCGGCAGGACTCGGCAGTGCTGGCCGCCCTCTTTTCCTCGGCGGCCGACTGCGCCGCCTGTCCACTCCAGCCGGCTGCTCCTCCCGCTCGGCCAAAACTTTAATTCTCATCTACCTACATCTACATCTACATCTACATTTATACTCCGCAAGCCACCCAACGGTGTGTGGCGGAGGGCACTTTACGTACCACTGTCATTACCTCCCTTTCCTGTTCCAGTCGCGTATGGTTCGCGGGAAGAACGACTGTCTGAAAGCCTCTGTGCGCGCTCGAATCTCTCTAATTTTACATTCGTGATCTCCTCGGGAGGTATAAGTAGGGGGAAGCAATATATTCGATACCTCATCCAGAAACGCACCCTCTCGAAACCTGGCGAGCAAGCTACACCGCGATGCAGAGCGCCTCTCTTGCAGAGTCTGCCACTTGAGTTTGTTAAACATCTCCGTAACGCTATCACGGTTACCAAATAACCCTGTGACGAAACGCGCCGCTCTTCTTTGAATCTTCTCTATCTCCTCCGTCAACCCGATCTGGTACGGATCCCACACTGATGAGCAATACTCAAGTATAGGTCGAACGAGTGTTTTGTAAGCCACCTCCTTTGTTGATGGACTACATTTTCTAAGGACTCTCCCAATGAATCTCAACCTGGTACCCGCCTTACCAACAATTAATTTTATATGATCATTCCACTTCAAATCGTTCCGCACGCATACTCCCAGATATTTTACAGAAGTAACTGCTACCAGTGTTTGTTCCGCTATCATATAATCATACAATAAAGGATCCTTCTTTCTATGTATTCGCGATACATTACATTTGTCTATGTTAAGGGTCAGTTGCCACTCCCTGCACCAAGTGCCTATCCTCTGCAGATCTTCCTGCATTTCGCTACAATTTTCTAATGCTGCAACTTCTCTGTATACTACAGCATCATCCGCGAAAAGCCGCATGGAACTTCCGACACTATCTACTAGGTCATTTATATATATTGTGAAAAGCAATGGTCCCATAACACTTCCCTGTGGCACACCAGAGCTTCCTTTAACGTCTGTAGACGTCTCTCCGTTGATATCAACATGCTGTGTTCTGTTTGCTAAAAACTCTTCAATCCAGCCACACAGCTGGTCTGATATTCCGTAGGCTCTTACTTTATCAGGCTACAGTCCGGAACTGTATCGAACGCCTTCCGGAAGTCAAGAAAAATAGCATCTACCTGGAAGCCTGTATCTAATATTTTCTGGGTCTCATGAACAAATAAAGCGAGTTGGGTCTCACACGATCGCTGTTTCCGGAATCCATGTTGATTCCTACATAGTAGATTCTGAGTTTCCAAAAACGACATGATATTCGAGCAAAAAACATGTTCTAAAATTCTACAACAGATCGACGTCAGAGATATAGGTCTATAGTTTTGCGCATCTGCTCGACGACCCTTCTTGAAGACTGGGACTACCTGTGCTCTTTTCCAATCATTTGGAACCTTCCGTTCCTCTAGAGACTTGCGGTACACGGCTGTTAGAAGGGGGGCAAGTTCTTTCGCGTACTCTGTGTACTCCGCGGCGTTCGTAATTTCCCTGCACATTCTAAATGTAGTGTCTTATTTCTAATGCTTACTCTGATGTACACAAGTGGACACATGACAATACAAACCTACATGTTTGTCGAAAAGAATACACTTATCTTTTACGAATCATTCAACTCTACATATTTATAGAAAAGTATAAAATAACTTTACAAAAATATCTGATTTCTAAAAATATGATTATTAATCAACAAACAGGATTTACTGAAACATTTTTAGTCCTAATCATTAATTAAGAATGTACAGATATACACTATCAAAATCATTCATCCGTTCACTCCTGTTTGCGTCAAATGGCTCTGAGCACTATGGGACTTAACATCTGAGGTCATCAGTCCCCTAAAACTTAGAACTACTTAAACCTAACTAACCTAAGGACATCACACACATCCATGCCCGAGGCAGGATTCGAACGTGAGACCGTAGCGGTCGCGCGGCTCCAGACTGAAGCGCCTAGAACCGCTCGACCACTGCCGCCGGTTCTCCTGTTTGGGAAAAGGAGTGGGAAGTAATCAGCGCTCTTGGAAGGTCATTCAGTATTAGTGCTCTTAGCATTTGTCCAACATCCCATGCTGTTAGTGGTCTTGATAATCTGCATGTTCTTATTATTCTCCTCTACTCTTCTTAGTGTTGTTTACTGCCTGTATCGGTATCTGGTTGTACAATATCCTATGAACAAAGAATTCCACGTCTTAACTAAAACATTTCTTTAAGAAGTTGCAGTTATTGAGTCTACATATAATTAATATAATAGCGCCATTACTGCCGTAACATACCTTACTAATCTGCTGTAATATCTTCTATTGCTCTTTGCACATGTGTTACTGTTGTGCCAGTACGTATCCACTATCTATCTCTTCTCATTGTTAGTTTTCCTGTGAAGTATTAATAAATGGTTAGAAATTTTTAGTTAAAACATCAACTTTCTATATAGAAACCCGTTTCTCTTGCAGCGAACAAAATATCGTGTCACTTCTCTTCCATAACGCTCATACATCCTGCGTTAAGCACTCCGAATTTTCTATTAACACGCCCCCGCATTTCGGGTCGTCGCGTCCTGACATCAACATAACAAAATCCGCCACCACGCCTGTTATTGGCCCACCGTATCTCTACAGACGTGCTGAGAAAGATACAGTTATTAGAAACAAGTCGGACTGACTTCAACCCAAGGCGATACCAATATATTCACAGCACAGAAATTTACCTTCTTGCGTTCGTCATTACTCAGGATTCTATATGTACTCTTTTCTGTAGATCATCATCGTTGTTCGTCAGGTTTTTTTTTTTTTTTTTTTTTTTAATTTCTTTCGTATCTCGGCTTGCACGTCCTGTTCACAATATCTCATAACATATAGCTAGTACAACTCTACCTTAAATGGCTGTAGGATCTCACAGTGTTCGCCATTCCAGATAACTTCGCACTATTATTCAACTCTAGAGCACTGGAATTTTCTCAGCATTTTGTTCTGTTATGAGTAATTCCATGTTTTCATACTTCTTCCAAACCAGCTCCCCTTCCCTTAAACACATAAATTACGCAACAGATACCTAGCCTAGTATCTACAAAATGAATGAATGAATGAACATTTTTTAATTTATAAATTACTTTCTTCTTTGGCAATCCTCATAGTCTTCAATGCGACTACAACCAAGAACGTTCGAATCTATTATGGAGTTTCCTGGAGAATTTTTCATAAAGTTTCCTGAGTTGATTCGTGAATTAGTTTATCATATCTTTTAATAATTTATCCATTAGTTCCATCCGCTTAACCATCACTCTCTCTTCACCACTCTCCTTATTCCCTATAGTCATTATCATCGCGTCTGTCTTGTGGACTGATCCGACTGGACACTTCTGACGATGGTCTGCCTGTTCTCTTTCGTCTGTCATCAGGACTAATTGACCCGTAATTTCGGACTGTTACCCAGGCGTCTACATGTTCCCTTAAATTGTCTTCATCTTCTGACACATCATTTCCAAACCGCTCATAATTTATCTCATCATCGTATGCATTCACTCGGTTTGCAGCGATGATCCGATCCGTGTCTTCTGTCTTATCACAATCACCTCTGTTATGTTCAGCCATGCCTACATTAGCTACCACACTTGCTTCTTTGACAAGTTTTCGCGACGTACTACGTGTAAACACGTGTTGTACAGTCTATCATAGGACCCTCATAACATACAAAAACACTACACAAACATACTAAATTGACAGAGTGAAAGCACAATTGTTTAAGTATCTCACCTGTTCACAGATTTCACCCATAAAAAAAGAACAACCTGTTGTGACATAAACCCTTCCAAAATTTTCTCAACACTGATGCAATGCAATACCAAGCTGGATGGGAGGTGAGAAATTATGCAACTGAAAAAAAAGTGACTTTATATATAAATATGAAAAAAATTTGTCAAAATAATTTTTTTGATTCAGTTAAAGGGTTCGATTGGCAAAAATATCCCACATTGTAAGGTGTCAGAACAATTGGTCAGATTCATGCCTTACATGAGACCTTTACAAATCGCAATGAGAAGGTGAAGATGACCCCTAACGTAAATCGACAGTTATGAGAACATTTGCCTATCAATATGTAATTGCAAAAAGGGATGACAGTCAATCAACAGTAATTAATACACCATTCCTATACAATGGATGTCTTTGAGCGGAAGGTAGAACAGGGAACGCGAGTCGAGTCGTTTTTAGTTTTGAAAAGCCAGCTCCACAATGGTGTAGCAAAGCCGCGTAGTGGGAGTTACACCAGAAACCACTTAAAGGGGTGGCAGGGAGGAGGACAGCGACCCAGGGCCAGGTGATTCAAGCCAGAGGACCACCTGTAGCAGGTGGCATCTGCACAAGGGCAGAGAAGAAGCTTCAGAAAGCTGTGTTTCGGAATTCTAACAGGATACAAACAAAAGCAAGTGACGCATTTTCGTCCAGCAAGTGCGACACACATAAAGGTCGATGTACTTTAGGCATCTAGAATGAGCACAAAACGTCCGATTGGCGGAAACGCACTAGGAAGGAGGAATATATACTGAAGTTTCGACACAGTTTGATAGAAGGGACGTTGCGATTGGTAGAGGGTGTTTCTACAAAATGAGAGGAACACTCCTACTGGTCGAAAAAAGCCGTGACATTAAAAAGGACCCTAAGTGGAGGGAGGCAGTTCTGCCATGAGTAGGACAAGAAGGAAATTTTCTGGGGCTCTTCTCTGAACTGGCGTCAGATTAGATTAGATTAGATTAGATTAATACTAGTTCCATGGATCATGAATACGATATTTCGTAATGATGTGGAACGAGTCAAATTTTCCAATACATGACATAATTAAGTTAATTTAACAACATACTTAAGTTAATATATCAACTCTTTCATTTTTTGTGTTTTTTATTTTTTTTATTTTTTTAAATATTTTTTTAAATTTATATCTAAAAATTCCTCTATGGAGTAGAAGGAGTTGTCATTCAGAAATTCTTTTAATTTCTTCTTAAATACTTGTTGGTTATCTGTCAGACTTTTGATACTATTTGGTAGGTGACCAAAGACTTTAGTGCCAGTATAATTCACCCCTTTCTGTGCCAAAAGTTAGATTTAATCTTGAATAGTGAAGATCATCCTTTCTCCTAGTATTGTAGTTATGCACACTGCTATTACTTTTGAACTGGGTTTGGTTGTTAATAACAAATTTCATAAGAGAGTATATATACTGAGAAGCTACTGTGAATATTCCTAGATCCTTAAATAAATGTCTGCAGGATGATCTTGGGTGGACTCCAGCTATTATTCTGATTACACGCTTTTGTGCAATAAATACTTTATTCCTCAGTGATGAATTACCCCAAAATATGATGCCATATGAAAGCAACGAGTGAAAATAGGCGTAGTAAGCTAATTTACTAAGATGTTTATCACCAAAATTTGCAATGACCCTTATTGCATAAGTAGCTGAACTCAAACGTTTCAGCAGATCATCAATGTGTTTCTTCCAATTTAATCTCTCATCAATGGACACACCTAAAAATTTGGAATATTCTACCTTAGCTATATGCTTCTGATTAAGGTCTATATTTATTAATGGCATTGTACCATTCACTGTACGGAACTGTATGTACTGTGTCTTATCAAAATTCAGTGAGAGTCCGTTTACAAGGAACCACTTAGTAATTTTCTGAAAGACAGTATTGACAATTTCACCAGTTAATTCTTGTTTGTCAGGTGTGATTACTATACTTGTATCATCAGCAAAGAGAACTAACTTTGCCTCTTCATGAATATAGAATGGCAAGTCATTAATATATATTAAGAACAACAAAGGACCCAAGACTGACCCTTGTGGAACCCCATTCTTGATAGTTCCCCAGTTTGAGGAATGTGCTGATTTTTGCATATTATGAGAACTACTTATTTCAACTTTCTGCACTCTTCCAGTTAGGTACGAATTAAACCATTTGTGCACTGTCCCACTTATGCCACAATACTTGAGCTTGTCTAGCAGAATTTCATGATTTACACAATCAAAAGCCTTTGAGAGATCACAAAAAATCCCAATGGGTGGTGTTTGGTTATTCAGATCATTCAAAATTTGATTGGTGAAAGCATATATGGCATTTTCTGTTGAAAAATGCAGAATGGAGCACTTAACGCTCCGTACGACACAGAGGAGAAATTTGTGTGGACACTGCGTTCACAGTGGCTGCACTCCAGCTAAAAAAATTAGCTGTAGCAACGTTTAGCTCCAACTGTGGAGAAACAAACCAGCCAAATTATTTAATTGTTCTTGTGATAACTGAGAGGGCACCATAATATGCACGCTACTCCAACCATGCACGTGTATATCACCACATAATAAGACTAGGCCTGAGTACAACAAGAAACATAGGTTAAGTTTCTGCTGGGAAGTTCAGCAAAGGCCAGATTAGTTTTGTAGGAATTTCAGTGGGAGAGTAGCACGTCGCAGCTTAAGGTAAATACAGCGTGCAGAGGCGTATACTTTGTTGGTTCACCAGCTTGCATCCACTGTAAACTCGAGCGGCCTTGGGTAATCTTGCGCTCAAATTTGTCACTTGACTAACCATCCACCGTAGATTTGATTGTCATCCTAAATAGTACCGAACTTTGAATCGGAATCGGAAGATTTTCGTAGTACTGACCAACATCATAACATATGTGTAGGAGCAATTTTGTAAAGAAACGTCCATGTAAACTTTCGTATTATTGCGCTTAGCGTTAAAGTAAAGAAACTTCCAACTAAACTTTCGTAATATTGTTTTTAGGATTAACGTGCTTTCAGAGAGTTAATATTTAACATTGTTTAGTATAAACTTATTTCACTTTTTGATGTTGGCAAATGCTTTATCCATTGCGTTGTTTTTATGTTGGCGAGTTGAAAACTGTGTGAAAAGCTGTAATTTGGTGTGAAATATTGCGACATTAAACTTGTCATTTCACCTCACACAGTGTTCTCAATTCTAGAACAAGAAAAAAAAAAAAATAAAACAGCAAACCGCACCCATACAACATCCTTAACTATTTCTATAAATTTGGCCTAGTAGTAACTCGTATTGAACTTGTCACCCTCTTAGATAAATTGCGTAACGCGATCTGACTAAATATTGGCAAAAAGGATATCGTCAACTTACAGGAAGAAAGAAAACCAACTCCCAAACGAATCTGATGGCTTTTGAATACAGTACAGTGGCATGGAACTCAACGCATTTATTGAATTAAGCCCCTATATTCTGCAGAGCTGCTGTATCATCATACTCAAAACGACAGTGAGAACGACTGCTGCTGACTGCGGCTGCCGCACCGTCGTTACTCCCTCGCTGCAGCTCTGAAACCTGCTTTCTCACTTGGACTAATATTGTTCGTATGCCCGCCCGGTTACCCGTTCGGTGTAACGCACGGCTTTCCGCGTGGGAATGAGCGCCTGGTCCCTG
Organism: Schistocerca cancellata; assembly: GCF_023864275.1. Lineage (NCBI taxonomy): Eukaryota > Metazoa > Arthropoda > Insecta > Orthoptera > Acrididae > Schistocerca > Schistocerca cancellata. The sequence goes on from NC_064627.1 coordinate 1,114,066,869, forward strand.
GCACGAATCCGCCCGGCGGATTTGTGTCGAGGTCCGGTGAACCGGCCAGTCTGTGGATGGTTTTTAGGCGGTTTTCCATCTGCCTCGGCGAATGCAGGCTGGTTCCCCTTATTCCGCCTCAGTTACACTATGTCGGCGATTGCTGCGCAAACAAGTTCTCCACGTACGCGTACACCACCATTACTCTACCACGCACACATAGGGGTAACACTCGTCTGGTGTGAGACATTCCCTGGGGGGTCCACTGGGGTCCGAACCGCACAATAACCCTGGGTTCGGTGTGGGCGGCGGAGATGTGAAGTGGACTGCGGTAGTCGTCATGGGGTTGTGGACCACTGCGCCTGCGACGGGGACGGAGCCTCTCCATCGTTTCTAGGTCCCCAGTTAATATACAATACAACATTGTTCGTAATAATTCTATCTGTTAGCTGATCTGGTGTCGTACCATATGCGAGTGCGATCAGCTGCTTGCCCACTGGCGAGATAACGACAGTGTCACTACAAGCACGCGAGACTTAAGAGCGCCTCTTATGTCCAGCTGCTCTTAGAGCCTCTCAATTTCCCAAATCTGCTTACAGAGTTACAAACATACAGCTCAGAGACACCCTGGTATATCTACTCGATAATCCATCGGAGTCTAAGCACCTCTCTACTGTGCAGAAGATGGCGCACGCAGAGACACGTCCTCTCCTCTCACGGAGCAGGGCCAGACGCCGACCGCCATTTTCACAAAAACTCTGCCATTGCAAAAGAACAGCAGAAGGACCACACTTCCTTGTCCAATCACAAGGCACGTCCCTGAACGTATGCCCCCTTCCTACTTAGTCATACGGCCTTCCGCTAATCCGTAATACTCCGCGTAGCAGTTAAGTGAAAGTTTCGGGAAAAACTCCCACTGCTGCATAGTTTTTCAGAAGAAAGAGAAGAGTCTACGGCTGTTGGCTCTTTTTACTACTTTTTTCCCTCCAGGTTTAAGCTGCGGACGTTGCACTGCAGCTGGACTGGAGCCGCTTCGCTTCCCACTCCACCTGCAGACATTCACGACCTGAGCCGATATGAAGGAGTACTATTAGGTGCTGGCTTTCAGCCTGCAGGCCTGAGCCCCTGCTGTGCCACTGGACTCGGGAAGGCGGCCGTCCCCAGCGATGCCGCATTGAGTACACTGACGCAAACACTGGTCTGTGCGTGCCACACACCGTGGAGCGGCCCAGTCGTTCACAACGCCTGTCATCGTTCCCTGTCGTCTCTCAGCGAAAACATTGTGCTGTAAATTGGTGTTCTCCATAATAGAATCGAACGTTCTTGGTTGTAGTCGCATTGAAGACTATGAGGATTGCCAAAGAAGAAAGTAATTTATAAATTAAAAAATGCTCATTCATTCATTCATTTTGTAGATACTAGGCTAGGTATATGTTGCGTAATTTATGTGTTTAAGGGAAGGGGAGCTGGTTTGGAAGAAGTATGAAAGCATGGAATTACTCACAACAGAACAAAATGCTGAGGAAATTCCTGTGCTCTAGAGTTGAATAATAGAGCGAAGTTATCTGGAATGGCGAACACTGTGAAATCCTACAGCCATTTAAGGTAGAGTTGTACTAGCTATACGTCATGAGATATTGTGAACAGGACGTGCAAGTCGAGATACGAAAGAAATGACTTACTAATCAAATAGAGAAAAGACTAGCGCCAAGTCAACGATACGTCCTGCGTAAAAAAAAAAAAAAAAAAAAAAAAAAAAAAAAAAAAAAAACTGACGAACAACGATGATGATCTACAGAAAACAGTACATATAGAATCCTGAGTAATGACGAACGCAAGAAGGTAAATTTCTGTGCTGTGAATATATTGGTTTCGTCTTGGGTTGAAGTCAGTCCGGCCGGCCGGTGTGGCCGTGCGGTTCTAAGCGCGTCAGTTTGGAACCGCGTGACCGCTACGGTCGCAGGTTCGAATCCTGCCTCGGGCATGGATGTGTGTGATGTCCTTAGGTTAGTTAGGTTTAAGTAGTTCTAAGTTCTATGGGGCTGATGACCACAGTAGTTAAGTCCCATAGTGCTCAGAGCCATTTGAACCATTTTTTGAAGTCAGTCCGACTTGTTTCTAATAACTGTATCTTTCTCCCTGTAGAGGTCGACAAAGAAAACACATCTGTGGAGATACGGTAGACCAATAACAGGCGTGGTGGCGGATTTTGTGATGTTGATGTCAGGACGAGACGACCCGAAATGCGGGGGCGTGTTAATAGAGAATTTTGGAGGGCTCAACGCAGGATGTGTGAGCGTTATGGAAGAGAAGTGACGCGATACTTTGTTGGCTGCAAGAGAAACGGGTTTCTACATATAAAGTTGATGTTTTTAACTAAACGTTTCTAATCATTTCTTAATACTTCACAGTAAAACTAACAATGAGGAGAGAGTATTATTACAACAAGGTAGTGGATACATGAAACTTCCTGGCAGATTAAAACTGTGTGCCCGACCGAGACTCGAACTCGGGACCAGTTTTAGTCTGCCAGGAAGTTTCATATCAGCGCACACTCCGCTGCAGAGTGAAAATCTCATTCTGGAAACATCCCCCAGGCTGTGGCTAAGCCATGTCTCCGCAATATCCTTTCTTTCAGGAGTGCTAGTTCTGCAAGGTAAGCAGGAGAGCTTCTGTAAAGTTTGGAAGGTAGGAGACGAGGTCCTGGCAGAAGTAAAGCTGTGAGTACCGGCCATGAGTCGTGCTTCGGTAGCTCAGTTGGTAGAGCACTTGCCCGCGAAAGGCAAAGGTCCCGAGTTCGAGTCTCGGTCGGGCACACAGTTTTAATCTGCCAGGAAGTTTCATATCAGCGCACACTCCGCTGCAGAGTGAAAATCTCATTCTAGTGGATACATATTGGTAAAACACTAAGGCGTGTGTGAAGAGCAGCAGAAGATATCGCAGGGAATTAATAAGGTATGGTATGGCAGTAATGGCGCTAGTATAAGTCAGAAATAAGTTTGTAAAGTAATTATATGTAGACTCAATAACCGCAACATCTTTAAAAAGATTGATTTTATTAGGACTTGTAATTCTGTGTTCATAGGATATTGTACAACCAGATAACGATACAGGCAGGAGCCAGCACGAAAAAGGGTAGAGGAGAATAATAACAACATGCAGATTACCAAGACCACTAACAGCACGGGACTTTGGATAAATGCTATGGGCACAAATCCTGAATGACCTTCCAATAGCGGTGATTACTATCGCTCCTTTTCCCAAACAGGAGTGAACGGATGAGTGATTTTGATGGTATATATCTGTACATTCTTAAATAATGATTAGGACTAAAAATGTTTCCGTAAATCCTGTTTGTTGATTAATAATCATCTTTTTAGAAATCAGATATTTTTGTAAAGTTCTTTTATACTTTTCTATAAATATGTAGAGTTGAATGATTCGTAAAAGATAAGTGTATTCTTTTCGACAAACATGTAGGTTTGATTGTCATGTGAGCACTTGTCTACATCAGTGTAAGCATTAGAAATAAGGCAATAGATTTAGAATGTGCAGGGAAATGACGGAACGCCGCGCAGGTAGATGAGAATGAAAGTTTTGGCCGAGCGGGAGGAGCAGCCGGCTGGAGTGGACAGGCGGCGGAGTCGGCCGCCGAGGAAAGCGGGGGCCAGCACTGCCGAGTCCTGCCGAGCCCACACTGGAGGGGCTGAGAGGGACACGGGCTGACAGCTGGCGTGGGGAAGCTGGCTCCTCGAGTGCCTGTTGAACACTACATAACCTCACTAGGGACAAGTAGGTGAACAGCTTCTTCTTACACATACATAACCTCCTAGGAATCCTCTAATAAACGCCGACTCCTGGCAAGCATGAACACACTCGGTTTCTCCTTCAGCCTGGCTAGGATATACCGAAAGCCACCTAACATCTCGATTCCGTGGAATTGTAGTCACAATGCGTCACAGTTGACATAAGAGGCAGGAGAGAAGGAAAGGGAAGCTACAAGAGAAGAACAGAAGCGAGAGAAAAATGGATTTTGGGGCAGTTGGGAGATGAAAACACACAAACATTTCACGTAGACACTTACACAGAATATGTCACTTTGGTGAGCCGCATCAAATTGCTGACAGGTTCAGGTCGGCGTGCAGGTATCTCGAAAGGCACTCACTTCCCAGTTGTCATAGCTCTCTGCCCATTGTCTCACATTTTCACCAGTCTAAGGCGACAAGAGATGCAGCCGTAGAGATTGTCGAGGCGAATGCGTAGCCACAGTCAATCGGGTCTGAGCGGCTGGCACAACCAGTCTGCGACGAGGAGCCGTCGCCCCAGCAACGGTCGCAGCCTTCTCCGCTGGCACAGTAACAGCGCCTCAGCTCGCCGGGTGAGCTGCGCAACGTCAGCATCGAAAGAGAGTGGTATGTGAACCGAGTCCTTGTTTTGTTTGTTCCCCAGCTCATTACAATGATCAATGTCCAGTTTTAAAACGGCTACCCCAAATCAAACGCCATTGTTCAGTTTTTGAATGCCTCTTTGCACAGAAACATTTTCTTATGCTTTTCTATAAATATATAAATTTGAAATGTTTGTAAAAGACAAATTTATTTCTTAAGCACTTAGAACGCCTTCTAATTTAGATTTCGTGTTTACGTGTACAGTAAGAACGACAAATGCCACCAATTTGACATATTTAAAGTATTAGTGATGTTAAATAAGACGATTAGTAAAAAGTTATACTGCTTTGTCTTGAAATAAAGAAATTTGAAGTTGAGATAGAGTTTTGTCATTTAAACATTAAATAGGTTATAGATCATGAGGTTCGATACCGCTTCTGCCCCTTTCTGCTGTATTTCGTAATCTTCCTTGTGGTGGTTATGCTTGTTAACACGTAACACATTGTTTTGGATAGCATAAGATTTCTAGTAATGCTTTCAAAAGCAATGGGATAGCAGGCTGCATTAGGGAACAGTAAAAGATCCACACTGCTTAACAGATGCTACATTGATATTAAAGACCGCAGAACAGCAGTTGAACATCTAGGTGCATAAATCGCGTGTATGTATAGACTTCTACCAATGACTAAGTGTTTGGTCGGCAAAATATTTGATGAGGAATTGTTTTTGTCAAGAGGCCTTCTGCTGCGTGAAACCTTATTTAACGAAAGCAGAAAATCAGTTAAGTAGAGGGTAATTGCAGCAGCACTTTCTTGTGGGAGATCGTGTACTAATTATTTATAACTTCCACACATGCTTAAGTAATTGGCAGTCTGAATACAGCACTATTTTATTTGAGAAATTAATGAACTTCTCAGCGGTATGCTGAGAGATAGCTCTAACGTTGACTGGGTTTACCACAGCTCTGTGCCCACGAACTGAGACTACATTGGAGTCGATAATTACTTCCTGGCGGTAATTTACTACTCTACACTTTACGGCTCAAGTACAGCCATGTTCTGCTACGACTATAATCTAGCGCATAAAACTTTTTGTTCTGTGACCGATAGTGGATTTTTGTCCAGAAACTGTCGTCACTCCTTTCTGCGAACTATGCGCTCAGTTGGAACACCTCGTTAACCACTCCGTCTTCTTAACCTACCATTCCAGAGCAGCAGGAAAGACGCGACATTCAACGTTTTGTGGTAACGGAGGGGGGGGGGGGGGGGGGGACACTCACTCCTTGACTTACCTTATCATTCAAATACTTTGAAACATGCCCCTATCCTTTGCAATGAAATATCAAAATACTAAATATTTTGTTTTTTAGTGCGCTGTTTCAAGCTGCCAAGCCAAGGGAATCGTAGCTGTTCAGTATTTAATAGACGTTGTTAAACTCTCAACAGTTGGTACCCGACTCGTGCGGAACGTGAAGGGTAACAGGGTGCATCTGCTTAGCGTCATTTATGATCACTTGTGAGCCTCGCAGTTCTTCTGGTATCCAGCTTCAAGGAGAGGGCAATTCTCCAACAGAAACATGTCAGGTTTCAGGACTAAATCAATTGCACAATTTTAACTTGCAGCTTGAATATATTTAGAACCATCAATAAATTTTACATTCAGAACAGTAAGTTTAAAAGCGAGCCAACAGCCAGCCGATGGACGTGACGAGAAGCGACGCGGCGCTGCAGCGCCCGCTAGTGTTGCGGCGGGGGGTGGCAGGGGGGCTGCAGCGGCGACACGAACGGCCCCGCGCGGCAGCCGCCGAAGTGCTGGCCCAGCCGGACGCACTGCCCGCGGTACTTCTGCAGCTGAAAAGCACCACACAGCATATGCGTTAGGCTCACATGTGGGCAGGTGTGTGTCGGGTGACGGCTCAGAGCCACCATTCTGGAAACACTAAACATCTATTAGTAGCACGAGGAACAGCCCAAAAACAGTTCAAGTTTTTGCAACTGTGCCAAATACTAGATGGCTACGTCGGGTAGTTATCCAGCTACGCAATATACTCAGTATGAAAGTTTGAGTGGTTTACGTTTATCAAAAGAAGGGGGTTAGTTGACAAGACATCCCGAAATATCAAGGTGTTAATTCGTTAACTGAAGCGAAGGGAGCAAAAGGCTCGTGGGCGAAGCTACTTGGATTCGAAGCATAACATGCTATTAGCGATGGAGACATTTGCAAATGTATGGAACAGTGTGGAAGGCGGCACGAAACCAGCTTTCAGAGTGGTTAGTACAGTGACTACATACGGTACAGCTGGAATTACATCTGGAAGTGACACCCACCACTTGTATTTCCACAGTGCACGGCACAGGAGGTGGTGTCGGCTTTGGCGAGCCGGTACTCGACGTTGCAGCTGTCGTTTCCTGAGCAGTGCTTGGCGCGTCCTGATATTCCTCGTCCCTCTGAAGCTCCTGAAACGCGTACACACATAGTTACATAACTATTTTGGTGTTTTAATCTTACTGTTGCAATTAAGAACGACGCCAAGTTTTAGACAGAGCTGGTCGCCATTGTTAATCACAACAGCGATTCAGACTGAAGAAAAATCCCATCATGACAAAACCAATTTAACGCTACTATTAGATTACCAGTACCACCTCGTCGTAGTTAATAGGGCTAGTGTCTGCACAGTCCACCTTCATCATGCAAACACTGCCTGCAGGAGTCGGGCGTGGAGGTTCTGCCGAGGACTCGTCCGTGGTAATCGGATGGAGCACCATCACTTTAGGTGAATCTGACCAACCCTGTAAACAATAATCGTCTTACTATACGAATGTGGCACGTACGTGAATATCAAGGACACTGTGAAGTACAGAACATAGTCGTGAGGTAATTACAGTACCCAATCTGTTGCATTTGGGTCTGGAAGGTTGGAAAACCTTTATGTACGTTGGACTGTAATAGCTTTTTTTACGTTGCTTAAATTTGGCAGACGCCTTAGGAGTACCTCAAATCTACTCGTTATATCCAGTTACATATATTCTCGGCACCTATTTGTTAGATGCTATGTGTCGATAAACGCAATAACATGTTCACCTAAATCCCTAGACATGTGGAAAGGACATGACATATAAACATTCTAGGAACTAGAGAGCTAGTTATCAAGCAGGCAGTAATTTGAGCTACCTATCGCGTAGTTGTAAGTTTTCATGGACGTATCTCATGATACCTTCATTTGCTGTTCGTTTTGTTTGAAGTACTGCACAATATCGGATTTAGGCCATTCAAGTATTTTATGGGTCTTCATGCCCTGTATGTCGTTGCAACTACGACTCCATCTTACGTTCAAATGAATGACGCATTTTACGCTATTATAGGAGCTTTGCAACAATCGGTCGAAACGTGCTCCATTAAGTAGCGTGTGACGTCTATTACGCGAGTGTAAGGTGGGCTTCAAGAGCAACGACAAATGGCAGTAAAAATCGATACTATACTTGAAAATGGACCAAGTCCGAATTTGTACCTGAAGTGGCACGGAATCTTAAAGCATAACTAAAATCAGTAGCAACTACTGACCCTATCTCAGTGAGAAATATTAAGTTACGCTTAACAAGGCAGTATTTTAATTGTAAAGATTGAGCTATCAAGGAAAGCAGGGGCTGCATCTTTCAGTCCGTTTCTCAGGCGAATACCATGAAGAAAATTATGCCACACGGCATAAGTAGGGTGAACAACAATGCGTTAACTTTTGTATCAGTTTACAGACGGCTGTAAGGTCGACGTTGGCCATAGTGAAGCTACTTGAGATGCAGTACAGCTACTGTAGTGCAGATAACTGGTACTATACACCTGTATTACTTTACTGAGAGGCTGTGCAGAAAGACATGTTAACAGCCGCGTGCTATTTAGCATTTTTTTACGATTTTTTCTACGTGTTTCTGCTGCCCGTTTACTACCCGCAGTTCAATTGAAAATTTCAATAGTTCTACAGCAATTGTGTAGTATTTAACGAAATTCAAAAATTTGATGGAACATTAGCAACTACAGAATTTAGTTTAACAGTTGTACTTATATGCTTGGAGCATAGACAAGCTGTACGGTTCAGGAAGGTTTAAATTTTTCAAAGTCCGCTTTAATTAACATTGGGTATGTATCTGTTTAGTGGCCAGCACAATCATTTCAGAACTGGTCTGTCGACAGTTCCACTAGTATCTACATTTTAAGATATTTGTCCATTGGAGTCATCGCAGTTTCTTAGTACCTAGTGATCAGATTTACCTCTCCTTCCCGAGCGGTGTGCTCCGGGGGCGCCTGCATTGCGCCGTTGGAACCGCCGGTATACTCCGCCACCTGACCTGAGGCGGCCCATGCGACGAGGAGCAACAGAACCAGAGAACCCATTTGCTGCTCTTCCTGCGAGAGAGATTTTTCCTATTTAAAATAGCATCTAGTAGAAAATCTAGTTCAATGTCAAATTAACAACGTTAGCTTGCATTAGAGCTTACTTCGTGAAGTTGTGCATTGAGCATGTTAATTTTCTAGAGACTAGCGTCAGTATAATTTTGGAGTCTAGTCTGAGGAACTGTATGGTTAGTTGTAAAGTCACGTGTAAGACTAAATTCAGCGGTTTGTCACATCAATAACCTGAAGTTTAGAAGCTTTAAGACTCCGTGTGAACTCAGAAAACTGGACGTTGAAGAAAAAGTTCGCAAAAAGGAGAGGTAAAATGCGCACCTCTTTGGACACACGCTCACAAAACCTGTGTTTAATTTTCCTACTTTCATCAAACAAAAAAAAAAAAAATCTGTGCTGACAGGGTTTTGATTGATTTACGAGTTTCTTTATGGTAAAACTTGAATAAACTTGAAAAGTCGTGTTACGTAAATAGTACAATTAGCTAATCTTTTCACGCATTTCAGGCACAGAATACTATAGAAACTATTAGCAGAGATCCATAGACCTCCCACTACAAACCCCCTGAAACTACAAACGGGCACCCAAACACAATACTTACTATTTGCTCTTCTTCCACTGGTGAAGCAAGGCTGGGGTGTGACACTTAGCAGCCCGGCCACACTTCTTATAGACCGCCTCCCTAAACTCAGAGTTGGGAAGAGGTCGCCACTGCCTCTCGCCGCGCAGGTAGGGGCGCCGCCGGGCGTTCGCCGAAGGAACTAGGAGCCTGAAGCTGGCCGCAGCGGACCAAACAGCCCAGCCAAGAGACAGCCGAGGGGGACGCCGCGTGTGGAAACCGCGGAGTGTGTTTCTGTGTGGGTTACTGGTTTTTTCCGTAACTGAAGATCTAAATGTGAGTAAAATTTCTGCTTGCTTTTTCCCCTTACGTTTGTAATATAGAATGACTGGTCTTGTGCTGTTAAAATACGTGCGCATGGAAGGTGTCGAAGGCCCCACTAATACTTCAGTTTCTCCCAGGTATGTTCGGACTCATTGCGCGTTTCTCGAAGTTTAGAGCACCAATAAAAACGGGTTTTTCACAGTTATTTTCAAAGTTATCAATAGTTTACGAATCGCTATAAAGTGCCTTGCCGAGGGTGGTTTTAAGATTTCTTCGCAAACGATTCACGGATGGTATGTCCGGGAGAACAAAGGTTATCGTTGTGCCTCTTTGTGTGCCATCATTTGACTACTTTTATGTTCAGTCTCCACGGGGACGATAATCGGAAGGGGTGGAAAATAGTTTCGCTTTGAAAACCGGTTCCTGGGATTTTCTAAGCTGGCTTTTACGAGCTCAGTTTCATAGCGTCTCACATCTCTGATAACTCTGCTACTACACAAGGAACCGCGGGTGCTGGCCTTCCTATAATAACCATGTTCGTTAGATTAGGTTTGTACCGGCCCCATGCAGCTGATTAGTACTAAGGGCACAAGTGTTACTTAGAAGTTTTGTAGACAAACTCCAGTTTCTCGACAGAATGCTGACATTCACATTACAGAGATTTTCGTCGTTCTAAATCTTTGGCAAATGTTTCACTAACATACCTATTATTTCACTCGACGGTTCTGGCCGTGTCTCTCCAGTAGTGGATAAACAGAGCTACTCAAATATGTCGCAGCTGGTCTATGATCATGCATTTCTTAGGTAGGTAATACGAAACCTGTTCAAGTTCCGCGGTCTTTCCACTGAAACGTGCCTTTGAAATTATAGTCCCTCACGTGTTGGATGACATGCTTTCACCACGAACTTCTGTAGCACATGTTTCTCAGTACTGAGGTTGAACAGAGTGGTATAGATTGTAATATGTTAGCTTGTGCGATTCATAAGCTGTAGTAGATTCGTACTGTACGGTCTGTATGTGTAGCGTGCATGCCAGTTAACTTCCATTGGACATATGAGGGACGTAAAAGTCAGTAAAGCTAGGCAATGTTACAACATGGAGGTCGATCCAGAGCGATTCTGCTGGTTTAAGCGAGTATAGCCACTGACGATTGTAGTTTACTTATGTATTGTGTAGAAGTCAAAATTCATTACTGTTGGAAATGTGTGAACCATGTCTGGTTGTAAGAGAGTGAAACGTAGTATAATGCAAGCAATGCTAAATAAAGTGAGGTTGAAGAATTGGCATAATCGCTCTGCTGATCCATCAGGACGTGTCTGGTAGTAAAGTCTGTACAGTGTTTATGTATAGCGCATGGGGCTATAGGTGGTAGCTTTTCAGACACTGATATCCATCTCAGTAGAGGCGAAGTATTCCTGAACTGTAATGTAGGACAAGATTCGAGTAGCCAGCGGAATCTACCAGTTGTGGATGTAACGTATGATGGCACTCATTTACGATGTAACTTTAGGTTAGTGAACGAGACCTTGTAAAAGAAAAGTTTATATGTCTGTCATAAGGGCTTTTCATGTGTATGTTGACCAGACTGAAACGTCCTCTTCATCGTGCACCATGTTAAAGCGAGTGTGTTTACGTATAAAAGTGGGAGGCGTAGATGGCTAGGAATTCTAGTGCAAAGCAGCCAAGAAAGATTGGCGACGCCCGGGATAGCGCTCCATATCAGTCAATCGGTGTTTAAGGTGACAACATAGCGGATCATCACATGTATAGGAAATGGAGCATTTAATGTTATCAAAATATCAAAATAATGAAACATCAATACACAATATAAAGGACTTTAAAATTAAACACAATATAGGACAATCAGCGCATCCGCTAGCTAATATTCATATAGTCTAAGGCAGCCATATACCATTCTATCATCATTACAAGTGCTTTGGAGAGAGTGGGAGTAGAGGCCCATTCAGGTTAATGGTCAGCTGACTGCTCCCAGCGCATCTTGGAAAGGAATCCCAGCGGAACAGAATAATTCGACGACTATTGGTAGTAAGGGTATAAAAGTAATGCAAACAGGAGTGAGCTAGCAGTGGATTAGTTATCTTAGCTGTGGGTGGGCGTACCCAGTCAGTCTATATCAGATTACTCTACAGTTCATTTGCCTGGCATGGGTTCATAGAACCACCTTAAAGCTATATCTCTACAGTTTCATTCTGGAGTAAAGCGCGGGCAAAACGGAAACTTCGGTCTTTCTGCGCGAGTTTTGAGTTCTCTTATCAGGATCGTTCCACCCTACGTAGGTCGTCGCCAACAAAGTATTTCCACACTGCGAGGAGAAAGCTGGCGTTTGAAATATCGTAAGGTCCTGCCGCAATGAAAAAGCCTTTGTTTTAATTATTGTCTAATTAGCTTATCAATGGCACGATCTCCCCTATTTAACGATAGTGCAAAACGAGATGAGCTTCTTTGTACTTTTTCAACGTCGTCGTCCTATCGCACCTGATGCGGATCCCACATCGCACAGTACTACTCCAGAAGAGGGCGGAAATGCGTAGCATAGGCAGTCTCTTTAGTAGGCCTGTTGTATTTCAGAGATGTTCTGCCAGTAAATCGAAGCCTTTGGTTTGCTTTCAAGAAATTATTATCCATGTGATCGTTCCAGTTTGTTATTGGTAATTGTAATCCCTAAGTATTTAGCTTAATTTGAAACCTTCAGATTTGTGATTTATTGCGTAACCGAAATTTAGCGGATACATTTTAATATTCGGTGGATGACTTCACAATTTTCATTATTCAGTCAGTTGCCACTTCTCGCACCGTCCAGATATCTCGTCTAAGTAATTTTGCTTAGATCTGACGACTTTATAGGACTGTAAATGACAGTATCATGCCCGATCATAGAGGGCTCCTGAGATTGCCTCCTAAAACGTTTATTAGATCAGCAACAGAAGAGCGCATATAACACTTCCTTGGAAAACCTCAGATGCTGCCTGTTTTACTCGATGAGTCACTACTAACAGTGATCTTTCTGATAGGAAATCACGAATCCCATAGCACAACTTTGACGATAGTCTGTAGGCACGCAGTCTGATTAGAAGTCCCTTGGGAGATACAGAGTAAAAGCCTTCTGGAAATCTAAAAACATGAAATCAGTTTGAGATTCATTACTTCGTGAGAATAAAGAGCTAGTTGTTTCACTAGAATGATATTTTCTGAATCCATGTTGGCTGTTTGTCAATAAATCGTTTTCTTCGAGATCATTCATAACATTCGAACACAGTGTACGTTCCAAAATCCTACTGCAAATCGACATTAGCGATATGGATCTGTAATTCAGCGGGTTACCCCTATTTCCTGTCTTGAGTATTGCTGTGACTTGCGTAGCTTTCCAGTTTTTGTGTATGGGTCTTTCGCCCCATTAATACTTCAGTTTCTCTCGGATATGTTCGGATTCATTGCGCCCTTTGCGAAGTTTAGAGCACCAATAACAACGGGTTTTTGTTATTTTCAAAGATATCAATAAATTACGAATCGCCATATAGTGCCTGACCGAGGGTGGTTTTAGGATTCCTTCCCGAACGATTCGCGGATGGCGTGTGGGGGAGAACAAAGGTTATCGTTACGCCTCTTTGCGTGCCATCATTTGAGTAATTTTATGTTCAGTCTCCACGGGAACGGTAATCGGAAGTGGTGGAAAATAGTTTCGTCCTAAGAACCGGTTCCTGGAATTTTGTACACTTTTCACGAGGTGCATTTCTTAGTGAGTACCATCTGTGAGATTCAGATATTAATTTCCCATAATGCATGGAAGCATTGGAAGTGGCCTCTCTGTAACATCGATGTTTTTTAGACTAGCCTTAATTTTCTAGAAACAAGCATTAGTATAATGCTTTTGGTAGTAGTCTGAGGAACTGTATGGTTAGTTATGAAGTCACATTTAGGACTAAATGCAGAGGTTTGTCAAATCAATAACCTCAATTTTAGGAGTAAGCCCCCATATAGTTAAGTACTAGAGCTGCAAGTATTTTACGTAAAAATGTTGAAGACGTACTCCTGCCTTCCGTTGTAGTGTTTCTCGTCATTATAAATGTTTACTCTCAAATGTTTAAATAACAAGCCAGGTATTTAAATTGTTACGAAAGACTGCTTGGTTTTTACGTTTCGTAACGTACACACCATAAATTTTCTGTAGCGTTAACTAATCGCAAATATTCACACTTGGCGTTTTTATCACTATATGGATGAAAATTAGTTTTTATCAGATAACTGCATTGTATGTGGAACGACTGCAATACATAGTACCTATTATCTTCTAAGGTACTGATGTATTTCAATGAATAGGAATGTCTATATCTTGAGGCACGCCCAGTACAGCTAGCCTGCCGATGGCTATTCAGATAATGCCTCTCAAGAAGGTTCGAGTCCGACAATACATTTCGTGTGAGGGTGTCCAGAATCTGATACTCCGCAACGGTGTGTACACTGTACATTTACTAAGGATAAGACTGTATTAAACGGACTGGAACGCGGCGGCTGTTTTCCTTAGGCAGTTGCCTATCAATGTGAGCTGTCCGACAACTTTCGCTATCTAATAAAAGAATTATACAAAATGACACTCGAAATTATCAAATTGGAGTATGTGGTAGTGCCAAAAAGTACTTTAGAGTTGTCCTGATCGTATTTGGTGCAATTCTTATTTTACTGATTTAGATTCTAGAGTCATTTGAATATCTTGTAACGAAAGCAACACGTTAGTGGCATAGCGCCCATCTTGAGCAATTTAAAACAATTTAAGTCATTGCAATGGTCATTAAAACTTTCACGTTACTTTCGTGACAAGATACTGGTTCTGATTGACAGGAGTCGAAATCAGTGAACACTCATCACATCAAATGCTGTTAAATAATTGTGAACAAAAAATATGCTAAATTACAAAGATTTTTAACCTTAGCCTCCTAATGTTAATACCATTCTCAGAGTTTATCAGATCTCGTAATTTTTGAGTTGACTGATATGGTTGATAGTGCATTAAACTGTTCACTGGATCATCAAAGTGTTATCTTACAAAATGTTGCGAAACTGTAGAATGCAAGTAGTCGTGTTCGAAATTCTCCAAGTAATGCGCTAATTTGAAAACTCCATAACAAAGAAGTATGCCAGCGTGGAAGGTGTGACTACCGAAGGCGAAATTTCACACGTTCTGTATTTAATGACACCATCGAAGGGGCTTTAAACCTTAATCCTCAATTAAATTCTGCAGTGTCTACCTGAGTTTACACCGATTTGAAAACTAGTATGCTTGTGAGTACCGAAATGAGCTAGACCATAACTGCAGGTTAAGCGCATCTTTCTCATTCGACAGCCCTCATGGGGAAAACTTTTTTCGTGAGTAATGCACAGTTTACAAAAAATGTGAGAGAAGAAATGAGCGATAGGCTTAAATTCCGTTACGTAGGAAAAACTTATCTCCAGAAGTTCAGCAGATGAAACGTGAACTGAGGCACTGAGCACCATAAGGACACACAGCACAGACACAAAGTAATGACAAAAATAAATTTATTTGAAAATCAGATTTGTGGGCAAACCACGAGTCTCATAGGTTTGACTGGTTTTTAACCAAGTCTCAACATCTTATATTTCATATAAAAACGTACCTACTTTAAATAATTTATTAATGTTTGGCATTACTATAAATTCACAAGTTTTTCGCAAATGTTCAAATGTACCAGTATACAGGTAAAGCACATATAAAGCTGGTTCACAGTAAGATTAACACATGTCAAGAGCGTGCATGCTACAGTCTCAAAGTCGACAACGATGTGCTTTAGGCCCATTCGGTTTTAAGCTCATCAGTTATTGATACTGACGTAATAGCTCGTGGTTTCGAGAGAATACGTTTCAACTTTGCACGGCACTCAGAAATTTCGCAGCTGCGTTGAGATATGAGCAATAAGGATGACTAGTGGAACCAGAATTTCTTGAAATTATAGAAGTAAATTAGAGCAGTTGTCGAAGTACAGGACATAAAATATTGATACTCGGCTGCGGACTCGAAAAAGCCTGTTTCAAAACGTGTAATAATTGAGAGAAATTTTAGTTTGGAATATTAATAAGTGATACGGCAAGTTTGTTAGGTAAGAAAACTGTAAACAGCAGAGCCATTGCAGTGTTTTAGATGTGAAGACATTACATATGAATGTCACGTGCTAGAATCCTCTGCAGCTCTTAACTGTAGTTTGAAGAGTTAGCTTTCCTTAAATACAGATAAATAAATGACACAGAAATATAAGAATCCGGGGGAGACATTGTTTATATAGCGGCAATACTAGGAAACGACAGGAAAGATAGTGAAGACGTGAAACAGGTAGCAGGGAAGAGTTGACGCAGATTCTGCACCTGTTAAAAAAACCGCATAGAAAACTGGTGCGGTCTGAGCTCTAATCGTGCCGCAATGTTCAGTGTGTTTATCAAGTGGGCCTGGCGGAGCTGTCCGGTGTTTTTATTCGCAATTAGGATCGTACTGAAAAATAAGAGGATATAGCTTCTCGTCAACTGATAGTCTGCCTGAACAAACCGTCTTTTGTTGGAACCAGATATTACGAAATTAAATAGGAGATAACGAAGCATAACCTTGAGAAGTCATTTCACAAATCCTTCGAAAAGTAACTGACAAGCACTGGTTTGCATATTGACTGACTGGTTCAATAGCCCTCACCTGAATGCCATTTGTGGGAGGTTAGCCATTTCGCCATCCCGTTTATTCTTGTTACGGAAAGCTATTAGGCTGTTCTTGTTATGGTCTTCAGTCCTGAGACTGGTTTGATGCAGCTCTCCATGCTACTCTATCCTGTGCAAGCTTCTTCATCTCCCAGTACCTACTGCAACCTACATCCTTCTGAATCTGCTTAGTGTATTCATCTCTTGGTCTCCCCCTACGATTTTTACCCTCCACGCTGCCCTCCAATACTAAATTGGTGATCCCTTGATGCCTCAGAACATGTCCTACCAACCGATCCCTTCTTCTGGTCAAGTTGTGCCACAAACTTCTCTTCTCCCCAATCCTATTCAATACTTCCTCATTAGTTATGTGATCTACCCATCTAATCTTCATCATTCTTCTGTAGTATCACATTTCGAAAGCTTCTATTCTCTTCTTGTCCAAACTATTTACCGTCCATGTTTCACTTCCATACATGGCTACACTCCATACAAATACTTTCAGAAATGACTTCCTGACACTTAAATCTATACTCGATGTTAACAAATTTCTCTTCTTCAGAAACGCTTTCCTTGCCATTGCCAGTCTACATTTTATATCCTCTCTACTTCGACCATCATCAGTTATTTTGCTCCCCAAATAGCAAAACTCCTTTACTACTTTAAGTGTCTCATTTCCTAATCTAATACCCTCAACATCACCCGACTTAATTCGACTACATTCCATTATCCTCGTTTTGCTTTTGTTGATGTTCATCTTATATCCTTCCTTCAAGACACCATCCATTCCATTCAACTGCTCTTCCAAGTCCTTTGCTGTCTCTGACAGAATTACAATGTCATCGGCGAACCTCAACGTTTTTATTTCTTCTCCATGGATTTTAATACCTAGTCCGAATTTTTCTTTTGTTTCCTTTACTGCTTGCTCAATATACAGATTGAATAACATCGGGGAGAGGCTACAACCCTGTCTTACTCCCTTCCCAACCACTGCTTCCCTTTCATGTCCCTCGACTCTTATAACTGCCATCTGGTTTCTGTACAAATTGTAAACAGCCTTTCGCTCCCTGTATTTTACCCCTGCCACCTTTAGAATTTGAAAGAGACTATTACAGTCAACATTGTCAAAAGCTTTCTCTAAGTCTACAAATGCTAGAAACGTAGGTTTGCCTTTCCTTAATCTTTCTTCTAAGATAAGTCGTAAGGTCAGTATTGCCTCACGTGTTCCAACATTTCTACGGAATCCAAACTGATCTTCCCCGAGATCGGCTTCTACCAGTTTTTCCATTCGCCTGTAAAGAATTCGTGTTAGTATTTTGCAGCTGTGGCTTATTAAACTGATTGTTCGGTAATTTTCACATCTGTCAACACCTGCTTTCTTTGGGATTGGAATTATTATATTCTTCTTGAAGTCTGAGGGTATTTCGCCTGTTTCATACATCTTGCTCACCAGATGGTAGAGTTTTGTCAGGACTGGCTCTCCCAAGGCCGTCAGTAGTTCCAGTGGAATGTTGTCTACTCCGGGGGCCTTGTTTCGACTCAGGTCTTTCAGTGCTCTGTCAAACTCTTCACGCAGTATCGTATCTCCATTTCGTCTTCATCTACATCCTCTTCCATTTCCATAATATTGTCCTCAAGTTCATCGCCCTTGTATAGACCCTCTATATACTCCTTCCACCTTTCTGCTTTCCCTTCTTTGCTTAGAACTGGGTTTCCATCTGATGTTCATGCAAGTGGTTCTCTTATCTCCAAAGGTCTCTTTAATTTTCCTGTAGGCAGTATCTATCTTACCCCTAATGAGATAAGCCTCTACATCCTTACATTTGTCCTCTAGCCATCCCTGCTTAGCCATTTTGCACTTCCTGTCGATCTCATTTTTGAGACGTTTGTATTCCTTTTTGCCTGCTTCACTTACTGCATTTTTATATTTTCTCCTTTCATCAATTAAATTCAATATTTCTTCTGTTACCCAAGGATTTCTACTAGCCCTCGTCTTTTTACCTACTTGATCCTCTGCTGCCTTCACTACTTCATCCCTCAAAGCTACCCATTCTTCTTCTACTGTATTTCTTTCCCCCATTCCTGTCAATTGTTCCCTTATGCTCTCCCTGAAACTCTGTACAACCTCTGGTTCTTTCAGTTTATCCAGGTCCCATCTCCTTAAATTCCCACCTTTTTGCAGTTTCTTCAGTTTTAATCTACAGGTCATAACCAACAGATTGTGGTCAGAGTCCACATCTGCCCCTGGAAATGTCTTACAATTTAAAACCTGGTTCCTAAATCTCTGTCTTACCATTATATAATAGTATATATAGTATCTCCAGGGTTCTTCCATGTATACAACCTTCTATCATGATTCTTAAACCAAGTGTTAGCTATGATTAAGTTGTGCTCTGTGCAAAATTCTACCAGGCGGCTCCCTCTTTCATTTCTTAGCCCCAATCCATATTCACCTACTACGTTTCCTTCTCTCCCTTTTCCTAGACTCGAATTCCAGTCACCCATGACTATTAAATTTTCGTCTCCCTTCACTATCTGAATAATTTCTTTTATTTCATCATACATTTCTTCAATTTCTTCGTCATCTGCAGAGCTAGTTGGCATATAAACTTGTACTACTGTAGTAGGTGTGGGCTTCGTATCTATCTTGGCCACAATAATGCGTTCACTATGCTGTTTGTAGTAGCTTACCCGCGTTCCTATTTTCCTATTCATTATTAAACCTACTCCTGCATTACCCCTATTTGACTTGGTGTTTATAACCCTGTAGTCACCTGACCAGAAGTCTTGTTCCTCCTGCCACCGAACTTCACTAATTCCCACTATATCTAACTTTAACCTATCCATTTCCCTTTTTAAATTTTCTAACCTACCTGCCCGATTAAGGGATCTGACATTCCACGCTCCGATCCGTAGAACGCCAGTTTTCTTTCTCCTGATAACGACATCCTCTTGAGTAGTCCCCGCCCGGAGATCCGAATGGGGGACTATTTTACCTCCGGAATATTTTACCCAAGAGGACGCCATCATCTTTTAATCATACAGTAAAGCTGTATGCCCTCGGGAAAAATTACAGCTGTAGTTTCCCCTTGCTTTCAGCCGTTCGCAGTACCAGCACAGCAAGGCCGTTTTGGTTATTGTTACAAGGCCAGATCAATCATCCAGACTGTTGCCCTTGCAACTACTGAAAAGGCTGCTGCCCCCCTTCAGGAACCACACGTTTGTCTGGCCTCTCAACAGATACCCCTCCGTTGTGGTTGTACCTACGGTACGGCTATCTGTATCGCTGAGGCACGCAAGCCTCCCCACCAACGGCAAGGTCCATGGTTCATGGGGGGGGAAGATATTAGGGAACTCCATTAATGCTCCCCGCCGCGGTCATACTCTAGAAAATCTGTAAACTGCAGCAGTCATTTGTGGTGGGCCGAGACAGCTCTGCAGACAACGTCGTTAGACCGTCATTGGTTTACTGCTGGCAGCTTTTTATCCTGCTGATGAACGATATGTCTGAAGTTAAAGCTTTGGTCGTTTAGCTTCGGTAAAACCTCCGTTTCAAAAACTGGTCGGAGGTGAAATTGAGTCGTAAGTTGAGTTGCATCGGAGCCGGAGGCGAAGCTCCACGATGTCGCTAATCGATGTAGCCGGTACGGAAGTCCAGTGATCTCACAGCAGTGATCGCCTCACCGACAGCGCTTTTGACAGACGGATTTGGACCCGAACTCCGCCTGTACCGGCTTCTTTCTTTTCACTTTCTTTGCTTTCTAATGTTCTCTCGTTGCTAATCTTTACTACAAAACTGCGCCCAATTCACCAATGAGGTTCGTGCATATATACATTAGATACCTGTAAACTTTACAAAATATTACGCTTTTCCTAACTGAAATTGTAATGTCTTTCCGTTAATTGATTACAGATTATAAAATATTGCAACTTTTAATGTTCCGCTAGAAAAGTTATCGTGCAAGATGTGATTTGGTATGCACAACCAAAACTATTTCTGTCAACGTTTTACGATCGATATTCGAAGATATGCGCAAAGTAGTAACTCCTACCCGGTAGCTTAAGTGGATGGTTAACTTCTGGTGTTTATGGTCAAAAATATTTTGAAGATGTCTTACTTTTCAATACACTATTGCAGTTTCGACGCTTAGGCCATTGTCAGGTGCTTAAAAAGGAGTCTTAGCTTGAGTCGAAGAGTGTGTGTGTGTGTGTGTGTGTGTGTGTGTGTGTGTGTGTGTGTGTGTGTGTGTGTTTGTAACGTGGTGGTATTACACCACCCACAAACACGTATTAGGATTCTTATTTAAAAGTCAAACGGATGCGACCCAGGCTTTGATGACAAATCCCTGGCCTGGAATATATCGATTAAAGCAACGTTTTAAGCCTTGACAATGGCCAAAGAGCCGAAATTGCGATCGTGCATTGAGAAATCAAACATTAACAAACGGCAGAAAGATGTCCTTCAAACAGTGTGTGGGTGGTGTCTGATACTGCCGGCTCTGACGTAACTGATTTTGTAAGGTAGAATGGTGATTTTCTTGATTCTACGTGAATACTCATCAAAATAACTATGGACGCTGTTAAGTGAGAAATTGGCTTGAATGATGCAACTTTTCTGCTAAATACAAATGAATTCCGATATGTGTACGAAGTAATATCCAGGTGGTACTAACATACTGACAAAAAATTCACTCGGATGATTCCTTCGTAGTGTCTTCTTTTGTCGTGGAATGTATTTTCCGTATAGTCACATTCGCCTGTTTTAAATCATATGACCACAGAGACCGACTTGTAAGTGTAAAGCAGTCATTAAATGGGAGACCCATCAATAAAATCTTTGCTTTATACCCCCACAAAATTATTTAGCAATTAATCACTCCTCACCATAATCCAGCAAATATTTTTGTTACTGAGTCAATATCTACATCGATACTCCGCAAGCCACTGTACGGAGCTTGGCGGAGGGTACCCTGTGCTACTACTACTACTACTACTACTACTACTAATTTCCTTTCCTGTTCCACTCGCAAATACAGCGACGGAAAAACTATCTGTACGCCTCCGTATGGGCTCTGTTGTCTCGCATCATATCTTCGTTGTCCTTACGCGCAGCGCATGTTGGCGGCAGTAGAATCGTTTGGAAGTCAGGTTCAGATACCGGTTCTCTAAATTTTCCCAATAGCATTTCTCGAAAAGAACGTCTTTTCCCTCCAGGGATACCCGTTTGAGTTCCTGAAGAATTTCCGTAACACTCAGTTGTTCGAAGATGCGGGTAACAAATCTAGTAGCCAGCCTCTGAATTGCTTCGAGGTCTTCCTCCAATCCCACCTGATACGGAGCCCAAACACTCGAGCGGTACTCAAGAATCGGTTGCACTGGCGTCCTACGTGCTCTCTCCTTTACAGGTGAACCAGTTTCCTATAATTCTCCCAATAAACCGAAGTCGACCATTCACCTTCCCCACCACTGTTGACATGCTCATTCCATTTCATATCGCTTTGCAATATTATACCCAGATTTTTAAACGAGTTGACTGCATCAAGCAAGATACAATTAATACCGTAACAGAACTTCACAGGTTTGTTCTTCCTTGTCTAAGTTATGTTATACGTATCTACAGCCTCTCAACTTCGACACCTTACCATACACTACAGTATGACCAGTAAATAACCGCAGATTGCTGTCCACCCTGTGCGCCAAATCATTTACGTATATAAAGAACAATAGCGGTCCTACCACACTTGTCTGGAGCACTCCTGACGATACCCTTTTGTCTGGCGAACACTCGCCGTCGAGGACAACACACTGGGTTCTATTACTTAAGAAGTCTTTGAGCCACTCACGTATCTGATAACTTGTTCCGTAAGCTCGTACCTTTAACACCTGCAGTGGGTCACCGTATTAGTCAGTTGGTTGCGTGTTCCATTGATCGATCGCACGGCACGGTAGTCGTTTTGATAGGGAACGTGTCAAGTGCACAAGCAATAGACATATGCAACAAGATTATATATTACAATACAGAGTTAAAGATTAATATTTCTATTTTTACCCCATTCCCTTAAATGGCACAAAATGCATATACTATATTTATAAATTTATTTATTCCTATTCAGGAATTCATCTATGGTGTAAGAGTTGTCAGGGAGATATGTCAGTTTGTTTTTGAAGCTATTACTGCTGTCCGTCACACATTTTATTTCACCTGGTAATTTGTCGAAAAATTTTATAGCAGCGTATTTTACCCCTTTCTGTACCAGATAGGTTGAGTAAAGGATAGTGTAAGACTTCCTCTTTTCCAGTATTATAATCATGAATATCACTGTTTTTAAACTGGTCCATGTTGTTGAGAACAAATTTCATTAGTGAGTAAATGTACTGTGAGGCTGTTGTAAAAATTCCCAATCTTTTAAAAAGATGCCTACAAGATGTGCGACTATGAACCCCACACATTATTCTAACCACTTTCTTTTGAGCAGTGAATACTTTTTGTCTAAATGTTTAGTTACCCCAAAATATTATTCTGTATGACATCAGTGTGTGAAAGTGTGCAAAGTATGTTAGCTTATTAATTTCTATGTCCTCAAAATTGGCAATTATTCTGATTGCAAAAGTTGCTAAACCTGTTCGCTTTAGAGGATCCAAAATATGAATTTTCCAATTTTCACATGTATATGTACACCCAAAAACTTAGTATGCTCTACCCTGTCACTGACTTCTGTTTGTGTTACATTTACTGAAGGAACTGTACTTTTTGCAGCAGAAAATTGGATGTACTGTGTTTTTTCAAAGTTTGGAGCATGCCCATTTGCAGAAAACCAGTTCATGATTTTTCCAAAGACCTTATTTGTATCATTTTCAATTGCAGTTTTTTACTGGATTAATAATGATTGTATCATCAGCAAACAGGGTCAGTTCAGCTTCTTGTTTCAGATAGGCAGGGAGGTTGTTCACATATATCAAGAACAGAAGCGGACCTGTGATTGAGCCGTATTAGATGAAGTGGCAAACTTATTTAAATCACTCGACCCATATAAGGAAACTTTTTGCTTCCTGTTCTGTAGGTATGACTTAAACCACTCATATGCTATTCCATTTATAGCATAGAACTGTAACTTCTGTAACATAGTGTCATGGTTCACACAATCAAATGCTTTGGACAAGTCACAGAAATTCCTATTTGTGCCATTTTCCTTTTAAAGGCTGTGGACAGTGAAATTGTTTATTGCTGTCTCAGTGGAACAGCAGTTTTGAAATCCGAACTGTGATTTCCTAAGTATCCCATTACTGTTGAGATGGCTAACCACTCTTGAGTACGTTGCTTTCTCGAAGATTTTTGAAAATTCTGTAAGCGAGGATACTGGCCGACGATTATCGACATCTGTGGTGTCTCCCTTTTTATAGAGAGGACTGACAATGGCATATTTTAACCTGTCTGGGAAAAACCCTAAGTTAGTGATGCATTACATATGTGACTCAGAACATCAGCTGTAATTGCTCCACATTGCTTTAACATCTTATTAGAGATGTCATCTACTCTAACAGGACATTTATTTTTCAAAGATTTAATAATTTTACTTATTTCACAAGATGTTGTTAGGTGACAGTTAATCTGACTTTTTTCAAAACACTCCATGTACTGCCTGGCTTTTTTCTTTTGAACTGTTCTCACCATTTTCTTGTCCTACACTTAAGAAATGGTTGTTAAATACATTAGGTACTTGTGTACTGTTGGTTAGGATGGTCTTGTTCTCTTTAATAGTAATACTACCTACCCCCGTGGTTACTTTTCCTGTATCCCTTCTAACATCGGTCAATATTGATTTGATTTTATTGCCAGAGTCGTTAATTTCATCTCTAACATACATATTTCCTGATTTCCTTAACTTTTCTCAGTACGTTACAATAATTTTTATAGTGCAAAACTACTTCTGGATCTTCACTAGTTGTTGCTGTCTCATACAGTTTTCTTTTCTTTTCCTTTCCTTTCTGAAGACACTTTAATACCTATAGTAATCCAAGGTTTCTTTGAAAAGTGTGTGGTGTTACATTTAGTAATTGTCTTTGGGAAACAATGTTCAAAAAGGGATATAAATTTATCAAGAAATATTTTGCATTTATCAGCATTTGGCTGAAAGTATACATCTCCCCAATTAACATTTCTTAAGCTTTCTCTTAAGTGCTCTATAGACACCGGGTTGAGAGACCTCACACTTTTACTTAATGGTTTCCGAACTGTACACCCTGTTAGGTTTTGTAAGTTAATCAGTTGTGCATCATGATCTGACAATGCTTTCCGGAAATCTAGAAATATGGAATCAGCGTGTTTCCCTTCACCCACTGGTCGCAGTATATCATACGAGAAAAGGCAAGCTGAGTTACGCACGAGCGATGCTTGCTTAAACATGCTGATTCGTGGACATAAGCGTCTGTCTCAAAGTTTATTATATTCGAAGTGAGAATATGTTCAAGGATTCTGCAGCAAAACGAAGTTAGGGAAGTTCGTCTGTAACTTTTCTGGTCAGTTCTGTTATGCTTCTTACATACTGGAGTCACCTGTGCTTTCTCTCCAGTCGCTCAGCAGTTAGTGCTGGACTGGAGGTTCACGATAATTGCACGCTAGGTATGGGGCCAATGCCGTAGAGTACTCTTTGTAAAATCGAATTCTGATTCTATCTGGGCCTGGTGATTTGCTTTCAAATCTTCCAGTTTTTTTAAGCCAAGGATGTTTACTACTATGTCGTCCATACGGGAGTCCGTCCAGTCATCAAATGTCGGTATGTCTGTAAGATTCTCCTGCGTGAGCGATTTGTTGAACGTGAATTTTAAAACTTCGTCTTTTGTTTTGCTATCTTCAAGTGCCACGTCGGACTGGTCAACAAGGGACTGAATGGAAGCCTGAGACTAGGTGAGCTGTTTCACATAGGGACCAGAATTTTCTCTGGTTCTCTGCCAGATATTTTACTAAGGTGTGATGGTAGTTGTTGTATGCTTCATGCATAGACCTTTTCACAGACGCACGAATCCCTCCTAACCTTTGCTTGTCGTCTGTGTGTTCCCTTTTGAACCGAGAGTGCAACAGCCTCTCTACTTCAACATCCTCCGAATTTCGTTATTAAACCACGGAGGGCCTTTTCCATTCTTTATGCGCTTACTAGGCACCTACGTTCTCCAGGCCCGATTTACAAAATCTGGCGATGGCCGGACAGATTGCGTCACACCTTCCTTATTAAAACCGCTAGTATAACTAAGATAACAAACACGAAGTATTACACAATACTGGCATTACCTTATAGCACTTAGTTTCTAGTTTGTGGCCTCAATGTGATGGTATCATGTTCACCAGTCTACGACTCCACTTCCAGAAAATTCAATTACGGAATATAGTGGCTGTTGCTTGTTCACAGGCATCAGTCTGCTTGCTTCTGAACGTCCACTGTGGTAATCGTCGAATATTCTGTGGCAGGTGGTTGAACATCTTCAGGAATGCTGCGAAAAAACTCCAGTGTGTTATTTAAATGACACTTGCAATATCAATGTCGACGTTAGCCATTTTCTTTCTTCCTTTGTAGCTTAAACAACAGCTTACTTGCACGATCTCAACTGTAATCTATTGGAATCTCACATTCTTTACTCACTGTTTCTCAATTCTTGCATCATTCAAATCTTTAAATTCATACATTCGCTAGTAAGAGAGAAGAGGGCAGTGAGTACACACGAGCTCTCTGCGTTGTTGCCAGATATCCTTAGGTAAATATACGACACGTCACTTTCAGGGTTCCCCTTCCCTTTCCTGCTCCTGCTCCTGTTCATGTATCGTGTGTAGTTGCTTAATATTCCAGATTTTTCTCTCAGTAAAAACACCACAAATGAATTACCGTAGCTGTAGTGGCGGAACTAAGCTCAACTAGTCTCCTATTTCGTCACACTCTCTTGATACGAGCAATTTTATTTTTTCAGTCGCTATTTTTTTAAACCAAACTCTGCCTACAGTCAGAATTTCCCCATATTTTGAGATTTGCTCTCAGTGTACATATGGTTCCTCACTGCAGTGATGCCAATAGTTTTCGGCTGTTTAAATTCCTCTACTGTACTGTACTAACTGTTATGGATAGAACTATCGCCAACATCGTTAATTCGAGTGAAACTGCTCCCATAATTCTCTACACACATAAGCGTGTAGCCATTCTGACCACCTCCACTATTGTCGAGCTGCATACAACAGCTAACTGTAGCTGACGTGTCAGTGCTGTTATCAGTACTGGGAGCTTGCACTTACTCTTACTTGCATACTGCAGTCTTCCAATAATTGTGATGTCATCTTGAGTACCGAAGCCTTATGGTACTTTCCTCTATCTATGACGACCCATACAGGGTGTGGTGATGTTACAGACTTTAAAGGATTATGGAGAAGCGTAAATGTATCAGCCCCCCTGCGGGTTCGGGGGTTAGAATAGGCCCGCGGTATTCCTGCCTGTCGTAAGAGGCGACTAAAAGGAGTCTCACATGTTTTGGCCTTATGTGATGGTCCCCTCTCGGGTTTGACCTCCATCTTTCTAAATTATTCCGAAGAGCGAGCCAATTGGGGAAGGGCGCCTTACATGGTGCACTGTATCCGTCGTGCAATTAGACCTTTAGCCGGCTTTCACGTCGTTGCAATGGTGTCCCGCTCGTTTTCGATCTTTAGGGCGGGGATACGTTCCTGGGTGCGATTACCATGCTGCCCTCTGCAGTGTTTCTTTTAACTGCGACGACGACCTTGGACAGTTTTGCACCTAAGATCCAGCACGGTAGCCAGTCCGTTGTGGTGGGGCCGCCATGTACCCTCTTGGTTGTAGCCCCCTGACAACACAGGGACCGCTCTACTGATGCCTGCGCCGTTAACTCCCCACGTATGCCAAGGAGTAGATGCCTATCCTCCTGGGGTATCAGGACTCCCGGCAACGGCCATCCTGCCAGGTGGCCTTTGCTGTGGCTGGGTGGCGCCCGTGGGGAGGGCCCTTGGTCGGAGTAGGTGGCATCAAGGCGGATGACCCGCAATGAAGCGTGGTACATCATCTCTCGCTGGCAGCCAGCCGCCAGCAGTCTCTAAGCGTTCTCGGGCTCAATTTAATGCTCAGAAGTACGATCCGAAAACGTTCCCCTCCCTGGCCACGCCGTGGGAAGAGCGTAAGTCCCAGGATGGAGGTAACAGTTATTCGCCCCGATTCTTAGTTTGCACGAGAGCTGATGGGGAGTCTTTTCTCTCCACAAAGCCTCAGTTCTTCGTCGAGCATTTAGAGGACAAGTTTGGGGAGGTGGAGGGCTTGTCTAAAATGCGCTCTGGCTCAGTACTGATACAAACGGCATCCTCCGCCCAGTCACGCAGGTTACTTGCTTGTGACAAGTTGGGGGATGTTAACGTTACTATTACTCCACATAAGAGTTTAAATATGGTCCAGGGTGTTATTTTCCATAGGGACCGCCTTTTGCAGTCTGATGACGAGCTGCGCGCCAACTTAGAACGTAGAGGTGTTCATTTCGTCTGGCGCGTTCATCGGGGTCCGAGGGACAATCAGGTTGCTACCGGTGCCTTCATCTTGGCCTTCGAGGGTGATACGTTACTGGAAAAGGTCAAGGTGATGGTCTACCGATGTGACGTCAAGCCCTATATCCCTCCCCCCGATGCGGTGCTTCAAGTGCTGGGAGTTCGGCCATATGTCTTCCCGCTGCACTTCCAGCCTCACATGTCGAGATTGCGGACGCCCATCTCATCCCGATACTCCATGTGCCCCGCCTCCCATCTGCGTCAACTGCGGGGAGCACCATTCACCTTGCTCGCCAGACTGCAGAATATTCCAGAAAGAGCGCAAAATCATGGAATATAAGACCCTGGACCGACTGACTTA
The DNA here is from genome assembly GCF_023864275.1 of Schistocerca cancellata. NCBI lineage: Eukaryota > Metazoa > Arthropoda > Insecta > Orthoptera > Acrididae > Schistocerca > Schistocerca cancellata. Next base: position 1,114,095,117 of record NC_064627.1, read on the forward strand.
TACTGAGGCCAAACGGAAATACGACCGATTACATCCAGTGCGAATGACAACTTCCTACGCCGCTGCTACAACACCTGTGCTAGCCCCATCAGTTTCCGGCCTTCCGGCCGGATCGACGAGTGGTACAACTCCTCCTGCCCCCTTGCCAGTGGGGGGCTCTACCCACCGGGTTGCTCCTGTGCCACCTACCTCAGGAGCAACACCATCCCCCCCATCGGGGACGTCGGTCCCCGCTTCTAAGCCGGAGAAGTGTCCAACTTCTTCGGCTTCTCACGCTCGCAAAGGGTCCCTTGGGTCCCTCCCTTCCCAGGTTTCCACCGGCGGGAAGGCTGACGATCGACAGTGGCGTAAGTGCCCACAATCTGCAGGTCGAAGGGCTTCCCGATCCTCCTCAGTCCCGGAGACTGAATCGGTGAAGCCCTCCCAGCCAGTTAAACCCAAGGAGCAGCGTGAGAAATCAAAGAAGAGCAGCTCTAAGCCCAAGGAACGCGCGGTGGTAGCCACCCCATCGCTACCTTCTAGCTTTGCGTCTGAGGACGAGGTGGAGATTCTGGCGTCCGCTGAGGACCTCGATCTCGCCGGTCCCTCAGACACCGTGAATAGCAATAGCACTAGCACGGGTGCTCAATCGGAGGCAGCAGGTGACCCAGCGGCGTAATCTGCCGTCCCAGTCCCGGCACGCCTTTCTCAGCCATGGACAAAACCATCCTCCAGTGGAACTGCAGCGGTTTCTTCCACCATCTAGCTGAGCTCCGCCAACTTATCAGCCTTCACCCTTTCCTCTGCATTGCTCTGCAGGAAACTTGGTTTCCAGCAATGCGCACCCCCGCCCTCCGTGGCTATCGGGGTTATTATAAGAACCGAGCAGCTTATGAAAGGGTGTCTGGTGGCGTCTGCATCTATGTCCTTAACTCTCTTCACAGCGAGTCTGTCCCTCTACAAACAGCTTTAGAGGCTGTCGCTGTTAGGGTGTGGACGCCGCAGGCTCTTACCGGCTGCAGTCTTTACCTTCCACCGGAGGGTGATGTCGCGCAGCATGTCCTGGCTGCGCTGATAGCCCAATTGCCGCCACCTTTCTTATTACTGGGCGACTTTAACGCCCATAACCCTCTGTGGGGTGGGTCAGTGGCAACAGGTCGAGGCGCCACCGTTGAGCATTTATTGTCGCAGCTCGATCTCTCGATTTTGAATGATGGTGCCTCCACACACTTCAGTGTGGCGCATGGCACCTACTCCGCCATTGACCTTTCAATCTGTAGCCCTAGCCTCTTACCATCTGTCCACTGGAGTGTGCATGACGACCTGTGTGGTAGTGACCACTTTCCGATTTTTCTGTCACTACCACAGCGTCACTCTTCTGGGCGCCCTAGCAGATGGGCTATGAATAAGGCTGACTGGGACTTGTTCTCCTCCACTGCCGCTATTGAGCCTCTCTCAACTGATGCCATTGATGCGGTGGTTACATCGGTCACCGCCGGCATCGTCACTGCCGCCAAGTCTGCCATTCCCCGTTCTTCTGGGTCCCCTCGGCGGAGGGCTGTGCCTTGGTGGTCGCCTGAGATCGCTGAAGCGATTAAAGATCGCCGGCGGGCGCTCCAGCGTCACAAGCGACATCCCTCCATGGACCACCTAATCGCCTTCAAACGGCTGCGTGCGCGGGCCCGCCTCCTTATCCGCCAAGGCAAGAAGGAGTGCTGGGAGCGGTATGTGTCCACCATTGGACTCCATGTCACTCCATCGCAGGTCTGGACCAAGATTCGACGGGTCTTCGGCTATCGGACCCCTGCCAGCGTCCCTGCGCTCTCACTGAATGGAGCAGTTTGTACTGACTCCGACGTCATTGCAAACCACTTAGCAGAGCATTTTGCTATGAGTTCCGCTTCTGCGAATTACCCCCAGGCCTTCCGCTCCATTAAAGAGCGGATGGAACGTCGGAGTCTTTCTTTTCGCACCAACGCTTCTGAACCCTACAACGCTCCATTCAGTGAGTGGGAATTTCAGAGTGCCCTTGCCGCTTGCCCTGATACCGCTCCCGGGCCAGATCGCATCCACTGTCAGATGCTGAAACACCTTTCAGTGGACTGCAAGCGACGCCTCCTCGACCTTTACAACCGTCTCTGGGTCGAGGGTGAGTTTCCGTCGCAATGGCGGGAAAGTATTGTCATCCCCATTTTGAAACCTGGAAAGAACCCTCTGGAGGTGGACAGCTACCGTCCCATTAGTCTCACCAACGTTCTTTGCAAGTTGCTTGAACGGATGGTGAGCCGGCGCTTAAATTGGGTGCTGGAGTCTCGGGGCCTTCTGGCTCCGTCTCAGGGTGGGTTCCGTAAAGGCCGCTCCGCCACCGACAATCTGGTGAGCCTTGAGTCGGCCATCCGTACAGCCTTTGCCCGCCGTCAGCACCTGGTCGCTGTCTTTTTCGACATGCGGAAGGCGTACGATACGACATGGCGTCATCACATCCTTTCTACACTTCATGGATGGGGTCTTCGGGACCCTCTGCCGATCTTTATCAGAAATTTTCTGTCGTATCGTACCTTCCGCGTGCAAGTCGCGGCCTCGTATAGTTCCTCCCTCGTCCAGGAGAACGGGGTACCGCAGGGCTCTGTCCTCAGTGTCTGCCTGTTTTTAATTGCAATAAACGGTCTCGCTGCGGCAGTAGGAAATTCTGTCACCGCTTCCCTGTATGCTGACGACTTCTGTCTTTACTATAGTTCTATTAGCATTGCAGCAGCTGAACGTCAGCTACAGGGCGCAATCCGCAAGGCGCAGTCTTGGGCTGTAGCGCGTGGTTTTCAGTTTTCGGCTGGCAAGACCCGCGTTATGCATTTCTGCCGGCGCCGAACGGTCCATCCTGAGCCGCGGCTTTATCTTGCCGACGAACTTCTTGCTGTGGTGGAGACCCACAGGTTTTTGGGTGTCCTTTTTGATGCCCGGTTGACTTGGCTGCCTCATATCCGGCAGCTTAAACAAGCGTGTTGGCGGCATCTCAACGCCCTGCGTTGTTTGAGCCACACCCGCTGGGGCGCCGACCAATCTACCCTGTTGCGGCTCTACCAGGCGTTAATCCAGTCTCGCCTGGATTATGGGTGCCTAGCTTATGGCTCAGCATCCCCATCTGCGTTGCGGGTGCTGGACCCAATTCTCCACAGCGGGATACGCCTTGCCACTGGTGCTTTCCGCACCAGCCCTGTGGACAGCGTCCTAGTGGAGGCAGGTGTACCTCCACTGCGGTTCCGACGCCAACGTTTGCTGGCCGCTTATGCTGCCCATGTTTTTAGCTTGCCCGGGCATCCAAATTATCGTGTCCTGTTCCCGCAGTCAGTCGTCCATCTGCCAGACCGTCGGCCCCGGTCGGGTTGTCTGATCGCCGTACGCATCAAGGAGCTTCTCTGCGGGCTTGGGTTTTTCCCAGTTCCACCTCCTTTCCGGGCGCCTCTGCGTACACCCCCGTGGTGTGTTCCTCGCCCTTGCCTTCGGCTCGACTTGGCACAGGGCTCGAAGGACTCGATCCCTCCAGAGGCCTTCCGCCGCCGCTTTTATTCCATCCTGGCCACGTATCAGGGCTCTGGAATTGTTTACACCGACGGTTCGATGGTTGCTGGTCGTGTCGGGTATGCGCTAACTCTAGGGGACCATTCCGAACAACGGTCCTAGGCGGCTGGCTGCAGCGTTTACACTGCTGAGCTAGTCGCCATCTTTCGTGCCCTAGAGTATATCCGCTCCTGCTCAGGTGAGTCCTTCGTTATCTGTAGCGATTCCCTGAGCGGTTTACGAGCTCTCGACCAGTGTTTTCCTCGTTCTCGTCTGGTGATGGCTATCCATGAGTCCCTGCATACTCTTGCGCGTTGCGGCCGCTCTGTGGTGTTTGTGTGGACCCCCGGTCATGTCGGTATCCCGGGCAATGAACATGTTGACCGCCTGGCGAAAGAGGCCACGAGTAAACAGTCTCTGGACGTTGGCCTCCCAGAGACTGATTTGCGGGCAGTCCTCCGCCGAAAAGTTTTTGCGCTTTGGGACGCTGAATGGCGCAATCGGATCATGCCCAATAAACTCCGTGCCATCAAGGAGACGACGACTGTGTGGCGGTCATCCCTGCGAGCCAACCGCAGGGACTCTGTCGTCCTTTGTCGGCTCCGCATTGGCCACTCCCACCTGACACACAGTTATTTACTGCGCCGGGAGGACCCTCCTGCATGTCGCTGCGGGGCGGCTTTGACAGTGGCCCACATTTTGTTGGCCTGCCCCCTTTTAGCTGTGGTCAGGCAGACATTTGCGCTGCCTGATACGTTCCCTGCCCTCTTATGTGATGACCCTGGTATGGCTGACTTAGTTTTCCGTTTTATTCGGGCAGGGGGTTTTTATTATTTACTCTGAGTGTTTGTTCTGTTCTTTTGTGTTGATTCTGGCCATTGGCCTACGATTTTACGCTGAGTTTTTAATGTGTTCTCGGTGGTTGGCTTTTCCTTTTTATCTCTATGGTCGGCCAACCACTGTCACACTCTGTGTGATTTTAATTTGTTTCGTCTGATCTCTGTAGGAGTATTTCTTGTCCTGTGTCGTCTGATGTCTTTCCTGTTGTTCGTTTTTTATTCTCTTTGGGTGGTTTCCCTTTTTTTGGAAAAAGGGACCGATGACCGTCGCAGTCTGGTCCCTTTAATCCCCCCCAAACCAACCAACCATAAATGTATCAGTTTTACATAAGGGTCCCTAGTCTGGAAACGGCAGAGTCGAAAGCTATAGGCGAAAATCATTGATACTTCTGACAATGGAATACATGTTCCAGTAGTGTTGTTTCTAAGATTATAAAGTAGACAATTTTCATGGACGAAAACAAGGAAATTTCAACTAGACTTGGGCTCTTAACGTATATATTTTAGAGCCCGTGGTTCACACACATTTCCCTCCTGCAGGTTCAGGGGTAAGAATAGGCCCGCAGTATTCCTGCCTGTCGTAACATGCGACTAAAAGGAGTCTCAAACGTTTCGGCTCTTATGTGATGATCCCCTCTTGGGTTTGACCACCATATTTCAGAATTATTCCGAAGAGCGAGCCAACTGGGGAAGGACATCCTAGTTGGTGCATTGTGTCCATTGTGCATTCAGACCTTTCGCCAGCTTATTCATCGTTGCATTGCAGTCCTGCTCGCTATCCATCTCTTGGGCGAGGATACATTCCTGGGTGCGATTTCCGCCATGCACCCTGCAGTGTCACTTTCTGCGCCGACGCCGACCATGGACCACTTGCCATCTGATATCCAGCATGGTAGCCAGTCCGTTGTGGTGGGGCCGCCATGTACACTGTTGGATGTAGCCCCTTGACAACACAGGGATCGCTCTACTTATGGCTGCACTATTAACTCCCCACGTATGCCAAGGAGTAGATGCCTATCTCCCTGGGGCATCAGGACTCCCAGCAATGGCCATCCTGCCAGGTGGCCCTCGCTGTGGCTGGGTGGTGCCCGTGGGGAGGGCCCTTGGTCAGAGTAGGTGGCATCAGGGTGGATGAAACGCAATGAAGCACGGTACATCTTCTCTTGCTGGTGGCCAACCACCAGCAGTCTCTAAGCGTTCGAGGGCTCACTTTAATGCAAACGTGTGACCCCAAATCATTCCCCTTCCTGACCACACTATGGGAGGAACGAAAGGGTATGAATGACAGCGAAATGTATTCGCCCCAGTATCTAGTCTGTATGAGAGCTGATGGGGAATCCTTTGTGTCCATGAAGCCTCAGTTCTTCATAGAGCATTTAGAGGACAAGTCTGGGGACGTGGAGGGCTTGTCATAAATGCGGTCCAGGTCAGTCTTGATAAAAACAGCATGCTCTGCCCAGTCATGGGCATTACTCGCTTGTAAGAAGTTGGGGATGTTTCTGCTACTATCACGCCCCATAGAAGCTTAAATATGGTCTGGGGCATTATTTTCCACAGGGACCTTCTTTTACAGTCGATGACTAGCTGCATGCCAACTAAGAGCGACAAGGTGCCCATTTCATCCAGGGCGTCCACCCGGTCCCACCGTGCTTTGCATCACTTCAACCCCATGACTGTTCCGGTCGCAGTTACAACACAGTCGGTGGCATCAGGTGACCCAGCAGTGTAATCTGCCTCCTCGGTCCCTTCATGTCTTTCTCGACCATTGACAATGTCATACTCCAGTGGAACTGCAGCGGTTTTTTCCACCATCTTGCTGAGTTCCGACAACTTCTCAGCCTTCACCCTTTCCTCTGCATTGCTCTTCAAGAAACTTGGTTTCCGGTGATGCGAACCCCCGCCTTCCATGGCTATGGGGGTTATTATAGGAACCAGGCAGCTTATGAGAGGGTATCTGGTGGCATCTGCGTCTACATCCTTCACTCTCTTTATAGCGAGTCTGTCCGTATACAATCACCTTTAGAGGCTGTCGCTGTTCGGGTGTGGATGCCTCAGGCTGTTACTGTCTGCACTCTCTATCTTCCACCAGATAGTGATGTCCAGCAGCATGTCCTGGCTGTGCTGATAGCCCAATTGCAGCTAACTTTTGTTACTGGGCGACTTCAATGCCCATAATCCTCTGTGGGGTGGATCAATGGCAAGAGGCCGAGGCAGCATCATTGAGCAAGTATTGGCACAGCTCGACCTTTCTCTTTTAAATACTGGTGCCTTCACACATTTCAGTGTGATACATGGCAAGTACTTAGCCATCGACCTTTTAATCTGTAGCCCTAGCCTACTACCATCTGTCCAATGGAGTTTGCATGAGGACTTGTGCAGTAGTGACCACTTTCCAATCTTTCTGTCACTGCCACAGCTTCACTTTTGTGAGCACCCCTGCAGACAGGCTATGAATAAGGCTGACTGGGACTTGTTCACTACCATTTCCACTATTGAGCCTCTTTCCAATGACACCATTGATCCGGTGGTTCACTCGGTCACCACCAGCATCGTTACTGCCACAGAATCTGCCATTCCCTGTTCTTCTGGGTCCCCTTGGCGAAGGACTGTGTCTTGGTGGTCGCCCGAGATTGCTGGTGCGATTAAAGATCGCAGGCGGGCACTCCAGTGTCACAAGCGGTATCCCTCATTGGCACACCTCATCGCCTTTAAATGGCTCTGTTTGTGAGCCTGCCGCCTCATTCACCAACACAAGCAGGAATGCTGGGAAAGGTAGGTTTCCACCATTGGCCTCCGTACCTCTCCATCTCAGGTTTGGGCCAAGATTAGGCAACTCTATGGCTATTGGACCCCCGTCAGTGTACCTGTGCTTTCACTGAATTGAGCAGTCTGTACTAACTGACACAATTGCAAACCACTTAGCGGAGAATTTTGCTCAGAGTTCACTTCTGCGAATTACCCGCTGGCCTTCCACTCCCTGAAAGAGTGGTCAGAATGTCGGAGACTTTCATTTCACACATGCCACCCTGATTTTTACAATTCTGCGTTCCATGAGTGGGAATTCCAAAGTACCCTAGCCTCTTGTCCTGATACAGCTCCCGGGCCAGATCGCATCCACTGCCAGATGCTCAAACACCTCTCGGTGAACTGCCAGGGACACCTCCTAGATCTTTACAACCGTATCTGGGTTGAGGGTGAGTTCCTGTCACAATTGTGGGAAAGCATTGTAACCCCGTGTTTAAACATCGCAAGAACCCACTGGAGGTGGACAGTTACCGCCCCATTAGCCTCACCAATGTTCTTTGCAAGTAGCTCGAAGACATGGTGTGCCAGAGGTTGAGTTGGCAACTTGAGCCTCAGGGCCTTATGGCTCCGTCTCAGGGTGGCTCCTGTAAGGGCCGCGCTACTGCCAATAATCTGGTGTGCCTGAAGTCTGCCATCCGTATGGTCTTTGCCCACCATCAGCATCTGGTTGCAGTCTTTTTTGACATGAGGAAGACATACGATACGACATGGCGACATCACATCATCTCTACGCTTCACGGCTGGGGTCTTCGGGCTCCACTCCCGATTTTCATACAAAATTATGTCGCTTCATTCCTTCCGCATGCAAGTTGTGACCTCCCATAGTTCTTCCCGAGTTCAGGAGAATGGGGTACCTCAAGGATCTATATTGTCTGCCTCTTTTTAATTGCAATTAATGGGCTCGCTGCAGCGGTGGGAATGTCTGTCTCAGCTTCCTTGTATACTGACGACTTCTGTGTATACTTTATTTCCACTGGCATTGCAGCTGCTGAATGGCAGCTTCAGGGTGCTATCCACAAGGCATAGTCTTGGGATGTTGCGCATGGCTTCCAGTTTTTGGCTGCCAAGACCTGTGTTATGTATTTCTGCCGGCGACACACTGTTCACCCTGCGCCATGGCTGTATCTTGACGGCAAACCTCTTGCTGTGGTGGAGACGCATCGCCTTTTGGGATTGGTTTTCGATGCCCGGTTGACTTGACTGCTTCATATTCAGCAGCTTAAACGTGCTGGCGGCATCTTAACGCTCTTCGTTGCTTGAGCACACCAGCTGGGTCTACCCTTCTATGACTGTACCAGGCCTTAATTCAGTCCCATCTGGATTATGGGAGCCTTGCTTATTGTTTGGCATCACGTTCCGCATTGCAGTTGCTTGACCCCATCCTTCACTGCTGGATCCGACACGCTACTGGAGCTTTCCAGACAAGGCCTGTCAACAGAATACTTGTGGAGGTAGGTGTCCCACCATTGTGGTTCCGGCGCCAACGATTATGCTACACACTTTTGTAACTTGCCCGGGCATCCCAATTATCGTCTCCTGTTCCCTCAGTCGGTCGTCCATCTTCCAGAATGGCGGCTCTGGTCAGGGTGTACAATGGCGGTTCGTGTCAGAGCTCTTCTCTCTGGGATTGAGGTTTTCCCTTTTCCACCTCTTTTCCAGGCCCCTCTGCGTATACCCCTGTGGTGTGTGCCCCGCCCCCTCCGCCGCTACTTTCAATCCTTGCAGCTTTCAAGGCTCTGACATTGTCTATACTGACGGTTTGATGGTTGCTGATCGTGTCGGTTATGCTCCTACTCTAGGGGATCATTATGAACAACACTCATTGCCGGCTGGCTGCAGTGTTTTCACTACCGAGCTGGTCGCCATCTCTCGCGCCATAGAGTATATCAGCTTCTGCTCACGTGAGTTGTTCATCTGTAGTGACTCCCTGAGCAGTTTATGAGCTATCGACCAGTGTTTCCCTCTCAATCATATGGTGATAACTATCCAGGTGTACCTCCATACTCTTGACCGTTGCGGCCTATGTGTGGTCTTTGTGTGGATCCCGGGTCATGGCGGCATCCCGGGAAATGAATGTGTTGCATGCTAGCCAAAGAGGCTCTCAGTGCACCAGCCTTGGAGATTGGCCTTTCGGAGAGTGACCTCAGGTCAGTTTTGCGGCAGAAGGTTCTTCGCACCTGGGGTGAAGAGTGACGCACCCTTCCTTCACTGAACAAACTTCAGGCCATAAAGGAGGCCACCAGTGCGTGGCGCTCCTCCTTGCGGGTCTCTCGCAAGGACTCTGTTGTCCTCTGCCAGCTACACATTGGCCACATCTGGATAACACACAGCTATTTATTGCATCGTGAGGACCCACCTTTATGTCGCTGTGGGTCAGCTTTGACGGTGGTCCACATCTTTTTGGACTGCCCGCTTTTAACTCCGCTCAGGCATATGTTTGCACTGCCTGATGCGCTTCCTGCACTTTTATCAGATGACGTTGCGATGGCAGATTTAGTTTTGCGTTTTATTCGTTCAGGAGGCTTTTATCGCTTGATCTAAGTGTTTGTCCTTTTTTTGTGTTGTATGACCTTTGGCCTACGATATTAGACTGGGGTTTTAGTGCGTTTTTTGGTGGTTGGCTTTTCCTTTTTTGTTTCTATGGTCAGTCAACCACTGTGACACTCAGTGTGATTTTAATTCTTTTTTCTGGTCTCTGTCTGTGTCTTTCTTGTCCTGTGTCGTCTCTAGTCATCACCATTGTTTCTTATTCTTTGTGGATGTTTAAAGTTCGTGGAAAAAGGGACTGATGGCCTGATGGTCCATTCAATCCCACAAATCAACCAACCCTAGCTACTGGCCTGCAAGCAGTTGCTAATTAAATTGGTGTGTTAGAGGATCAGTGTTTTTTCACTGTACCTACCCCCACAAGATGCATTAGGCTCTGAGGCTCTCACAGATCTGTGCAACAGCTCCTGTAACCATATCGCCTACCTGAGGATTTCAATGCCCACCATGTCTTGTGGGGCTCGACCTCCTCTTACCCTCAGGGTCGGGTTATGAAGAACCTCCTGACGTCTCACCAGCTGTGCATCCTCAACACAGGTACTCTCTCATTTCTGTGGTGCTACTTGATCATTCTCAACCATCGACATATCTTTCTGCTCTCCAGCCCTCACAGACTCTGTTCAGTGGGAGGTCATTGACGACCTACATTCCAGTGACCACTTCCCACTCTGCATTCACCTACACATGGAGCATGTCTTAAAGAACAGTCACCAAAAGGTAAGGTCATCTGGGCTAACTGGACGCTGTTCATCCAGCTAGCTGTGTTTGGACGGCATGACAGTGTCCAGGAATGGGTGCACCGCATTACATGAGTGACCCATCATATTGTGGGGGGATTGCTGAGTGCCGCTCAACGCATAATTAAGGAGAGCAAGAAAAGGTCATGGCAAGCGTTTCTGCACTCCATCACCCATTCCACCTGTTCTACAAAAGTATGGGACGCCATCCAGAGCTCCCCAGGGGCTCACGGTTCATTCATGAATTTGTGCGTGGCCCTCATGGGGATTTGAACTATTGCAGCCCAGTCTTCCTTTTCTGGTTGCATTTCGTTCACTCTGCCCTTCCCTCGCTATCCTCGCTCCTTCCCCGTTGCCCCTTCTTTCCCCTCTCGGTGTTCTGATTTATATCTACCTGGCTATACACCTGATTACCTGCCATGCTTGCAATTTTGTTCCTCCAAGAGCACTTGCCCGCGAAAGGCAAAGGCCCCGAGTTCGAGGCTCGGTCCGGCACGCAGTTTTAATCTGCCAGGAAGTTTGTGATTGTGTGGCTCAACACAACTGAGTTTGAAATGACTGTGCAACAAGTTTTCCGATTTTTCCATATTCGTTTTTTTTTCTCAGTGTTAGGGCGCTGATAAGATCATCGTTGAGCACCCATAAGAGACACGCACTCAGAAGGACGCGAACGCACCACCAAGAAACACAAGAAACGAGGTTCGGCGGAGCGCTGTGGGGTCACTGTCGGCGGCAAACCGCGCCGCTCTGGGCATTGTCGGGCAACAACTAGCAAGTTGCATGCAGTGTCAGTTCATCAGGGCAAACGGTTCTTTCGTGTCGGCTCTATTTGGACAGAAATTCTCTCTGTCGAGACAGAACGAGACGACAGTCTACAAACAGGTGGAGTACGAATTAATTTACATTCCCAAAACCGGTTTCGTGTGGAATCATCTGAAAATAAATATCTAGTGAGAATAACCGTAATTTGTGAATGGTAAATAAGGTTACCACATAAAGTGATGCTCCTTTCATTCCTCAAACGAACATATTGAATAAAATTCTGAACCGCCAGATTGCCGATCATCTCTGGCCGCATCACACCTAATTTCTCCACATCAGGTAGACTAGTTACCTGCCCAAGGAGTTCAGTTTGTACTGGTAATAAACGAAACTTAGAGTATATATATCTTCTGCAGTGTATCATTGAGATGCTTTCCTTGGATACTTCAAAGAGATACATCAAACTTGGAAACGAAGCCAAAACAGGAAGCGTTACTGCCAGTCTCTTATTACATACATACTGCATTTCTACAAGCAGGGTATTGTTTCTTTATGACTGGTTGAATCAAACTAACAAAGTGTTCGAAAAATATTCAGACTTTTCATTACTATTGTTGGTGTCGCTCAACTTCTGATTTGACGCGGCCTACCACGAATTCACCTCCTGTGACCACCTGTTCATCTCAGCGTATGTCCACAATTATTTGTTGGACCAATTCAAATCCACCTTCCTCTACGGTTTTTATTACCCTCCTTCTTCAGCTCCATGGTGTTCGATGGAAGCAATTCCCTCATGTCTTAACCCATATGCCAGACGACTGACGCAGTTAAGGCAACCGCTCATGCTAAGCAGAGATCTGGGTTTCAGTCCCAGTCTGGGACTAACTTTCAATTTTCAGTATCGAATTAATTCAATGCCCAGTTGCAGCTGGTGTCCGTCTTTCTCTCGAAAAAAGGAATATGCTGCTGTACTGCTGTATTTCTAGTCGCTGAAGGTGAGTCATTGCTCTGATATGAAAGCTGTAGTGTCACAGATGACGTGTGAACTGGCATGATATCGAAAAATGTGCCACCTACCGCATCCATTCTGCAATGCACTCAAGAATATTTTCTTCTGAATAGCTCCCACAAAATATCTACAAAGCAGAACAGAATTTTCCGGTCAAATTCCGATATGATTACATCTGCAAGAGATAGATTTTTAAATGCTGTTGCCATATATTCTTATTCTCTTTACTATCGTTTTGTAGATATGGAATGAGCGAGAGAGAAACGATTGTCTACATGCCTCCTAATTTGTCTGACCTCCCTGGTTCTTAAGCGAAATGTACGCCGGATTCCTGCTTCATCTAAGAAAACTTCAAATACTATGAAACCATTCGTCAGTTTTCCTCGCTAGTTTGCACGAATAATAAATACAGGAATAGTCACAAGTACCGAGCATTATACACCTGTCAAGAATTCAACTAGATTTAAACAAGGCCGTTAATACGATGCCACGTTAAGGTTCCAGTTTCTTTAAACTATGTCTAACCATTACACAGTTTCTGCTGAGACACTTTGTTAGTACGCTTTTTATAGAACGTTGGACACCTCAGCTTTGGAATTATATTCCATTAAATCGATTCCACGTTGTAACACGACATTATTTCCCCATTTCAACTTTATATACACTTACCCATTTGGAAAATATATTAACGCGAATGACACGCGTCATACATGATAATCGTTCATCGTGTTTGTCTTGTAGCTCAATACTTGGCTTTTGCACCTTTATAATATCAACACAGAGAGAGAGAGAGAGAGAGAGAGAGAGAGAGAGAGAGAGAGAGAGAGAGAGAGACTTTAACCGAAAATAGTCAAGCAAATTTTGATTACTCTTCAGCGAACTAATGAACGTGAAGCGACAGTGAACTGTCGTCAGTTTGCCGTTACATCTGTCTCCTGCAGTAAGAGAACAGTATACGACTTGGCTGGTGGTGTGAAAATGAATTCCTCTGCCACTAGAGCTTATCCCCAGATAAAGATTTACGTCCACGTCCATCAGCTCAGTGAGGGGCGTAAAATTAACTTCGTGCAGAGCTCAGGCGAGCCAATGTCTCACTGCTGCCACAAGATTGCTTTCTACCGAGGGTATTTCTGCTGTGCTGCTTGCTAAGAATAATCCGAGCAAAGATACTGTGAAGCTCTTTGAAAGTCCTATATTGTCAGCTGTAGATCCGTGTAATATTAGTTTCACCACTCAGTCAGCTTCCTTCCTTGAGTGTATGGTAACGAAAACTTTGAATTCTCGTCAGTGATGGCGTCACCCGAGCGGTAGTATATTTCTTGAATGGCTACAGTGGTCTTACTTTTGCCCTGCTTATCTTTTCCTCTGTCACTATTGTGTAAATCAGTTATTGGTCAGTCGTGATGTTTGTTTCTAAACTGCCTTCAGCCGCTACTTCAGACTGAGTAATCATTGGGATTATGTGTAACCTACATTCTAATCCACGTAGTTGAAATTCCTCGCCTAGCTTTTACAAGTTTTTCAAGCTTGGAATCTGTAAATGTTGAATGATCCACAGTTTGAGGCCTTTGTAAAAAGTGCTATGGAAAACGACGACGATAGCAGTGAACACGACTTATTTTCAAGCGAGAAACATAATTTAGAAACACAGTCTGAACATAATTCTGAGACTGAAGCTGCAACTTCAGACACGAGGCCGTCATCAATGAATGCAAGCATAGGGGAGAATGGGTTTTCACGGTGTAAAGTACCGTCTACGAGAGCATTAATTCGCAGCCAGACGTTATCAAAATATTGTTAGGTACAAGTACACTGATAAGCCAAAACATTGTGACCACTGCGCACCGCGACGTTGGATGCCTCTTAGTGACGTTGCGCCCACGTGACACTGTACCAAAAGAATGTAACTGGAGCAGATACGGACGCGGGATCATCCTAGCGAAGATGTGGCTGCAAATACGGAAATCCACTGAGATAAGTGACTTTGACAAAGGGAAGTTTCTGAACGAGTACCTCGAAAACGCAAAAGGTGGTCGAATGTTCACGTGCTACTGTCGTGAGCATAGAGGGACAGTGAAACTACCGATAGGCGCTAAATGATATTCTTTTTTAGGTACTTTTTTACTCAGATACATGGATATTATTCAATTCTAATACAGTCAGATTTATGAGCTATAATCCTTGTGGAGATATTCATCGATGGAGTAGGAGTTGACCAACAGGAAGTTCTTTAATTCACTCTGAAACCGATCTTTATCATTTAAAATAACTTTGATATGCTCTGGTAAGTTATTGAATATATGAATATTCATGTATTTGACTCCTTTTTGTACTAATGTTAAGCTTTTATAGTCCTTATACAGATTGTTTTTGGTTCTCGTATTATAATGTTTTGCACTATTTTGTGTAAAAAGACACGTTGGAAATGAAAGGACATCAGTGAGTATATGTGCTGAGAAGTAGTAGCTAGAATACCAAGTTTCTTAAACAGGTCTCTGCATGATGGTCTAGGACTGACACCAGATACAATTCTAATGACTAGTTTCTGAATTTTGAAAGTGTTCCCTTTGTGAGAGGAGTTTCAAATGGTTCAAATGGCTCTGAGCACTATGGGACTCAACTGCTGAGGTCATTAGTCCCCTAGAACTTAGAACTAGTTAAACCTAACTAACCTAAGGACATCACAAACATCCATGCCCGAGGCAGGATTCGAACCTGCGACCGTAGCGGTCTTGCGGTTCCAGACTGCAGCGCCTTTAACCGCACGGCCACTTCGGCCGGCAGAGGAGTTTCCCCAAGATGATTCCATAACTCATTAGTGAATGGAAGTAGGCCGAATAAATTACACTCACGCTCATAAATTGAGAATAATGCTGATACATGGTGAAACAACGCTCTGATGGGCGGTTAACGGGCTTCAATCACCTCGTGGTATGACCATGCGGTACATTTGACCTGCGGTCGTCGCCCGGTGGTGCTGGCAGCAGTCCACATACGCAGAGGTGTGTTGGTGCAGCGAGTAAGTGTGCAGACGTTTTCAGACGTGCTAATGGTGACTGTGCGTTGAAAATGGCTCGAAGAACACACATTGATGACGTTATGAGGAGTAGAATACTAAGGCGACTGGAGGCTGGTCAAACACAGCAGGTCGTAGCATGGGCCCTCCGTGTGCCACAGTGTGATCTCAAGATTTTGGCAACGATTCCAGCAGACAGGAAACGTGTCCAGGCGCTACAGTACGAGACGTCCACAGTGTACAACACCACAAGAAGACCAATATCTCACCATCGGTGCCCGCAGACGGCCACGGAGTGCTGCAGATAGCCTTGCTCAGGACCTCACCGCAGCCACTGGAACAGTTGTCTCCAGACACACAGTCTACAGACGACTGAACAGACACGGTTTATTCGCCCAGAGACCTGCAAGGTGCATTCCACAGACCCCTGGTCACAGGAGAGCCCATAAAGCATGGCGTCAAGAACACAATACATGGTCATTGGAACAGTGGTCCCAGGTTACGTTCACAGACGAGTCCGAGTATGGTCTGCAGAGTTATCCTTGCCAGGTTTTCATCTGGCGTGAACCAAGAACCAGATACCAACCCCTTAATGTACTTGAAAGAGATCTGTATGGCGGTCGTGGTTTGGTGGTGTGGGGTGGGATTATGATTGGTGCACGTACAGCCCTGCATGTTCTTGACAGAGGAATTGTTACAGGTCAGGTGTATCGGGACGTCATTTTTCACCAGTATGTCCGCTTTTCAGGGGTGCAGTAGGTCCCACTTTCCTCCTGATAGATAACGCACGGCTCCACCGAGCTGCTATCGTGGAGGAGTACCTTAAAACAGAAGATATCAGGCGAATGGAGTGGCCTGCCTGTTCTCCAGAGCTAAACCACATCGAGCACGTCTGGGATGCTCTCTGTCGACGTATCGCTGCACGTCTTCAAGTCCCTAGGGCACTTCAGGAGCTCCGACAGGCACTGGTGCAAGAATGGGAGGCATATCCTAGCAGCTGCTCGACCACCTGATCCAGAGTATGCCAACCCGTTGTGTCGCCTGTGTCCGTGTGCCTGTGTTGATCATATCTCATATTGATGTCGGGGTACATGCGCAGGAAACAGTGGCGTTTTGTAGCATGTGTTTCGGGACAGTTTTCTTGACTTACAGATCTGTCGCGTGTGTTCCCTATATACCTACGCTATTAGCGACAGTTTTGTGTAGTGCCAAGATGTGTGGCACCACATTCTGCAATTATCCTTAATTTATGAGCATGAGTGTAGCTTCATTTTTACATCACCTATTTCTGCTATCGTACGTACTGCAAATGTAGCTGAACTAAGACGTTTAATAGGATTTCCTTATACGTCAGCCAGCAGAAAAGATAGTCACCTTAACCATGAATAAATGTGGTTTGGCTAATCATTGTGCAGATTTACTGTCCAAATGAGGTTCAGATTTCGTATAAAGTGTCTGACATTTGATAAGACCAAGAGACATAGGGAAGATATGTTTTTGCCTATTCGTGGGCTGTGGACACCTTTTGCAAACAACTGCCGCCTAAATTATTCTTTCTTATGTATGTAACAATTGATGAGCAACTTTGACGATCTCGTGGCAAATGTCCTTTCAGTGTTAACATTGCCTCGAAACCTGATAAATATGGATTCAAAATACTGTAATCACAATGTGTGATGCCAAACCATTTTATATGATGGATGTTAGTCCATATGTAGGGGAGGATAGCAACACAAACGAAAGTCTGGCAATATACTATGTGAAAGCTCTGTCCACAACTGTTCATGGGGCAGGTCCAAACACCACTTGTGACAATTAGTTCCCATCTATACCTGTCGCAAATATGATGCTGAAAGACAATTTTCCAATTGTTGATATGATGATGAAGAATAAGGCGAAAGTTCCACCACGTTTCTTACCCAACAAGAGGAAGAAAGTACCGTCGGAATTTTTCATCAGAAAAATAGCACTTGTGTCCTTCAATCCTGAAAAGGGAAAATCTGTAGTACTTAGGTCTTCAATGTGTAGTACCCTTGATGTTCATCTGACAAGTACCGCCAAATCTCTCTGCTGACGGCCTTATCCAAAATTCTTGAAAAAGTAATGTATTGTACAGTAGGTTCACACATTTGTAAAAATAAAGTTTTAACAAAATGTCAGTTTGGTTTCCAGGAAGCTTTTTCAAAGGAAAATGCTGTATATACTTTCAATAATGAAATATTAAATGCTCTGAATTACTGGAAGTCACCTGTTGGGATTTTTTGTGATCTCTCAAAGGCTTTTGATTGTGTAAATGTGATGAAATTGTAAACAATGTTTCTCAGAAAATCGTTAAGCTGTTCTCTGCAAATGGGCTTTCATTAAACTTTGACAAAACACAGTATATACAGTTCCACACAGTAAATGGAATGACACCATTAATACATATAGACTTCGATCAGAAATCTGTAACTAAGGTAGAATATTCAAAATTTCTAGGTGTATGCACTGATGAGGGGTTGAACTGGAAAAAACACACTGAAGATCTGCTGAAACGTTTGAGTTCAGCTACTTATGCTATTAGGGTCATTGCACATTTTGGCGATATACATCTCAGTAAATTAGCTTCCACACCATGCCCATTGTCTGCTTTCGTATGGAATCATATTCTGGGGTAACTCATCATTGAGTAAAAGAGTGTTCATTGCACAAAAGCGTGTAATCAGAATAATTGCTGGAGCTCATCCAAGATTATCCTGCAGACACTTATTTAAAGAGCTAGGGATCTTCACTATAGCATATATATATATATATATATATATATATATATATATATATATATATATTCACTTATGAAATTTGTTGTTAACCATCCGAATGAATTCAAAACTAATAGCAGTGTACATGGCTACAACACTAGGAGAAATGATGATCTATACTACTCAAGTTAAATCTTTGTCTCAGACAGGGGTAAATTATGCTGCCACAAAAGTCTTTGGTCACTTACCTAATAGCATCAAAAGTCTGACAGATAGCCATATAGCATTAAAAAGGAAATTGAAAGAATTTCTGAATGGCAACTTCTTCTACTCATTAGATGAATTTTTGGATATAGTAAGTGGGTAATTTGCCCACCCCCACCTCAAAAAAAATATTACGCGTCATGTAATATTTTGTGTAATGTAATATCTTGTATATCTTTTATTAACCTGACACATTCCACATCATTACAAAGTGCCGTATTCATGATCTATGGAACAAGTACTAATCTAATCTAATCAACAAAGAAATCAGAGATCACACAATTTTATAACAGTCCCAAAAGAGGAGTGGATGAACTCGTCAAAATGACACTGCATACTCTGTTTCAAGGGGATGCACAGTGATAACTACTTAACATGTTTTATGGAATTTTCTTAGTAGAAACACAGCAACAGATAAAAAGGAAAGCTTTTCTAAAGACTCATGGACTCAAAATTACTTCATCACACATGCAACAGTGTTACAGAAAAATTTGCCATGGGAGCTGTTGGGAAATACATCACTCCCAGGAAGCAAGAGAACAAAGGACCCCCCAAGAACAAGAACTCACAAAATTGCAGAAGCAAGCAAGATATCAATTGTGCTCTTGAGTTAAAGACAGAAACGTTAAAATAGCTTTTGAAGAATGTAGTGGGCATGTATGCGGTGACCATAGAAACCAAATCTGCATATCTTGTTTCTCTTAAAGCACAATGTTTTAATGATTGTTATTAAATTTCTCTAACTATTTATAAGTTATAATAATGTTAAAATCTAGCAATGGAACGATTTTCACTCAAAATAATGTTGCAATTAATTGTAAAATAAAACATGGGGGTGATGAGTCATCCCTATTACCATTGAATACTGTATATTGTTCATGTTACCAATGGAGGGTTAAGTTTCTTTCATTTTTAATTTAGTAACTCCCAACACATTGATTAGATTCTGAAATTTTTAGGAGGTGCTTAATATAGTCCATATGCCTGTAGCAGCTCCCAGAGATTAATTCCTGATACAAATGATGACCTTGTCTTGTGTAACATACTGAAAGGTTCTTGTACTTCGTATTTGCTCAGTCTCTAACAATGCACAACTTTCAGATTCCACTTGATCAGTGATCCTTTGTAAAATATTTCATGGTCTGCTAATGGTCAGGACAATGAACTGCTGAGTTTGTTTTCTTATTCATTACAGTTGTTGTGTTATGCTATTTGCCTAGCAATTTTAATTGTTAAGCTCAACAAAAACAATTTTCATTTAATGTAAACATACAGCACAGTCTCTCAACAGATTGACTGCCATGTAATAGCCATCATCCACAGCAGAGAATCATGCATAGCTGTGTGTCTGGCCTAGCACTGAAACATTCATCTCTAAGGCCATCCGTACACAGTCCACATGCCAGATGCAGTGTCCATTGTGGTTGCTGCATCCTCTGAAACGACCTGCTATATCTCTATGGAATGGGCTGCTCAACTTGATTTGCAACAGTAGTGCTCTTCAGTGGCAATTTCAGCAGCATTTGGCGTACGAAGTTAGTTTATGAAGATAGATGTATGTAAAACAGTTGTGTTAGTGATAGTAGTGTGACAAGGTATGTTCTACCCATGTCACACTATTTGTCAAAATTTATTCAAGATGGTGGCCAAGATGTCACAGTGATATCATGGCGGGAAGCTCAAATTTTGGCAGGCAATTAGGTCACTTGGTGTACCTCCACTAACATAACCCCTTCCCTCCCCTCCCCTCCCCTCCACCACCTCCTCACCTGGAAATTTCTGGGACAAGGACTCAGCCTGTGGTGGGCTACCAGGTAGGAAGGACTTAAGTATGCATTGTTTGTTTAAACAATTTGAGTTGTCATCGGCAGTAGCTCCATCCAGTGGGTGACCACAAGGTCCAGTGTCCAACTGACCTAGTTCACAGCACCACCAGAGGGCGCCTTCACCCCACCCCCTCTCCCCTCCAATGACGTAATCCAATATGGCAGTCTGGGGAAAATGGTGGGAAAAAGGACTCAGTCTTTGTCTAGCTGCTGGACTGGCTGGATGGATGTAACTGTGCACTGTATTCAACGGATGAGTTGTCTGTGCTGGAGGAGGAGGAGGAGGAGGAGGAGGAGGAGGAGGAGGAGGAGGAGTGTATTAGCATCTGAGGACTGGGTCGGTAGTAATGATATTTGGTGAAGACAAATACATTTCACGAAATAATGAATATGGGCTAAGTTACACTTCGCAACTTACACTGATAAATGCATGTGCTGTTACTGTAGAACAATCGATAAAAATCTAATCTGTCTTCCAAAGTGCAAGAGGCAAGGTGTTCACCCATTTGCGCACTTGACATTTTCCAAAAGGCCCAGAGACTTGGGCAGGCAATGCTTCCTGGCTTACTGCTTGACCAGGGAACGTGCTGGCTTGCGGCACTATCGCACTGTAGTCATTAAGCATTTCCTGTAGCACTGCAAATACCTGCAACCTTCCTCCTTCCCATCCCTGGCACAAGGATACCATTTGTTGTTGAACACGAACAGGAGCTATTGCATCTGGTGTTGTGGAATATTGTCACATACATAACTTGAAGATATCACAGGAACTAAGTGTACCTCCGTACAAAGAGAGAGATAGCCTTGCAGATAAAGCGAAAATATTTAAACAATTACATGTTTTATTCTGAGGAATACCACCACTGCCACACTTGAACATGGACTCTAGAAGAAAAGATCGCGACACACTTGTCTAACCACCCCTGAGACGCTTCGCGCTTTTTGTCACAAATACCATTGTCCTTGAGCATGAGCCGCTTCAGGAATTACTAAATGCAACTGAATATGTCTCAAAATGCACTTCCAAAAGGATCGCTGCGCAGTAGTTTTCTTCAGTTTTGCGATGTATACCGCCACACTCGAACATGGACTCTTTAGATTGCTGCACACTTGTGAAGCCTCCCTGAGACACTTCATACGCTTTCGTTGGGAATAGATCCCGAAACCGATAATAACTGCAATATCAGATTCTACGCACCAAAACGACAATATCGGGAAGTTGAAATAAATATCTCTCTAACTCTAAAAACAGGATGCTTAAAACTTCTCGAGTTTAAGCTGCTTGTTTGAAGGCACTGCCAGAGAGAGAGAGAGAGAGAGAGAGAGAGAGAGAGAGATATGAGTCCTACAGCTGCTGTGGTGTTCATCACTTTGCTGAAACGGTGAATGGGTTTAGTTTATTTTTGGTTCTGTTGGAGTCTGGGACGTTATTTTTCCTCACTTCTCGAAGCACATACTGGTGTCGAAGCACAGACGGGGAAATGGCTGGAATTTTCAGTGTCTTACAGCTGCTGGTCTGGAGATGCTCTAAAACCACAATGGCAGATTTTGAACAGTATCCTATGTGGCGAAATAAATAAAAAAACATTTTGAATTTATTGTGTTTTTAACTTTAGAATTTTTGAAAGGCTTTTTTACGGATTGTATTGACCGGCTTGAATGCGGACAAATACAGTGCTGCGTGAAATGTGCCTGTAATATAATTTACCATTCCGATTAATTACATTTTGAATTCTACGTCATTGTTGATTTAATCAGAGTTCTCACCTTAGACGTAGAATTAGTCCTTCTGCCACAATATTAATTCATCAGTCGCCATCGAAGTTCTTCTCTTTGTTGACCGTGTGTATCTTCCTAAGTCGGCATCGGTTCACTTCACGAAGACGGTGGAAACCAAGGAATACAATGCTACGTTGCTTTAAATAATTTTCGTAACACTTCGATACTTCTCACTATTTTTTATTCACAAGACAATAAGACTTGCTCTGCTCGTCGCACAAACTACCAATATGGCTGCCTTTCCGCAGACACCAAAAATTACGTCCATCCTCCACGAGACAACAATCAAGTGTCCCTTAGCTGCTCCTTGGAGTATGAAACAAAAGAGAATCCAATGTGAACATTACAAAGATTATAACCTACATGCCTCTCAATTTAATCTTTGGCGCAGCCTTTAAGGTATTGTATGTCTCTGCGTCGGAATGTGTCATTACACCTACTAGAGATGAATAGGTTGCTTGAACTTGTCTTTGAATACTTGAACAAAGAAGACATCACATGAGTCTCAGACCTTTCCATAGATACCTTGTCACTGTCCTGTTTGAACCAGTCTGTAGAGGCTCCTATGCCCTGCCCAAAGGATGGAATGGAGCATTCTGATTGGCTGTTACTGAATTCGCCTCCAAGGTGGTGGTGGTGTGGGAGTACCGCCCGCCGTTTCTTTCTGCACACAGTCAAATTATAAGACTTTCAATGGCAAAGCTATTTTGTACAGATTGAGAAAAACATACAGCAACCATATTGCACTGACAGTTAAGCCCTGCAAAAAGTGGTTTACAGATCATGAAATACGGAAAGACACTTCAACTACACTGCTCTTCTGTTGGGGAAAACTCGAATATTTCAGCGTTAAACTGATCTCCAACCAGGCTACATCACCACATAGCATATCGATGTGGTAAACGCACAATTCATATCCATACAAAATCATCACTCCTGTGTCTTGCATATAGCTATCGACACTCGAACATGTACCGCGAATACAGACAGATCCCAAAAACAATAAGCATGTGCACCGTATATAGTCCTTGCAGCACTAGATATTTCCCACGAGGTCAGTCTGTCATCCACGGCAGCCAACAGTCACGAGTTAACTGCCCCTGGGTGTGCTTGCCTGATATGCAATCAGAGTGCCCTACAAGGACAGCGGTCACTCTCCAAACCGTTGTACAAAGGCTGGGCTGGTTTCCCTCGACATAAAGGCATTACTGCCCCCAACCTGCTTGCTCGCTTGCTTTCTACACCCATCTTCAGACTCTGTATTACACAAATATGTGTATTTTCACATGGTTTGCCAGAATATCATGCCATTTATTCGATAGTTCTAGCTATCAAGCACATAGCAATATGCTACCGATCGCTAGCACAGTATAATTCCGAAAATAAAGACCGGAAATTATATCTCTAAAAATCCGAAACTTTAGCGAAGTGCAGCGAGGTGGAACGCGCTGCAAACCACTGAGTAACTAGAAACGTATCTAGTCTGTGGAGTTCTTTACGTGAAAGCTCGATAAAATTGAGGAAACTGATAGTTCTACTAGCGAATAACAATGTCAATGATATAACAGATTGCAAATCATGCTTCTACTTTACAGCCAAATAAGGTGTTTCTCATGGCAGGAGACCCAGCAAACATGTCTTCCATCTGTCTTTCACTATCAAGATGCACACAACACAATCGATGTTTTCTCAACCAAATAAAGATGGGAAATGTCTAGAAGCAGTTGAGTGGACAATTTACAAGGGAGGGAATAATGGCCAAACGCACACACGCGTCCATATTGAATTTTCTCAAATTTCCAAGGAGAACACACGCAATCACGAAGGTTGCCAAACACACACTGGGCATTAGTTCGCTATTAAGCCATCTAGAAAGCGGCACGGTTAGGTCAGCTACATTCCTCTACACCAGCCAGCCTCCCCATTTGGGTGGCTGCTGCCATAAGCCGGAAACGTCAATCGTTCCCGTCATAGGCCACCGCCGCCATGTACTACCCGAACACCAAGCAGAATCGTCCTAGAAAACAGGCCACATATATTTTATCACTGTTCTTACCACTAAATATTAAGACTGCAGCCCCTCAATCGGACAACATTCGACAATGAGCGAAGTATCAGAAATATCTCCACCCGACGACTCTGGCTGTGGAAACAGAAATATCTGTAATATTCTTATGACTGGATATAATTTTCCAAGTACAAAGATCGTGCATTCCCCTTGCAGCTACTGCAATTTTACCGCGTCAAATCCATCCCTCCTTAAGACAGGACACAGCCATTTTCTTTGCACATGTTGGAACACACACACACAATTTATAAGCCTGCTGCTGACGGCGGATCTATCACGCATCCCCCTCGCCAATAAATGAATGCTGGCGATACGAAACAATAATGAGCGAAAATCCGCGATGGAGGGACATGTTTCATAAGCTTTTCTCGCGAGAGGTACCAGTATGTCTTAGGAGGAGAGACATAATCGTCTTACAAGCCACCAGATGTTAAAAACACGATCGCAAAGGCTATGTTACTGTCACAGGCAGTCTTGTTTCTACAGGCGTACTGAAGTATCCATGTTAAAAACTATACAAGCCTTATAAATTGAGGTATGGTGTTGCTTCAGAATGAAGCGGTTTTCCACACATACCATGATACTGAGTATAAATGGTAATCGCTGGGGTGTGCATCAACAGTCTGAATTGTGAAGGTGGTTCGATAAACCCTCTGCCAGGCACTTAAATGTGATTTGCTAAGTATCGATGTAGATGTAAAAAAAATGTCTGTGAAATCTTATGGGACTTAACTGCTAAGGTCATCAATCCCTAAGCTTACATACTACTTAACCTAAATTATACTAAGGACAAACACATACACCCATGCCCGAAGGAGGACTCGAACCTCCGCCGGGACCAGCCGCACCGTCCATGACTGCAGCGCCGAAGACCGCTCGGCTAATCCCGCGCGGCGATGTAGATGCATACGTGAGGTGCAGGTGCCGGTGTGTAAGCTCACAATAAAATCACCTAATTTAGAAAGTGATTCAGCTAAGAAACTTGGTATGAAGCCAGTATTTACAGCTCCCTCATGTTACCGCTAGATATTTCTCCAGTGTTTGTAATGCATTCTATCCCGAGTTCATGTCACAGGTTCTGTGATATATCCATTGCGTTATAGGCAATGGTTGACTGAGAATGATCATATACAGTAGATGGTGTTCTATGCGACGAATCACTTAAAAAAAATGCACTGCTAGATTGTGGTCGTAAGACATGTACAAAATCCCATGACCAATACACTGGTTTTTTTTCATATCTATAGTGTTACGCACTCCAGTAGATATGCAGTCTGCGATTTGGAATCAAAACTTCGCACACAGCCACATACCTACGTTGCATCCTATGGAGAAGTCTTTCAATGGTTACAGCCACTGGTGAATCATATTCACGACACTCTCATATCTCGATATGAGTCACCTTTTTCGAACCTATCTGCTACAGTAAAATTCAACGTGGTTTTTTAGGCAGCCCCTATGCATCTTGTAACTGTTGTTCAGTCTCTGCGGCTTTGTGCATGTGATGGTTCCAATTTAAGTCGGAACCGAGCAAAAGTTGGAGAGCACTATATCTACCACCTTCTGCACACTGTGTAGAAACAGTGAGCTGACGTAGTGCGACAGCACCATGTTTCGATCATTCAATTGCAGTGGAAACGTGTTGTCTTAGTTCTTCCAATAGTGTATTATGTGTAAGGCCAACGCCAAACTAAGCTTTCTCCTCCATAACACGCACACTGGATGATTTTAAACACAGTCACATCATATGGAAACTGGAAGAGTTTTAGCGGTGTTGCGGAGCGTTTCTAAAGGGCGAGGATTTTGCTACTGCATTGTGATGCATCTCCAAACTACATATGAGTACTGCAGTATGAAGGAGATCTGTGTGTCTAATGTTGCATTCACGTCTGTCACACATTCTACCATCGTTGTCTTGTACCATCCACCAGAGTGTGTATGTATACATATTCTATTAAATAGACAAGTAATGATCCATTAGAGCCAGTGATCGAAGTAGCTTGCACAGACCAGTGTTAAGTTTCATCACCTGTTCCTTAGGAGGAAGAGAGGTTCCCTTTTTTGGTGCCTGATACATTAGTTTTTTTCTGCTGTAACATGCTTTGTACACCGCCATATATTTTGTTTTTTCCACCACGAGTTCAAGTTCTGAATTGACATTAACTCATTTTGATCCACTGGCTCTCACAGAAAACTGGACATTGTACAGTGTAAATCATGTTGCTGCTGCTCCCACAACGCACACACAGGATGATTGACAACATTAGGAAATCGGAAGAGTTTTTCGGCGTTGTGGAGTATTTTCAAACAGCTCATCTTTCACAGTGGCAGGATAGCTGACGGCTTGGTGTTCCATTTCAGTTGATCCCTCATACTGCAGTCATGTACACAATCACTGTCTCGGTGCTAGCCATCCCCAGAAGGTGTTTCCCCTTGCCAAGAGTCTTTCTCCATCTCAAACAAGCGATATCAGTCAATCATTATGCGGTAATCAACAGCGTGCCAGTGGACAGGTGTGATGGAAAAGACACCATCGATGTACTGTAAGAAGCATCACAATTGATGGTGTTATCAATTTTGGCAATTTCACCAATTTTACCAATTTTTTTACAACACCAATCAGTGACACAACAGCATGCTTCCCAATTTCTGTATCATCACTAAACTGCCCCCTCCCTTCTTTGCGAGTACCAGTGTGAATGTAGACAGATGACTGTGCAATACGTCCATTCATTGTTAATTTTCGAACATATACACAAAAGCATACCAGATAGTGATATACATATTTCTAGCACATCGATCATAACATGTAATTTACGATTACTATTGCCCATCTTTCCCTATGCAGATGGGAGTCGCAGTGCAGTACATCCATTCATTGTTTATTCTAGAACATCTGCACCAAAGCATACCAGACAACAAACTACATATTTCTACCAGTTCGATCATATTGCGTAATTTACGATTACATTTGCCCATATTTCCTTATGTGGATGGTAGTCACAGAGCATTCTCGCACTCTTGGGTTAAAGTTAGCATATCAGTAAGCATGTGCAGGGGCAGTTGACTTGTGATCGTTGGCTGCGGTGGATGACTGACTGACCTTGTCCGCCCCCGGTAGCTGAGTGGTCAGCGCAACAGAATGTTAAACCTATGAGCACGGGTTCGATTCCCGGCTGGGTCGGAGACTTTCTCCGCTCAGGGACTGGGTGTTGTGTTGTCCTAATCATCATTTCATCCCCATCGACGCGCAAGTCGCCGAAGTGGCGTCAAACCGAAAGACTTGCACCCGGCGAACGGTCTACCCGACGGGAGGCCCTAGTCACACGACATTTTATTTACAGACTGACCTTGTGGGATGTAACTAGCACTGTGAGGACTATATACGGTGCACATGCTTATGTTTTTTGGGATCTGTCTGTCTTCGCGGCACATGTACGAGTGTCTGATGGTCGATAGCTATATGCAAGACACAGGAGTGATGATTTTGTATGGTGCCGGATACGAATTGTGCGTTTACCACATCGATATGCTATGTGGTGGTATAGCTTGGTTGGGGATCAGTTTAGCGCTGAAATATTTTTTTCCTCAACAGTAGTAGAGCAGTGTAATTGAGGAAGTGTCTCTCCGTATTTCATGAAGGTCAGACCACTTTTGCAGGGCGTAACTGTCAGTGTAATATGGCTGCTGTATGTTTTTCTCAATCTGTACGAAAGAGTTTTCCATTGAAAGTCTTGTAAGTTGACTGTCTGCAGAAAAAACGGCAGGTGGTACTCCCACACCACCACCAGCAGTCTGGCGGCGAATTCAGAAAAAGCCAATCAGAACGCTCACTGAACACAACTGTGGGCCTGCTTGGTAACAAAAAATCAAAGTGGCCATGATTTATACAGATAAAAGATTAATTACTTGTCAGAAAAAAAGAAATTAAGACTGAGCCTTCATGGTAAAAACAACACTCCATGTTTTAACAGCTATGCAGTGTAGTAACTACTACAAACTGTTAAATCACAGGATGCATACTTAGCTTTAAATAGCAATTAATGAAAGAAAGTATGACATCCGGAGAACTGGCGTCAGACTTGGACAAAGCATGCACTTACTGGATTAAAGTTCAACAGGAACATTTTGCTGTCTAACTGCATTCTCTGTACAACAATATGCCTTTGCTACAAAATCCTAAGGTAGCTTGTTTAAACCTCGTCTTTGGATACCAGCCTCATTCATCTTGGTGGATGTCTGAAGTCCACAGAATTACCCAGACACAAACGCCATCCAACTCTTCTCAATGGATGGCATCATTGCACCTACTTACCGATCCAGCAGATTCACGTTCGCCTACATACCTTGGAGTAAACATAGTGCTATCTGAACTGAGAACAGAATTCTGTATTTTTAGAGCTCGACAGGCAATTAAACATATTCTGCATCACTTCCTACCTTGCAAGATGGCGAAACATTTTCTACAACAAACTGATGCTGCATTACCAGTTGGACGAATCTCACTACTGACACCATTTGAAGTCACAGGAACTGACTTTGCTGAACCCTTAGATATCAGACCAGGACATGTAATAGAGAAGGCATAATATTACTCTATTCACATACACAATAACATGAGCCCTACATCTCAAACTCTGCTCAGATATGTCAACAGGCAGATTTATTCAAACCCTACAAAGGTTTGTGAGCATACGAGGAGTGCCCAGCACAAATTACGCTGCCAAAGCTACTACCTTCCATTCCACACATGTATAACTCAAGGAGCTCCAGCAGTCTCTAATGTCAAGCAAATACCTTGCCTAGCAAGCTATCTCATGGAAATTCTTCGCCCGTCCTCCCCGCCCCCCCCCCCCCCTTACACACCTTGGTGGGGAGGATTCTGGGAATGGATGGTGTAATTTGTCAAACACTACCTGAGAAAGGTTGCAGGATGGTCGCAGGAGGTCTTACCACATTCCTATTCATCATAGAAGCGGCATTAACCTGGCGAGGATGTGGTAGGGTCAATTTGACCCTACCCATTTTGTTCTGTTGGCCGTTCTTTGTTGTGCAACTACACACTGTCGAAGTTCTCAGTGGCTGTAAGTATTGAACTCCCTCACTAATGCGTGCAGGCACTCAGTTGGCTGCCATCCGTGAAAGGTGATAAACGAGTGCAAACGGTAAGAGGGTATTATTGACCCTTCCACAACCATGAAGTAATATTTCTGGGCCATTTTTCAATGTCTCTCTTTTCATGAATGTTTCGTGTTTTTTGGTGTTTTAGCCAAAATGGACAACGAAGAAAGGGAGGCTGAGCATATACATCATTGTCTGGCGGAATTTTCGGACAGTGAAAACGACTACACGACAGATGGCAGTGAAAATGAAGATTGTGTAAGTGAGTGCAGTGGCAGTAGTCTTACTGAGAAAGATGCAAGTGAAGGCAGTGACAAAGAACATAATATACCACTAAATGAGCTGCAAAATACTGCACACAGTGCTGCGATACCAGAATTAGTCCAGCCATCGAAAACCAGGTGCACAATTCATTTTATTTTGGTAAAGATGAAAAAATCTACCTCAACAAGAAGTTCGGATCCGTTCTGAAAATATCATCAGGCAGGTATATGGCGTGAGTTTAATAGCAAGATTAGCAAAGATGGGGCTTGAATGCTGAAGACTGTTTTGCAATGAAAATATGGGTAATTTTCAAGAATGACTGCCTATCGAAGTCGCGGGGTTCAAAAGATACATATCGAACATGCGATCCTAAATCGATCATGCGACTCTGGTGGCGGGCATTATGATCTACTATTTGTGATCGTCATTTTTATCTGTTTTCCCTCGTTCCCATAGGTGCTCTAAATTACATACCTCCACGAATTATTGTGAGTTGATCGGGAAACCCAGACGATTTATGTCGGTAGTGACTGGGATGTCTGGTGTTCCTGACGTTTCTTCAGCGGATTCTCTCACATGGAAAAATCTAATTCCATGTTCATCCATCGTAGAACATTGTTTGACTTTTAGTCGCAAATATGGAGTACTACCAGACAAGGAAAGGAGGGACTGTGTAGACCGTGGTGGTGCGAAGTATGTAAAACTTAGTAATAAGAGTTTCGATGCTGAAATACCGTTACAGTTTTATTGTGGACATTATGGAAAACAAACGAGTATCACCGAGCGGGGTGGCGCAGTGGTTAGACACTGGACTCGCATTCGGGAGGACGACGGTTCAATCCCGCGTCCGGCCATCCTGATTTAGGTTTTCCGTGATTTCCCTAAATCACTCCAGGTAAATGCCGGGATGGTTCCTCTGAAAGGGCACGGCCGACTTCCTTCCCTAATCCGATGAGACCGATGACCACGCTGTCTGGTCTCCTTCCCCAAACCAACCAACCAACCAAACGAGTATCAGGAAGAATACATGGTTCGACTCTTCCAAATTATCCATCCAGACCAGCGTAATTGTTCCATCTTGCTGGATTCGTGACTACACCTAGCAAACAATAGCATCGGAAACTGACTTATCTTCTAATACAGTGTGCGACTATTTCAGGTTTTGCATGTAAGTGTGTTATTACAGTGACGAACGACAGTGTACCGATTAGTGCACCGAGTAAATTTGTTGAAGTGGACAAATCTCACATAGCAAGAATGAAGGGCCAGAGGAGATGACCTTCAAAGAGTGAAATCGCTTCTATTTGGGTATTCGGTGGAACTGAACGAGAGAGATGGAAGTGTTTCATTGTCAGAGTATTGTCCACAGACAAGGTCACTTTAGAGCGTCTAATAAAGCAATTCATACTGCCTGTAGTAAAGTCATTTCATAAGGGTATTAGTCCTACAAGACACTCAAAACAGGAGTAGTTTGTCAACAACTCTGTAGAGTTTGTGTCTTCAGATGACCCCAGTGTGCACACGCAGAACATCGAACGGCTAGGGAAATCTGTGAAGTCTTCCATTAAACTAGAAGGGCGTCCAGGACAGAGAGACGAACTGTACTTGTTTCAGTGCCTCTACTTCCATAAATTGCGTTTGCAGGGAAATGTTAACGCATGTGACACTCTACCCATATTCTTGCGTGATATTGGCAGAGTTTACCCAGGCTATGGCAAAAAGGGAATTGTTCCCGAGGCGTACACATCACATGGACTTTCACATGACGACCACACAAACGACGAGTAAGGTAAGTCGTCTCCTTTGTAATTACAAGTATTTTTGTAACGCCCTTCTTTTGTCATTGCTGTAGTGACCACCGTAAACAGTCATAACGCCCGCCAGCAGACTCGTATGATCGATTTACGATCGCACGTTCGATATGTATCGTTAGAACCCTACGACTTCGATAGGCAATCATTCTTGGAAATAACCAATAATTGAAATATTCGTTGAAAACTGCAAGGAAGTCTGCTGTTGTTGTGGTCTTCAGTCCTGAGAATGGTTTGATGCAGCTCTCCATGCTAATCTATCCTGTGCAAGCTCCTTCATCTTCCAGTACCTACTGCAACCTACATCCTTCTGAATCTGTTTAGTGTATTCATCTCTTGGTCTCCCTCTATGATTTTTGCCCTCCACGCTGCCCTCCAATGCTAAATTTGTGATCCCTTGATGCCTCAGGACATGTTCTACCAACCGATCCCTTCTTCTGGTCAAGTTGTGCCACAAACTTCTCTTCTCCCCAATCCTATTCAACACCTCCTCATTAGTTACGTGATCTACCCACCTAAACTTCAACATTCTTCTGTAACACCACATTTCGAAAGCTTCTATTCTCTTCTTGTCCAAACTATTTATTGTCCATGTTTCACTTCCATACATGGCTACACTCCATACAAATACTTTCAGAAACGAATTCCTGACACTTAAATCAATACTCGATGTTAACAAATTTCTCTTCTTCAGAGACGCTTTCCTTGCCATTGCCAGTCTACATTTTATATCCTCTCTACTTCGACCATCATCAGTTATTTTGCTCCCCAAATAGCAAAACTCATTTACTACTTCAAGCGTCTCATTTCCTAATCTAATTCCCGCAGCATCACCCGACTTAATTCGACTACATTCCATTATCCTCGTTTTACTTTTGTTGTTCATCTTATATCCTCCTTTCAAGACACTGTCCATTCCGTTCAACTGCTCTTCCAAGTCCTTTAATGTCTCTGACAGAATTACAATGTCATCGGCGAACCTCAAAGTTTTTATTTCTTCTCCCTGGATTTTAATACCTACTCCAAATTTTTCTTTTGTTTCCTTTACTGCTTGCTCAATATACAGATTGAATAACATCGGAGAGAGGCTACAACCCTGTCTCACTCCCTTCCCAACCACTGCTTCCCTCCCATGTCCCTCGATGCGTATAACTGCCATCTGGTTTCTGTACAAATTGTAAATAGCCTTTCGCTCCCTGTATTTTACCCCTGCCACCTTTAGAATTTGAAAGAGAGTATTCCAGTCAACATTGTCAAAAGCTTTCTCTAAGTCTCCAAATGCTAGAAACGTAGGTTTGCCTTTCCTTAATCTTTCTTCTAAGATAAGTCGTAAGGTCAGTATTGCCTCACGTGTTCCAACGTTTCTACGGAATCCAAACTGGTCTTCCCCGAAGTCGGCTTCTACCAGTTTTTCCATTCGTCTGTAAAGAATTCGCGTTAGTATTTTGCAGCTGTGGCTTATTAAACTGATAGTTTGGTAATTTTCACATCTGTCAACACCTGCTTTCTTTGGGATTGGAATTATTATATTCTTCTCTTCACGCAGTATCCGATCTCCCAATACATCTTAATCTACATCCTCTTCCATTTCCATATTATTGTCCTCAAGTACATCGCCCTTGTACAGACCCTCTATATACTCCTTCCACCTTTCCACTTTCCCCTCTTTGCTTAGAACTGGGCTCCATCTGAGCTCTTGATATTCATACAAGTGGCTCTCTTTTCTCCAAAGGTCTCTTTCATTTTCCTGTAGGCAGTATCTATCTTACCCCTAGTGAGATAAGCCTCTACATCCTTACATTTGTCCTCTAGCCATGCCTGCTTAGCCATTTTGCACTTCCTGTCGATCTCATTTTTGAGACGTTTGTATTCCTTTTTGCCTGCTTCATTTACTACATTTTTATATTTTCTTCTTTCATCAATTAAATTCAATATTTCTTCTGTTACCCAAGGATTTCTACTAGCCCTCGTCTTTTTACCTACTTGAACCTCTGCTGCCTTCACTACTTCATCCCTCAGAGCTACCCATTCTTCTTCTACTGTATTTCATTCCCCCATTCCTGTCAATTGTTCCCTTATGCTGTCCCTGAAACTCTGTACAACCTCTGGTTTAGTCAGTTTATCCAGGTCCCATCTCCTTAAATTCCCACCTTTTTGCAGTTTCTTCAGTTTTAATCTACAGGTCATAACCAACAGATTGTGATCAGAGTCCACATCTGCCCCTGGAAATGTCTTACAATTTAAAACCTGGTTCCTAAATTTCTGTCTTATCATTATATAATCTGATACCTTTTAGTGTCTCCAGGATTCTTCCATGTATACAACCTTCTTTTATGATTCTTGAACCAAGTGTTAGTTATGATTAAGTTATGCTCTGTGCAAAATTCTACCAGACGGCTTCCTCTTTCATTTCTTAGCCCCAAGCCATATTCACCTGTGTTTCCTTCTCTCCCTTTTCCTACTGTCGAATTCCAGTCACCCATGACTATTAAATTTTCGTCTCCCTTCACTACCTGGATAATTTCTTTTATCTCATCATACATTTCTTCAATTTCTTCGTCATCTGCAGAGCTAGTTGGCATATAAACTTGTACTACTGTAGTAGGCATGGGCTTCGTGTCTATCTTGGCCACTACAATGCGTTCACTATGCTGTTTGTAGTAGCTTACCCGCACTCCTATTTTTTTATTCATTATGAAACCTACTCCTGCATTACCCCTATTTGATTTTGTATTTATAACCCTGTATTCACCTGACCAAAAGTCTTGTTCCTCCTGCCACCAAACTTCACTAATTCCCACTGTATCCAACTTTAACCTATCTATTTCCCTTTTTAAATTTTCTAACCTACCTGCCCGATTAAGGGATTTGACATTCTACGCTCCGATCCATAGAATGCCAGTTCTCTTTCTCCTGATAACGACGTCCTCTTGAGTAGTCCCCGCCCGGAGATCCGAATGGGGAACTATTTTACCTCCGGAATATTTTACCCAAGAGGACGCCATCATCATTTAACCATACAGTAAAGCTGCATGCCCTCGGGAAAAATTACAGCTGTAGTTTCCCCTTGCTTTCAGCCGTTCGCAGT
This sequence comes from Schistocerca cancellata, assembly GCF_023864275.1. Classification (NCBI taxonomy): domain Eukaryota; kingdom Metazoa; phylum Arthropoda; class Insecta; order Orthoptera; family Acrididae; genus Schistocerca; species Schistocerca cancellata. The sequence continues at coordinate 1,114,129,325 of NC_064627.1, forward strand.
ACCAGCACAGCAAGGCCGTTTTGGTTAGTGTTACAAGGCCACATCAGTCAATCATCCAGACTGTTGCCCCTGCAACTATTGAAAAGGCTGCTGCCCCTCTTCAGGAACCACACATTTGTCTGGCCTCTCAACAGATACCCCTCCGGTACGGCTATCTGTATCGTTGAGGCACGCAAGCCTCCCCACCAACGGCAAGGTCCATGGTTCATGGGGGGAGGGAAGTCTGTGTACTAGGAGACTATACAACCATAGATGAAATGCTGTTTGCATTCAGAGCTTCGACCATAGATACTAGTAGACTGGCCTTGCTGTGCGGAAGCTATGGGGCTAGTGTGGCTCCAACATAAACCACGTGACTGTTGGCAAAACGTGGCTGGATTTCAAATCAGCGGTCTGCCATCCTATGTTTGTATCGGATTTTCCCCACATTTCTCAACTGACTGCCAAGCACTTCCAACAAAAACTACTTTTTTATTTGTGAAAAATTATTCCAGAACTACATTTGACCTGGATTTGTTCAAAGTACCATTTATAAAATCTTAACAAATACATCGAACGCCACACTGGTGGGCAGCGGGACGAAATTACTATAAACTATCAATTATAGTAAAATGTCGTTAAAATTCTTTTAAACAGTAAGAGTGGGCTCGTGTCAAAACTTTCAACATTGTATTCGCCACGTTTCGAGCTTTAGTCACTTATAAAAGAAAATGGGCTATGGGAATTATGTCAACTATAAGTGTCAAAATTGTTTACTTTAGGAGCAGGTCCATTTTAGAGTATCAATTTTAGATGCACTTCAAAGGTTCAGTTCCCACTATTTTTACAAAGGTTTAAACTATCAGTTTAAAAAAAATGATATTTTAGATGAAAGGTGAGACTTTGCAGTTTCAGAAAATAATTTTGGAGCCTAGGTTTAAAAATGACACACTGTAAATACAAATTATAGATATACATTGTAAATAATAACTAACCTATCTAAACACTTGTCCGCGAAGTGCTTCAAGCAAAGGCGCGTATGTGCAAACGGCTTAAAGTTTTTCCGTTTCAGGGCCTGTATCCAAAGCTGCCTTCAGTTTTCATCCTTACGGAACCTATGAGTAGGAACGAGAAACGATTTTATTTACTTCTGTAACCGGATTATCACAGATACTTTCCAAAATGTAATATGAGTCTGACTTTACAGGCATCACTTTCAACGCTTCAATTTACGTGATATTCTATTTCAAGTGTAAAAAACATATAAAAGTCACTTCGGCAGATTTCAATAAACGCGTCTGCACTGTCTTAGAAACACTTATGTAATGCCATTTCCCCGACAAAACGCTGAGTACAGCCATAAGCGCAACACGAAACAACCATGTTTTGCCAACATTCACGTGACTTCAGCCCAGAGATGTTGGAGCCACGAAAATGACGTCAGGGCCAGTCTACTATATTTATGGTCGAAGATTCAGAGGCAAATACAAATTTAGACAATACGTTCCATCAAAACCGGCCAAATACGGCATAAAAATATTTGCTTTGGTCGATGCAAAGAATTTCGGATAAATTCTAGTGTCCGATACCACTTGTCAGCTATGACCAATGACGTCATACGTAAGGCAAAGATGCTGCAATGGACCATCTATGAATGAAAGGGATCATACTCTTAAACGAACGTAGCGTGCCACAAGATAATACATTTAACGCCACTATTATTTCCGCGCGAATTTCATTTACACGAGTTGAAGATGACTGAAATAAATAAGAACACGAGAGCAATTACGAGTCATATATTATTTTTTCCGCACGTGCTGCGAAAACGATCTAAATATGAACCGTCGAATAGTTGGAATCGGTAACTACAAGCAGACTATTAGATCATTTCTAGTTACCGACTCCAATATTACTGTTTGTTGCGCAAAAATCTTATAACATATCATAAACGTGCTTAAAATGATCTTGTTAGTGAACTACAGAATACAAGACTTTCAAACGATGAAAATCTTTACACATATTACTGCACAAGCATAGAAATAAAACGCAAAAATGACCAAACCTTGCAACCGATAACTATACTTCCTACACGAAAGTCACACCAGCTACAGTAGCTCCAAATAACCCTCAGTAAAACTGAGACAACAGTATTGACAGTAAAAATAAGGAAAGCGTAGCAGAAACATCGAAAAGGAAAACATAAAAGTGGCTGCATAAAAAGAAACTTACCGCATATGAACTTCCAAAGGAGTCAAAGATCGAGGCTGACAAGAACGCAATAAGGACATAACAAGAAATAATAATGTTAGGTCAAACTGTAACGAAAGAAGCAAAATCCAGAATAACTAATGAAAAAAAATAAGAAACACAAACTGCCAGACACGAATGAGGTACCACCCAAATCAGTGCTTCCCTTCCCTACCACCCGTCCTCAATTAGAAGCAAAATTTTAAAATAGTAAAAAAAATGAAACCACGAGTCAATATCATAAACTCTCCGGCAAAGACACAGCAATACCCCTTGGCCGACCGTTGTAAACAGAAAATATGAAAACGACAGAAAAACCTCCCTCGAGAGAAACCAAAAGTAGCACTGGCACAATACAATAACGAAAAAACACGCAACATAAAACAAGAAAAAAGTATCAGACCCACCAACACCTAACAAACAAAACGAGGCTTGTGCATTTTGCATCTATACGAAGAAGAAATTACCAGAAACAAACACGAGAGAAAATGTACACAGCCACAATACAAGAAGGAATAGGTGCCTCTATATTCCCTACCACAGATTGTCAAAGTCACTCAACAGCTACGAAATCATGGGGTACAAATTATTTAATAATCTTCCTCAATCTGTTCAAGAATTACCTGAACAATTATTCAAACAAACAATTCATGACTGGCTAGTCCTCCACCCATTCTATGACATAAGAGAATTTATAAACTGTAATATAATACTATAATGTTAACAAGAAACCTGTTGTTTCTTTCAAACTGTTAATTGTATTTTAGTATGTATATGACGTTGTCTATTGCTGTAATGGCCGAATGACAATAAAATTATTATTATTATTATTCTTTCTTTTCTCAGACGTTATGTCTGGTCAAAAATAAAAGTGACGCAGACCTTGATCAAGCGTGACTTCCTTTTAACTGTACGGTATATGTTACATTGTATTTAGGAACTTTCGGGTTATTGAACACGTATCAATAATTACGGATTTCTGTAGTTGTGTATATACGTTTGGATGTAGCTGCATTGTGTTGATGTACTGGTGGATATTGTGTGGTATGACTCCTGTGGTTGATAGTATAATCGGTATAATGTCTACTTTATCCTGATGCCACATGTCCTTGACTTCCTCAGCCAGTTGGATGTATTTTTCAATTTTTTCTCCTGTTTTCTTTTGTATATTTGTTGTATTGGGTATGGATATTTCGATTAGTTGTGTTAATTTCTTCTTTTTATTGGTGAGTATGATGTCAGGTTCGTTATGTCGTGTTGTTTTATCTGTTATAATGGTTCTGTTCCAGTATAATTTGTATTCATCATTCTCCAGTACATTTTGTGGTGCATACTTGTATGTGGGAACGTGTTGTTTTATTAGTTTATGTTTTATGGCAAGTTGTTGTTGTATTATTTTTGCTACATTGTCATGTCTTCTGGGGTATTCTGTATTTGCTAGTATTGTACATCCACTTGTGATGTGATCTACTGTTTCTATTTGTTGTTTGCAAAGTCTGCATTTATCTGTTGTGGTATTGGGATCTTTAATAATATGTTTGCTGTAATATCTGGTGTTTATTGTTTGATCCTGTACTGCAATTATGAATCCTTCCATCTCACTGTATATATTGCCTTTTCTTAGCCATGTGTTGGATGCGTCTTGATCGATGTGTGGCTGTGTTAGATGATACGGGTGCTTGCCATGTAGTGTTTTCTTTTTCCAATTTACTTTCTTCGTATCTGTTGATGTTATGTGATCTAAAGGGTTGGAGGTGGTTATGAAATTGCAGTGGTGTAGCCAATGTATTTATATGAGTGATTGCTTTGTGTATTTTGCTAGTTTCTGCTCGTTCTAGAAAGAATTTTCTTAAATTGTCTGCCTGTCCATAATGTAGGTTTTTTATGTCGATGAATCCCCTTCCTCCTTCCTTTCTGCTTAATGTGAATCTTTCTGTTGCTGAATGTATGTGATGTATTCTATATTTGTGGCATTGTGATCGTGTAAGTGTATTGAGTGCTTCTAGGTCTGTGTTACTCCAAATGAGTAGGTCAATATTGGTATAGCATAAGTATTTATATCTTTTGTCTTGTTTCTTGCTGTCAATTCTGTTTTCAGTATTTTTGTTAGTCTTTGTCTATATTTTTCTTTTAGTTCTTCTTTAATATTTGTATTATCTATTCCTCTTTTTTCTCTGTATCCTAGATATTTATAGGCATCTGTTTTTTCCATCACTTCTATGGAGTCACTGTGGTTATCCAATATGTAATCTTCTTGTTTAGTGTGTTTTCCCTTGACTATGCTATTTTTCTTAAATTTGTCTGTTCCAAAAGCTACATTTATATCATTGCTGAATACTTCTGTTATCTTTAGTAATTGGTTGAGTTGTTGATTGGTTGCTGCCAGTAATTTTAGATCATCCATGTATAGCAAATGTGTGATTTTGTGTGGGTATGTTCCAGTAATATTATATCCGTAATTTATATTATTAGCATGTTGGATAGTGGGTTCAGAGCAAGGCAGAACGAGAAAGGACTTAATGAGTCTCCTTGGTATATTCCACGCTTAATCTGTATTGGCTGTGATGTGATATTATCTGAATTTGTTTGGATATTAAGTGTGGTTTTCCAGTTTTTCATTACTATGTTTAGGAACTGTATCAATTTAGGATCTACTTTGTATATTTCCAATATCTGTAGTAACCATGAGTGGGGTACACTATCAAAAGCTTTTTGGTAATCAATGTATGCGTAGTGTAGCGACCTTTGTTTAGTTTTATCTTCATGTCACCTCTGTATCTATTATCAGTTGCTCTTTACATCCTCATGCTCCTTTGCAGCAGCCCTTTTTGTTCTTCATTTATAATTTTGTTCTGTGTTGTATGAGTCATTAATTTCTGTGTAATGACTGAAGTTAATATTTTGTAGATTGTTGGTAGACATGTTGCGATATTTAGCTGGGTTTGCTGTGTCTGCTTGATCTTTAGGTTTCAGATAAGTTATTCCATGTGTAAGTGTATCAGGGAATTTGTATGGGTCTGCAATGTAACTGTTAAATAATTTATATATTTAAAAACAAAGATGATGTGACTTACCAAATGAAAGTGCTGGCAGGTCGACAGACACACAAACAAACACAAACATACACACGAAATCCAAGCTTTCGCAACCAACGGTTGCCTCGTCAGGAAAGAGGGAAGGAGAAGGAAAGACAAAAGGATATGGGTTTTAAGGGAGAGGGTAAGGAGTCATTCCAATCCCGGGAGCGGAAAGACTTACCTTAGGGGGAAAAAAGGACAGGTATACACTCGCACACACACACTGTCCTTTTTTCCCCCTAAGGTAAGTCTTTCCGCTCCCGGGATTGGAATGACTCCTTACCCTCTCCCTTAAAACCCATATCCTTTTGTCTTTCCTTCTCCTTCCCTCTTTCCTGACGAGGCAACCGTTGGTTGCGAAAGCTTGGATTTCGTGTGTATGTTTGTGTTTGTTTGTGTGTCTGTCGACCTGCCAGCACTTTCATTTGGTAAGTCACATCATCTTTGTTTTTAAATATATTTTTCCTTCGTGGAATGTTTCCTTCTATTATAACCGTATCATTAATGTTAAATAATTTAGTTAGATGTGAATGTGTTGAGGTGAACTTCTTTAGCCAGAAATTTGCTATTTTATCATTTCCGGGGGCTTTCCAATTGTGCATAGAATTAATTGCTCGGGTGACTTCTTGTTGCAAAATTATCACTTCAGGCATTTGTGGTATCATCTTGTATGAGTCTGTTTCTGCTTGCATCCATCGTGCATGTCTGTTATGCTGTACTGGGTTTGACCATATGTTGCTCCAGAAGTGTTCCATGTCTGTTATGTTTGGTAGATTGTCTATTTTAATGTGTGTGTTATCTATTGTCTGGTAAAATTTCTTTTGGTTTGTGTTGAATGTTTGTTTTTTTTCCTTCTATTTTCACTTTTTTTGTATCTTCTAAGTCGTTTGGCCAATGCTTGTAATTTCTGCTTCTTTTCATCTTATTATTATTATTATTGCCATTTTTTTTCTCAGACTGTTAAGTCTGGTTAAAAGTGGAACGTGACGTGGACCTCGATCAAGCGTGACTTCCTTGTAACTGTATGGTATATGTTATATTGCATTTAGGAACTTTAGGGTAATTGAACATGTATCAATAATTACAGATTTTTGTAGTTGTGTATATATGTTTGGGTGTAGCTGTATTGCATTGATGTACTGGTGGATATTGTGAGGTATGACTCCTGTAGTTGATAGTATAATTGGTATGTCAACTTTATCCTGATGCCACATGTCTTTGACTTCCTCAGCCAGTTGGATGTATTTTTCAATTTTTTGTCCTGTTTTCTTCTGTATATTTGTTGTGTTGGGTATGGATATTTCAATTAGTTGTTAATTTCTTCTTTTTATTGGTGAGTATGATGTCAGGTTTGTTATGTGATGTTGTTTTATCTGTTATAATGGTTCTGTTCCAGTATAATTTGTATTCATCATTCTCCAGTACATTTTGTGGTGTGTACTTGTATGTGGGAACGTGTTGTTTTATTAGTTTATGTTTTATGGCAAGTTGTTGATGTATTATTTTTGCTACATTGTCATGTCTTCTGGGGTATTCTGTATTTGCTAGTATTGTACATCCGCTTGTGATGTGATCTACTGTTTCTATTTGTTGTTTGCAAAGTCTGCATTTATCTGTTGTGGTGTTGGGATCTTTAATAATATGCTTGATTATTATTATTATTATTATTATTATTATTATTATTATTATTATTATTACTACTACTTTCATAAATGCGAAATATACAATAACCTTTAGGAATACTCTTCCTCCAACAGTATCCATCGAAATGGCCTTACAACACAGAAATTCTTCTCTTTCCGCGTCCGATAACAGATTTTACAGCCACCCAATACCTGTCGACAGTATTAGTACATGTACCCGTCTTACAATGTTTAAACTGAATATTGTGATTCTCAACCAAATGATAACCCCTTTCACCCAACCCTTTGTACGAAGCAAACCCATCCGACGTAACTAAAGAACCTTCTAACACACATTCTTCCATTAAAGATGTCAAGACTTCTTTGTCCGATTTGGTACAGCATCAGCACAATCTCCTCCAGAAACCACTACTACAAAAATCCAAAGCCCAACAACGTCGTGCCCCCTTTCGTACTTTCTCTTTCCAAAATGTGACTCACCTGCTTCAACCATAACGCCTGCTCCAACCCCAGGCCACCACGACCCCCTATTTCTTATTAATTCCCCGCAGACTTCTCTACAAAACGAGAACCAGTCGACTACAGTGCCACACGAAACCCCTGCTTCGTGCGTGACAGATTTGCAAGAATATTCATAGCAAAAATAGTAGGTTGGGTCTAGTGAAGCAGGGGATACAACCCGTCGGCTTTGAACAATGTCATTCCTTAGTCATAGATAGTAATGTCTTCACTTCGAGGCATAGATAATAAAGCAGTTCTTAGTTCTAATAAGCGCTATCATTAAAGTAATTGAATGAGAATCTAAAAGCTATCACTTGATATTTGCTAAATCATTAAATGTGTGATTTAATTAAGTTAATTGTTTCTTATTCAGAGGTTGCAAATGTAATGTACGTGTATTTCCACCTATTCGTAAGTAGGATCAGTTTATTCTATCTCGTGAGATTTTTTTTAAAAGCCAAAAAACACTTATCAGCTACTGAACCATCTGTATCTTCTAATGGGTGCGGGAGTTCACTCACACCCACCCACCTCCCCAGGAGTCGGAACTCCCGCACCCATTAGAAGATACAGATGCTTCAGTAGCTGATAAGTGTTTTTTGGCTTTTAAAAAAAAGGTCTCACAAGATATAATAAACTGATCCTACTTTATGTTAGTAATAGCGGAGACGAATTAAACAGCACATCTACAATTTGTATCCCGTGTTCCACTTAGGGTTTACTGAAGTGGAGGATACATCGTTCAGGTGAAGGACAGGACAGTAATGCTAGTGAAAACGAAGAAATCACCTTACGACAAACTCGTATTCCGGACTGTACTTAAGCAACACACTTCGAATGAGCTTTTAATTTGTATCGGGTTTCATTTGCGGTTTAGTGAAGCAGGGGATACATAGTTCAAGTGAACAACAGGACAGCAATGCTAGTTGAAACTAAGAAATCGACTACGCTGAACTTGTATCCCATACTGCACTTAAGCAATACAGTTCGAAAGACTTTCGAGATACAACTGACATACATGTAACGTGATGTATTCTTTGCTAGTAATTTCATTCATTTCTTTCCATTGTATTTTGCGGAGAAATAGTTAATGTGAAAATACTACTGGCCCTTACGTATGTGAAATAAAGTTTATCTCTCTCGCATTCCTTTGTTTCTCAACATTCTCCTCAGCTCTTTCATCTTTGTAATACATGCTCTCTGGCGACTTGTGACGTCATTGTTCAAAGCCAATGGGTTGTATCCCCTGCTAGACTAGAGAAGCGTCTCGCGGGCCCCGAGGAATCATGACGTCATATCATGAGACATGACGTCGTCTCTCATGCTGGTAGTTTTCGAACCGTAGATATTCTTTCAACCAAGGCATTCTTTGCTGATAAGGTGCGTAAAATGGAGGGTTTGAATACGTGTTTTGTTTGCGATAAGACATTTCAGTTACGAAAAACTTTATATGCACAAATAAGGAAAGTGCATGATATAGAACCGAATACGGATGGTACAGTGAAATGCCCACAGGACGATTGTAGTTTTTCTTTTAACAGTTTGGCTAAGTTGAGAGCACATGTACAGGAAAAGCACGTGGTTCCAACAGAGAAAGAAAATCGGGACTAGTGCAGCAGGGGATACAACCCGTCGGCTTTGAACAATAACGTCAAGTCGCCAGAGAGCATGTATTACAGAGATGAAAGAGCTGAGGAGAATGTTGAGAAACAAAGGAATGCGAGAGAGATAAACATTGATCTTGTCAAAAGCATAAGTGTTTTTTGACTTTTTAAAAAAAAAAATCTCAAGAGATAGAATAAACTGATCCTACTTTATTAAGCAATATCTTGTCAAAAGCCGAGAAGCGATTATTATTAATGTTCTAGCTCCCTTCAGTACGTAATAAGTGTTTTTTGACTTAAAAAAAACTCATGAGATAGAATAAACTGATCCTACTTTATTAAGCAGCTCCCTTCAGTACCTAATAAGTGTTTTTTGGCTTTAAAAAAAAAAATCGCACGAGATAGAATAAACTGATCCTGCTTTATTAAGCAATATCTTGTCAAAAGCCGAGAACCGATTCTTCTTAGTGTTCTAGCTCCCTTCAGTACGTAATAAGAGTTTTTTTGGCTTTTTTAAAAAAAATCTCACGAGATAGAATAAACTGATCTTACTTTATGAAGCAATAGTGTTTTTGGGTTTTTTAAAAAAAATCTCACGAGATAGAATAAACTGATCCTACTTTATTATGCAATAGTGTTTTTTGGCTTTTTAAAAAAAAATCTCACGAGATTTAATAAAGTAGGATCAGTTTATTCTATCACGTGAGATTTTTTTAAAAAGCCAAAAAACACAATCCACATTACCTCAATATCATTACGAAAAATATTAAGTACCGGCCGAATAAAAAACAAACAATTAAGTTAATTAAATCACATGTTTAATGATGTACCGAATATCAAGCGATCGCTATTATCTATGCCTCGAAGTGAAGACATTACGATCTATGACTAAGGAATGACGTCATTGTTCAAAGCCGACGGGTTGTATCCCCTGCTGCACTAGACCCAAGATTATATTTCAGTCAGTGGACGGTAAGTATCATCGTATAATAATTTTATGATGTACAAGAAAAGTAAAATGTCTAGCGAAATTTCGATCCTTGTGCCTGTAGTATTCAGATGTAATGTTGAACCGATTTGTTGATCAGAAATTGTGTAGTAACTGCATTCTAAGTTTAGTATCGCTCAAATAGTGTTCAGTAACATGTTCATACAGACATGAAAACTTCTGAGGTTCAAAGTTACATCACTGACCGTAGTAAGTCTTTTTGGCAGTAAAATAGGTAAGGATTGCGCGACAGAAAGCAGATTTGTGAGTAGTGTAACATTTCTTTGTAATGGGTGTTTCAGACTTTCTGATGTGGAAGTCGAGAGAAGAGAAGGAAGAAAGCAGTAGCTTTGTAACACACGGTGGTGCTAAGCCTATGAAAGGTGCCACTAAGACCATTTACATGTGTCATAGATGTGGGGTATTCAAATCTCAATCAAAAGGTCAGAGGCAGCCTAAGTCGCAAGGCAGTAAGAAAATGGAAGGTCATTGCACTGCTGCCATAGAGGTTAGCCAAGATACAAATGGTATTTGTAATGTTGTTTATTTCAAAACCCATTTTGGACATGCAAAGAATATAGGGTTTCTACAACTTCCTAGATCTGAAAGGGTAGTCATTGCTGGTGAGTGTTACCTTAACCGTAGAATAGATGCAACAGTATTAAATAGTGCTTTTATACAGATTTATTTAATATTAGTTACAACTTTTTTAATAATTTAAGGCTATTCAAGTAGGTTGACTTGCTGTATGGAATCTGCATTTAAGTCAGGACAGTGTGTTGTATTATTTACAGAAAGGGTATTTGTATCAGATTGTGTGCATAGTTTGACCAGAAATTGTGCATAACATATGCAACAAATTTGCTGGTGGAAACATAGCAGACTGATGTGTATCACATTGATTGGCATTCCTGGTTATGAGGTTCTTACATGGGGAATGTAGATAGTGACTCTTAAACAATAAATTAACTAAAGTGTGTTCATAATATGTTCTTGGGGCTGTGGGTAGTTCTAGTTTGGTGTCATTATAACTGTTTATTTTTATGGAGAGGTCCTCCCTGCCCACCATATGTAATGCTTTCCAAAGTACATTCCTTGGAATAGTATCATAAGTGTTATCTAAATCTATGAAAACTTATGCAATTTTCTTTTAGCTGGTGTCAATTTTTTGCAATGTTATAGTGTGAAAATGTGGTAGTCTTAAAATTAGGTTTAGCCCTGTCTTTTCTTTTTTACCTTTAAATTCTTCTTAATGATATGTAACACAAATTTCTATATAGTTCAAACAAATTTAGTGATCTCCATTTGGTAGTAATGTAACTGACATTTCTTCACATATTAAATTTCCACATACCATTTTGTTGAATAACTGGTACTGATTTTACTGTCTTGGTACAATGTTTCAAAATCTCCAGATTGATACTCCCTGGTTCACTATCTGTCCTTTCTCATATTCCATTCTTTGTTATCCTTGTTATTCCTTTACCTGTTTCTTCTGACCACCATTTTGCAGTTTGCTTGTGGTTTACCTGTATGTCTAGCACATCGGTATCCTCACCATTCTAAAGCAAGTAATGGTCCTACTCTTTCATCTGAAAAGATGTTGATATTTTTCATCCTTCTCAGTATAGTTCCTCAGGACATTTTTCATTTGGCTACCATGTAGTAATTAGGTGTCACTGCCATCTCAGTTTTGCCCTGCCTGTTGTGCCTCTTTTCCATACTCTACTATAGCAAACTACATGTACAAAGGCTTATTTATCACAGTTTGACAATGATTTGTTTTGATCTTTCATAAAAGTGTTAGTCACAGCAGCAACACTAACAAAGGTCAAAATTAAATATGCTGCTAAAGTCTGATACATTCTCAGTATATTTGCCTTACTACATAGCGTTGTTTTGCCAGTGTATGACCTGAAATTTCATGTGGCACATAATATATACCCAAACATATTGGTGCTACCTGGATCCCTTACAAATGTAAAGTAAAAATACAAATACAGTTTACATCAATGGAAAGATAAAATTCCTGTATATTTGAATTGAAATGACTGTTTCTGTGGTCCTTTATGAATTATAGCAAGCTTTATAAATTATGGCAATTGTGCACTGTGTTAACTGTTGAGGGCATTTATTACCCCTCCCCACAGATATGTCCTGGTAGAATTAAGTAAACAGTGAAACATTAGGTATTGCTAGTAGTATCTGATTAATGATGTTGTTTCTAGCTTTATTAATTGTAGAAATGTTACAGGTAAAATAGCCGAAGGCGTGACCTTCCAAAGAATTTTGGATGATGTGAGAGAGTCCATCAATTCCGAAGAGGTAGAAAGACTCCACCTTTTAACTCGAAAGGATCTCCATAACATAAAGAGGGACTTTGGAATTAAGTCACCAGTTCCATGCCAATGATGCAACAAGTGTGAGCATCTTTTTAGAACAAATAAGACTGTGTTCTAATGAACAAAAATGTCATTGGTAATGTGGACTATTCATCAGACAATGATGTGATGATTGTGCTGATGACAGATCTACAGTGTCAGATGCTTCAAAAGTTTGGCCCAAAAACTGTATGTGTAGATTCAACACATTGTACAAATGTGTACAAGTTACTAGTAACAACACTATTAGTTCTTGATGAGTTTGGAAGCGGCATTCCAGTTGCCTTCTGTGTTTCGAATAAAGAGAATACTACAGTAATGATCCAATTTTTTACCTGTGTCAAAGAGAAAGCAGGTCTAATAAAACCATCTGTTTTTATGTCAGATGATACGCAAATTTTCCGATGTGCATGGGCGGTGTAATGGGCCTAGCAGATAATAATTTGCTATGTACGTGGCATGTTGACCGTTCCTGGAGAAAAAACTTAAGGAAAGTGTGTGGTGGCCCTCAGAGATAAACCCAGGTTTACAAAGCCTTACGCATGCTGCTGGAAGAACCTGATGTAAACAAGTTCGGTGAGCTGTTAGAGTTGTTTGAGAGGAACTCCAAGAAGATGAAAACACGAAAGACTTTGGAATATATTTCTCAAATACTTATGGATTCAGGCCTCAACATTGGGCTTACTGTCATCGCCGCAGTTTAAATATCAACACTAATATGCACCTCGAAGCCATGCATAGAGTATTGAAGTATTGTTATCTGGACGGAAAGACTAATAACAGACTGGACAAGTTGCTGCTGATACTTATGAAGCTAACGAGAGAGAAATTTTTTGAGAATTGTGAAACTCTTTAAGGGTGGGCACTCCTATAGACTGCAGCAGATTCAACGACGACATACAGAGTCAAAAAAATTGACAGGGGACAGATTGCGGCCAGTAATGATGGGAAGCATTTTCAGGTAAAATCTCAGTCAAAAAGTGGTATGACATACACTGTTGTCCTACAAACCCTGGACTGTGACCTGAAGTGCAAACTGTTGTGCTCTGCATGTGAGATATGTGTGCACAGTTTTTCTTGCTGTTGCCCAGACAATTTAATAAATCTGAATATATGTAAACATATTCACGCTGTCTCTATGATGTATGGATTACATTCTATTAAAACAGGCAAAATGATGGAAACTACTTCAATCAAAGAGGCTTCTGACATTTTTTCTTTGATGAAAAAACAAAGTGATAATGAGGAAATTGCCTCTCATGGAACACAGTTAAAAGCCAAATTGAAAGTTCTGTTAAGCCAAGTAGACCAATTGGATAGAGGAACTGTAGGTACTGTGGAAAAAGAAATTGACAGTTTGCTACTACTTGTTAACTCTCGCTGCAATAGGGAAGGTCGACATTGTGCCAGCAATGAAAAGGTGAAAGTACAACGAATACCTAATAAGCATAACATCCGTCCGAAGAGTACGTTTGCCAAACCAACCACTGACGAGAAGTTGAACATTGCTAGTGCACTGAAACAACCTGAATCTGAAGTGTTGACAGTACATACTGGTTTCGATCACACGTACTGTAAGATCTAACTTGATCTCCCTTTGATTTGTGAGTGTTTCATGGTTTGTAGGCCTACTGGGGAAACTCGCCATGTAAAATAATGAGTAACGCATCAAGCTTGGTACCTCTATGATGATGTGGAAACCCAAGCATTGTTAATAAAGAAATTAATTCTGTGTCTGTCTGTTTCTTTTGTTTTTTATCTTGTTACCCATAGTTCCCAAATTTAATTGAAATACCCAGGTAATAATTTCAACATAAATTGGACTATGTGCATAGCTGTTTCTAATGGCTTTGCTTATTTTTCACAGGTAAAATATGAATATTCAGCAGTCCTCGAGTATGCATGTTTACTAGTCAGTTGTGGCAAAAAAATCAATGACACAAAGCAAAATTTACTTGGTTGACACAATTGTAAATTGCCTTTTCAGTTGCAATTTTACTTTTTTTAGATTATAGTAATTGCTGGCCTTAATTTTCTATATTTAACATGTTGACTGACTTGGTTAGTGACAGATGTTACACTGGCAGGCTGGGCACACCAAGTAAGGTGTGTGATTCTGCCGTTGTCGGTGTAGCAGGATGGCAGTCAGTGTGTTAACCAGGCTCCTAGTAACCTGGAGCATGAATACTGTCTGCGGGATTGCCCTTTACACAGTCAGGTATCCTGTGCTGAAATATGTGTAAAACTGAATTTGTGGACACCTTTCTAATCGTTTAATCATTTGATTTTATAAGATACTGCAATCCCAAAAGTCTTGTGGAAATGATAAGGAATGTCAGATACAAATATTTTTGCTCAATACAATTAAGGCGTAAAAATGCTGATAACTGATACTACCGGTAACAGTAGAGCTATCCGCTGTGACCACCAGCACCTTGTGCCAGCCAACCAGTTATTACACAGAACTTGGTCCCTAGTTCTCTGTGGTTGAAGAAAATAAAATTTCTGAGGTATGTTCAAACCGTGTTATTGGTATATTCCCCAGCATGATCTAAAATGTTAACACTGAAGTAGCATTGACAAGTGCATAATATATTTTGCAACTGAGAATAGATACTTAAAAACTGATGTGGGAATACATTTTATGAAACCGCCCAGAATCAAACATGACAATTGTATTGATACACAAGCAAACCCATCCGAGTGGCACACTAGGTTATGCACCCATTGGCTGTAGGTACAGAATATTCAGAGAACTCTTCGTACAAATTTTATGGCATGCCAGAACTGGTTTTGCTCAAATACTTGGAAAATGAACTGTGGAATTATATTTACATATTTGGTGCAGTTTCCTGTGTTCCAAACACCTCTGCGGTGTGAATTTCTGGGAGAGGAGAGCTTACATTGGACCTGTCATGCATATGGTGTACTTTTTGTTCCACTGCTGGCATGGTGAGGTGGTCCAGATTTCAAAATTAGGGGCCTAGGAATGAAACACTTCTTAGTTTTAATATTTCAAAATGAACATACCTGAAAAGGAAGCCGAATTAGGACTTCCCAATACATTACAACTTTTTTCCCTCTCTCTCTCTCTCTCTCTCTCTCTCTCTCTCTCTCTCTCTCTCTCTCTCTCTCTCTCCACAGTTCACTGCAGGTGACACTTGAAAGCACGGGGCTGGTGGTTTGGGTTGACCACAGTGAACTTGGTGAAGATTTTAAAGTAACAGAGTAGTAGTTGACATTCTGACAGTAATGGATAACAGTATGAACCATAACAATGAAATAATGTAAATTACTTAAACCATGAATTAAATCTACATAGCTTTGAACAGTCATTAGAGACACTTCCTAGCCACCGCGTATTTGTGTGCTATAACTAATACACCAACCTTTTCTTTTTCCCATCTGTGATGTAGAACACATGCCACCTCGGACTTGTTTTGCTAGATCAACTCTAGGTTTACAAGATCCACGTTTCAGAATTCTGCTAATCGGTAGTTCTGCCTCCTGTGGGAAGTGCAAGTTGGTAGCTGTCTCTTCAGATATGGTCTGATCAACTGCCATTATAGGGACTTTAAGCAAAAATGTGACTCAATTTTCTGACAATGATGAATATATCAGTAATGTATTTACTACAAAGATATTCATGATCGTATAGAACTGTGTGAAGCCATGTTGTGGAATACCTGCTGGTAGAGTAAATTGTGCACTTCACACCCAGTGCATTGATTTCTTCTTAGGTAATATCTCAGGCTTGTTTGTTGCTATGATCAACGAAGCAGCATTATGCCTTGAAGACACAAAACTAACAGCATTCTTAGATATTACTTAATATCTCCTAAAACAAATAAGTTTTATGTTCAGCTGTCAGAAACTGCTTTGAAATATAATAATAATAATAATAATAATAATAATAATAATAATTATTATTATTATTATTATTATTATTATTATTATTATTATTATTATTATTATTATTATTATTATTTATTACAGAGTAGTAGTAGTAGTAGTAGTTGACATTCTGACAGTAATGGATAACAGTATGAACCATACTATAATTATTGTTATTGTTGTTATTATTATTATTATTATTATTATTATCATTCTTCCTTTTCTCAGACGTTATGTCTGGTCAAAAATGGAAAGTGACGCGGACCTTGATCAAGCGTGACTTCCTTTTAACTGTACGGTGCATGTTATATTGCATTTAGGAACTTTCGAGTAATTGAACATGTATCAATAATTACAGATTTCTGTAATTGTATATATAAGTTTGGATGTAGCTGCATTGCGTTGACTTCCTCAGCCAGTTGGATGTATTTTTCAATTTTTTGTCCTGTTTTCTTCTGTATATTTGTTGTATTGGGTATGGATGTTTCGATTAGTTGTGTTAATTTCTTCTTTTTATTGGTGAGTATGATGTCAGGTTTGATATGCGGTGTTGTTTTATCTGTTATAATGGTTCTGTTCCCGTATAATTTGTATTCATCATTCTCCATTGCATTTTGTGGTGCATACTTGTATGTGGGAACGTGTTGTTTTATTAGTTTATGTTGTATGGCAAGTTGTTGATGTATTATTTTTGCTACGTTATCATGTCTTCTGGGGTATTCTGTATTTGCTAGTATTTTACATCCGCTTGCGATGAGATCTACTGTTTCTATTTGTTGTTTGCGAAGTCTGCATTTATCTGTTGTGGTATTGGGATCTTATATAATAATATAATATAATGTTTGCTGTAATATCTGGTGTTTGTTTGATCCTGTATTGCAATCGTGAATCCTTCCATCTCACTGTATATATTGCCTTTTCTTAGCCATGTGTTGGATGCGTCTTGATCGATGTGTGGCTGTGTTAGATGATACGGGTGCTTGCCATGTAGTGTTTTCTTTTTCCAATTTACTTTCTTCATATCTGTTGATGTTATGTGATCTAAAGGGTTGTAGAAGTGGTTATGAAATTGCAGTGGTGTAGCCGATGTATTTATATGAGTGATTGCTTTGTGTATTTTGCTAGTTTATGCTCGTTCTTATTATTATTATCGTCATCATCATTATCTTTTTACATGTGTGGCCTCTTACCAGTTTGACAAGTACATCTGCTTTGCTTAATGAGGATACTTACGGCTTCAAACAAAGAAATGAAAAAGGTAGTGACAATGCAGCCTGTAAACTTAGTTAATACACAGTGTGGAGTTAAATCTGCAGATATGATCCACAAATCCAAATACAGTTTCAAGATTATCAACCAAAATTTTATAAGCCTTGGAAGTAAGCACAGTGCTTAGGACATCTAACATACGTTAATAAATGAGATTTTTCAGTTATTACTGAGCACTGGGATACCAAAGGTGAACCTTAGTATGCATCCATTAACAAAGAATCAGTCCTCATCTTTCAGTAGGAAACTCAGGCTTTATGATGATGTTTCAAAGTTTGCAAAAAGTTGGAAGAATTACTGCCCCATATTGTAAGTTCTTTACCTGCTGAATATGTCATTGGACTTTCTGTGATGAATTATAGATGGAAAAGGAAACACATAATTGTGTGTATGGACAGTCCTCCATCTGCAAGTATAGGTATTTTTCTAGTTAATCTCCATCACATGCTTGCAGAGACAGATGATAAATACTCTGAGAAAATGTCTGGGTAAATAGGCTGATAATTGTTCATGGTCTTATACAATTGTATCTAACAGGAATCAATTTTTACTGTTAAGAATGGTGAGTGACACACACAGATCTAACATTACTGATGTGTAATACAAGGTACACAGAACTTTGTACTGGGACACTTTCTTTTGTTGATTTATGTAAATGACAAAATACTGCTCCCCAAATTCAAGGATAGTTCTGTATGCTGATGCTACATCCATTGCATGCAAGTGTAAAGATCATGAGCAACTACAAAAACTATGAAACTGTGTTACAAATGAAATAATTCAGTATTTCTATGATAGCAGCAGTAATGGATTTACACCCCAAAAGACAGATTTTGAAATTGAGTTGTGCACTGGAACTGATATTGTCATCAAAGAAAACTACTGCTTGGTTACAGTTAAACTTTCTATATTTAGCATGTTATAACATGGAAACTAATTACCGTACAAGAACACAACTTGGTGGCATTAATGTCAAGGACATGGGGAAGAGAAATAATGCAGAATCAATTCAATTGAAACACTTTTAATGTGCTGCTACAGTACACCATACTAGTACCATTACTGGTGATGGTGATGGAGGCTGTTATGAAAAGCTTGCAATTTTATTCAAATCTGATGTGGCAAGTTAACAGAACTTTTTATCCATGCGAGTAAAATTGTGTAAAATCAATAGTGCAGCTTCTTACAGATGTCTCTTCTGGGCCCTTCGGAGTCTTTCACTTACATGTCAACACATTTACTCCCTAATAGTATTTGTTGTTCATAATAGGGATAATTTTATTCTGTTCAGTGAAATGAATTTGCAAAATACAGGAAGTAAAAACAATGTCCATGTAGACTACACATCCCTGCCTATGATCCAGAATGGAATTTCACATTCTGATCGCAAGTATTTAACAGGTTGCTGCTAGACATCAGGCAGAAAACTGAAAATCCTAAGGTATTAAAAAAATAGAAAGTAAAAAAATTATGTTATTAGCCTCTACTTCTATAATTATAAGTAAACATAATGTTTCGACTCATGGATGTATATGCTAGTTAACACTAAAGTTCAAATTAACAGGATTTTAATGTTACCATTATATGTACGGCTGACGGTATTCATTGTAAAATTATGAAATGCTTTGTACGAAGTATGAGAGAAAAACAACACTTGAATAAACAAAACATTTCTAGCTTTAAGGGTCATTACTTTCTTCCTCTGGCCCGCATCTCGTGGTCGTGCGGTAGCGTTCTCGCTTCCCACACCCGGGTTTGATTCCCGGCGAGGTCAGGGATTTTCTCTGCCTCGTGATGGCTGGGTGTTGTGTGTTATCCTTAGGTTAGTTAGGTTTAAGTAGTTCTAAGTTCTAGGGGACTGATGACCATAGATGTTAAGTCCCACAGTGCTCAGAGCCATTTGAACCATTTTTTCTTCCTCTGGGAAGATGAGTATGTTTTGTGACTGGAAATGAGGGGAAGATCACTTACACCACCCACATAGAACACTTATGTGACACGTTCATGAATACTGCTCCAATGTTTGAGATCTAGGTCAGATTTAAGCAACACATTGAAGCAACTCAGAGGCTGGATGGTAGATAGGTTACCAGTAGTTTCACACTAAGTGCGAGTATAATGAAGATGCTTGGCAAACTCATGTGAGAATCCCTGGAGGGGAAAATAACGTCCTCTTTGTATAACACTATTCAGAAAATTTAGAAGGCATGAGGAATCAGGGCTCGGATGGTAGATAGCCTTTCTTCCCTATTTCTGTTTGCGAGTGGAATAGGAAAAAAAATGGTTTGTAGTGCTACAAGGTACCCACCACCGGGTACCATTTGGTTGCTTCTGTAGTTTTATATATACATCAAAATATGGAAGAAAATTGTGACTGCCTACTATATTAAGAGGTAATAGTTGAACTAACCTAAAGCTTCGTGATTCACTTCAAATGTTTTGTCCCACTGATACTCTGACAATTAGTGACTTGCATCTATAGCAGTTTTACAATTTGGAGATGCCAGTATTGCTTAGATCTATCAATATTCCCTCATTGAGGTCTTTTTATCTTAAGATCAGATAAACTGGATTTTTGAGAAACTATATACAGGAAGATGGGATTGGCATATAGCTGTTTGCTTACAGAAAAACAACGATCAAAATTTAAGAATATCGGTAACACACACTGTGGCAAGAGCACATATCTGAGCTAGAGCACTTATACTGGATTTCGCACCCCCCCCCCCCCCCCCCCCCCGCCCCGCCTTTTACCAAGAAACCTTGGCTAGAGTAATAACTTTATCTGAGATCTACATTAGGTTAAAAAGCGATAATTTCGTTGACAGATGTGGAACACAGCAAATGAGAAATAAAGGTTGTGGTAACAGACAGACGTGTGGCTTTGCCTAATATTTGTTTGCGGCGTATTTAAATGCACTTTCCCACATTTGACACATTTCTCATAATAAAAAAATAAAACTACTAAGGCATCCCCAAAAAACATATATTAGAAAATGAACAATCATCCGACGTTCTTTGATGCATATTACGTACAGATACCGTACACAAACTGGAAAAAATGCAATGGGCGTTCCACTACGTATCCTTTACCATATTTGATTCGTTTTTCCGCATTTGCTACTGCTGGTATGGGTTCAAAGACAAATTTGTGCTGCAAACGTCTCAGTGGTAGTTAGCCTACATTATTAAGCTGCAGTTAATGCGTTAAAAACATTTGTACACATTGTCCTCAATGCATAATATGTTATGCTATAAATCACTCTGCCTTTCGACCAACAATTTGTTATCAGTTGGCTTGAATCAATCACGTTAGACTCTAATATGTAACTTTGACTACGCTGTGGATTATCATGTCAACATAATCCAGATTATTCACATTCAAACCTTCTTTTTACATTTAATTCTTTTAACGGAAGCTTCATTCAAACAATCTGGATTGATTTGACGTTCCAAAACAACAGCTGAAGGCAAGTCTGTACAAACGCTGTGGCCAACGTGTGACGTCACTTATGTCAACAGAGTTGTTTACAGGTCTAGTCACCAGGCAGCGCTATCAGGCTTTCAGCCTTTCTGATGACGTCATGAAGCGATTCCTCGGGGCCCGCGAGACACATGTCTCCCACCTCGGGCAGATACTCCGGGCCTGTTGCGCATGCGTGAATCTGGCAGCTTAGGCGCACCAGTAAAATTTTTCCGGATAGCATCTGGCTGCCTGCTGCTATTGCTTATACAGCTAATTGCCACACTTCTGTAGCCAGAAACGGGAGAAGGTACTACTCATACGCGACTCAACTGCACATGCGCATAAGCACGCTCGCAACCGCTCAAACGAATCTAATGTAAACAGTTGTGACGTCACACTCATCAGAGGCAATTTGTTGTTATGAAACATTGCATAGTCTTCCTAAAGCCTTGTGACACATTCTGCTGTTGGCAGATGCTTGTATGCGCAGTGTGTTTTGTATGGCGCATTTCCTTTGCAACTTCAGTTTTATTTTAGTTTTTTTTTCTCTTGTTCGTTTTTTATTGCTGCAATAGCGAGATACAGGAATATACTATGGTGGAGTATTGATTCTTACTAGTCAACGTTACAAAAATTTAACAGAAAACTTAGGAACTGATGACCTTAGCAGTTAAGTCCAATAAGATCTCACGTTTTTTTAAATGAAAACTAAAATAATGAAAAATTCCCGGGTTTTCCCGGTTGTCCTGGGTCATACACACCCTGATTTTGTAATCTTACGCTAGGCATGGGGACTACTAAATCAGTAAGTTTGTTGTTGATCATTGTTGTTGATCGTTGTTGTTTTGATGCGTATTATTTTCTCCCTCCAAGCAATGCTGAGTTACGTTACTGGATTCTTTCAGTTGCATGTCAGTTAGAATTTTAGATTCTGTTCTACTTGTTGTTTAACTGAAATCAGTACCTGTCGATCCCTTTAAATCTCCTCTCTTAAACTAGACAAACCTCCTCCTTATTTCTTGTCTAAATTCAAATTTACTTCTTTAATAGATTCTTCGAAACCATTTCTTACTGCATTCATAGTTTCATTTACTTCATTACGTAACTTGTCTTTATGTTCTTCTGACTCTCCAACATGTGGCGACAGTCGACTGCCAGTAACTTCACCGGCGAAGCGCAGAGTAAAAGGTCTTTGGGGACTCGAGGTTCTTTGGATTAGTCCTGTCTGCGTCTGAAGAGTGTACACATGAGCGAAATTGTGCATTGTTTTTCTTGTGTTTCTGGAATAAACGAACCGTAATAAAAGTGCCTTAACGTAATAAGTTGGTATTTTTGGTGCATGGACCGTCACTATAGCCATAAAAACCCACATTGGTGACCCCGAGTCGCGAAAATACATTGCAGTCGCTCGCTGTGTATCACCGGTTTCGCGCCAATAGACAATGTCGCAGCCTCCAGTTTTTACGGCAGTGCACGACGCCGCGACCACAGAATGGACATTCAACTGTGAAGCGCAACGCTTCACCCCGTGTGCCACTAATACACCGGGAATGTTCGTATCTCCCGTGTTTGCCTCGCCTGGCCGGACGACTCTAACCTCGGCCGGCATACCACACCGGGCGCTGTACACGTCGTCGCAGACACCTTCTGCGGCATTCTACGCTCAACAGAATGCCCCTCCAGCACAGGACCACGGAAACCCCGAGTTTCTACCGCACAGCATGGACCACGCGGCCGGCCAGTTTCTGGGTCCACATGCACGGCTGCCGTTTAACATGCCCCCCTTCGCGCCGGTCGAAGGGACACTCGCGCCAACTGCGCCGGACCATTTATATGCCTACCCATCCTGCCGCCCCACGCACACCTCGGGCGACGCACCTGCCGTGGTTCTGCCCCGTCACTCGGCGCTCAATCGCGATCTCGCGCCCCTGCTCGAGATTCCGCCCGCACCTGCCGCGCCGTGCTTGTCGTGTGGGCGCACAGATTCCGTGCCTACATGGACTGGATACCACGTCTCGCCTACACAGTTAATGGACGTTCAACGCAACACAGTGAACACCGTACAGAATCCCCGTGCGTTTTGTGCCCCTCCTACAGCCCCGCAAACACTGACCCCTGGCCGTTTTCCGAAGCTGCCGCCGTTACAACCGGACAACCCAGTGACGTGGTTTACCTTGGTGGACAACATGTTGGACATACACGGTATTGCGAATGACAGCACCCGTTTTGTGTGTTTAGTGAACCACCTGCACGACCACCCTGATCTCATCAGTGACTTATTGCTGAATCATCCTAAGAGCAACAAATATGCCTCTGCTCGCGCATTACTTATCGAACGTCTCTCTCGTCCACCGGCCGATACTATTCACAATATAATTTACGACGAGACTTTAGGCGACAGAACACCCTCACAACTGTGGCGATGCTTGCGTGCACAAGTCGGTACCGAGATTCTGCCGAACTTAGCGCTCTGGGCATTGTGGTTGGTGAAGCTGCCACAAGAACTACAGTTACATTTGCTCCCACATACCGCAGTGTCACTCGAGGATAAATTACGGCTGGTGGATCAGGCATACGCTATTATTCGACACAGCACAGTGTCTAACACCGCCGAGGTTGGTAACCCTGTGTGTATACTTCCACCATCGGGCGGTAGAGGCCAGGCGCATGCGTATCGTTGACAGCACACGGAACAGCAGCCACCTACCGGCCAAGACCGGGAACCACCAGCGGGTCGGCAACAGCCGCTCCCCACCCCAACAGGGCTAGCGCCTGCCCGCCCCGCCTTCCCACCGCCTGACGCTTCGGCTGGCGGGACGAGTTTAGCCGATTCACGCACATGCTGGTTTCACACCACTTTCAGGGACGCCGCTCGCAACTGCCGTCCGCCCTGCGCGTTCCCAAACGCCGCACGCGGGCCGCTGTAGGCGCCACGGCCCGCGGATACAGGCAGGGGCGCCCACAGACATTGCATTCTGTCAGATCCCCCACCCCACGAGGACATCTGTACGCCTTGGATGTAGGTTCGCGCCGGTATTTTCTCGTCGATACCGGAGCAGACGTTAGTGTCATACCTCCCACATTTTCTGTAAAGGACATGACATCAACCAAATTGTCCCTTCAAGCAGCAAATAAGTCGACACTTCGAGTCGAGGGCCTGGCAAAGCTACCTATTGAACTCATACCTGGTAAACAGTTCACTTGGTCCTTCTACGTGGCTGATGTCGAAGATCCAGTATTAGGCATCGACTTTCTTTTTCACTTCGGACTGTCTCCAGATCTTCAGTCAGCCGCATTATTGCACCACGCCTCGTCCACGCAAATTGCATGTTCAGTCGCCTCTTCGGCCCCCCCCTCCCCCTCGGCTGCCCGACGACCTGGGCACAGCTCCCGTCAAGTGCTCCTCATCGGCAGACAGCCTCACGATTTCTACCGCCCATCCCCAGCCTGAACACCCTGCAGTCGACGATCTCCGTCCTCACAACGTCGAACGGAACCGTGCCAGATCATCGGCTACGCAAGCCCTCACCGAGGCACGACGCCTCATACAACGCCTGCCAACGCCGCCACCACCTGACACCGGAGATGCACCTCGTGGAACCTCGTCGACACCGAAGCAGACTGCTTCCCTGGCACATCAGGTTAGTGACTCTCATGTGCTACCGATCCCCGTTCACGACGGGCCCCAAATGAGTCCGCCAGCCAAGCTGAACGCTATTACGAATGGCACGACTCACAAAATTGTCACGACAGATGGGCCTCCAGTACGCCATAAAGCGCGCCGACTGCCACCACATAAACTACGCCTTGCTAAAGCCGCAGTGGAGGAACTTCTAAGGACAGGCATTGTTCGCCCATCGGACAGTAACTGGTCCTCCCCCATACATTTAGTTCCCAAAAAGGACGGCACTGTGCGCCGACTATCGTCGCCTCAACGCACGGACGGTATTAGACAATTACCCGATACCTCACATAAAAGACTTTGCGCAAGTACTTAGCGGAGCATGCATCTTCAGTGTCTTGGACTGCCGCAAGGCATATTTACAGATACCAATGGAACAGTGACATTCCAAAGACAGCAGTAATCACACCTTTTGGCCTGTACGAATTTTGTTACATGCCTTATGGTCTCAAAAACGCGGCCCAAACTTGGCAGCGTTTTATAGACTCACTTCTTTTTAACTGCACGTATTGCTACGCATACCTCGATGACATACTAATTTTCTCCCCCTCTGACAGGGAACATGAACTCCACCTGGCCACGATACAGGACTTATTTACACGTAACGGAGTCGAGATCAATAATGACAAGTCACAACTCCGCTGCACCGCTGTCACTTTTCTGGGGTACACAGTCCCCGCGGATGGTATATGCCCTCCGCAGGAGCGGGTTGACTGCATTCGTAAGCTACCTCTCCCAGTGTCATTTCGCGAATTATGCCGGTTTTTAGGAACTGTCAATTTCTACCATCGTAACCTGCCGATGGCGGCAGCAATTCAAGCCCGTTTGACTGATGCATTGGCCGGAAAACAAACCTCAGGCAGTCGCCGAGTACCGTGGTCTGACAGCATGGTGAGAGCTTTTGAAGACCTTAAATCAGCGTTAGCACATGGTGTCACTCTCGCCCATCCTTTGCCAGATGCCTGCATCTCGATTACAGTGGATGCAAGTGATTTCGCAATCGGTGCAGTCCTACAACAGCATGTCAATGACAAGACTCAACCGCTCCGTTTTTTTTTTCCAAAAAATTATCTACAGCTCAACGTAAATGGTCAGCATTCGACAGAGAATTGCTCGCAGTTTATGAAGCTGTAAAATATTTCTGAAGGAAGGAATATAACAACCTTCACGGACCACCGCCCCCTCGCGGAGGCTATCCGTAACCCCGCTACTGACCTCCCCCCACGTAGGTTCCGGCAAATGGACTTAATTTGCCAATACACAACAGACATCCGTTACATTCGAGGGTCAGAAAATGTGGTGGCTGACTACCTAGCACATATCACTGCAATTTCATCCCCCATTAATTTCGATGAATTGGCCCACTTACAGGACAGTGACACCGAATTGCACAACCTCCGACAGGACCCAGATACTTCCCTTCAGATCGTTTCGTGCAACCTACCGGGCTCGGCGAAGCCACTGTGGTGTGATACTTCCACGGGCACCTCTCGGCCTATTGTTCCCCCTGCGCTACGTCGCCAAGTGTTCAGTAGTTTACATAACCTGGCACACCCTGGTGCTAAGGCTACTATGCGCCTGGTTACAGAATGCTTTGTGTGGCCAGGTGTGAAGAGGGATTGTCGTACTTGGGCCCGTGCTTGTTTACAGTGCCAGCGCAGCAAAGTTGGCAGGCACACACAGCCCAGTCTAGGTAAATTCGACACCCCGAAAGGCCGCTTCCGTCATGTACATGTGGATCTTGTGGGACCATTATCCATGTCGGATGGTTTCAGGTACATCCTGTCCGGCATTGATCGCGTTACACGTTGGGTGGAGGCAATCCCCCTGCAGGACATCACAGCAGATTCCGTAGCACGCGCATTTGTATCCTCCTGGATAGCTCGATTTGGCTGTCCTACATCCATCACCACCGACCAGGGAAGACAGTTTGTTAAACAGCAGGGATTCAAACTCTGCGTCCTCTGTGGCGACAGTCGACTGCCAGTAACTTCACCGGCGAAGCGCAGAGTAAAAGGTCTTTGGGGACTCGAGGTTCTTTGGATTAGTCCTGTCTGCGTCTGAAGAGTGTACACATGAGTGAAATTGTGCATTGGTTTTCTTGTGTTTCTGGAATAAACGAAGCGTAATAAAAGTGCCTTAACGTAATAAGTTGGTAATTTTGGTGCGTGGACCATCACTATAGCCATAAAAACCCACAAACACAATTTAAACTTAGATTTGACAAATCTTCTGCAACATTTTGGATCTCAATACCCCTAGGATGCATATACAAGGCCCCCGAGGCCCTTGTATGTCTTCATTTTTTAAAAAATTCTGATATTTTTTGTTTGATTTCAGACTGCTTTCCAGTACTCTTTCACTAACACTGTGACATTCCTCCTATCAAGTCTGAACAAGATACCTTTTTAAGTTTTTTGTATAATTCAATACGTTTACCCATACACTGTGAATGCATACACAGGGCTTCAGAAGCCCTCACACATTTATAAATGTTCTTTAGCTATATTGTCTTCAACATTTGCTTGGGAGCAGTTATTAATTCAACAATAACTTTAGTGGTATTTCCAGCAACAGGAGTGCTAACAGCAGTAGTAGCTGTAGTAGCAATACTATAACTAAAAAATAACACACACTACTTTCACATATTGGCGATGTCAGTTTATTATTGATCTTTTTGCTATCAGATGTTTTATTATTGCATAGTATTGTTATCCTGTGCTGCTCTTGTCAGCCTCATTGTTACTGTAGTTTGTTTGTTGCTGCTGTTAGAGACACGCCATTTGCTTTGGCTTCGACACGCAAAGCAAGAGTGTCAGTACGTGCAAATGCAGCTAATTTTTAAAGTGTTGTGGCTCAGTGGTTTGAAGAAGACGATTTTTGCGAGGAAGGAAATATTTTTGAAGATGCAAGTAGTGAAGAATCAGCGAATGTGAATATTGAGGCAGATGACAGTCCTTCCGATAATATTACTTCATCAGAGCCTGAAAATGAAGAACCACCACAAAAAGGTATAGAAGACCATACATACATTAGTCGAAATGGAATTATTTGGAAATTAGATCCTCCTGCAACTTTTCGTACACCTGTCCATAATATCATAAAGAAGGCACTTGGTCCAGACCATGGTTTGAAAAGCTGTAAACCTAAGGATGCCTGGGACTGTTTCATCTCCGAGGAAATCATCAACTGCACAAATATTGGAGGCAGAAGAGTGGCTGCTTTACATGGTAAAACGTGGAAAAACGTTTCACTTGCTGAAATGGAGGGTTTTCTTGGTCTTCTACTGCTTTCTGGTGTTGAGAAGAGTTGGGATGTCCCTATTAGAGAATTATTCTTGGATGAAAAGGCAAATCTTACATATAAGGCCATCATGTCAGTAAATAGATTCGAGGATATAAGGAGAATGATTAGATTTGATGACAGGCGTACCCGTGAAGCTCGATCTGCAGATGACAAACTTGCAGCTGTTCGCTATGTATGGGAACTATTTCTTGACAAGTGTAGAAACAGAATGATTCCCAATGATTCACTCACAGCTAGTCCCATGCTGTGGAAGATGCAGCTTCACCCAGTATATGCCCTCTAAACCAGCCAAGTATGCCATAAAAATATTTTTGGTTATGTGATGCTACATCTGCATATGCTTTAGACGGAATTGTTTACACGGGAAGGAAGCCCCATGAACCTATTCAGAAAAATCTTGGATTGAATGTGGTGAAAGGTCTTGCTAAAAGCATTGAAGGATCATCAAAAAATATTACTGTTGACAACTTCTTTACTAGTGTGGAGCTGGCAGAAGAGATGCTTCAGAAGCAAATTACAGTGGTGGGAACAATCAAATAAAGTAAACCAGAAATTCCTAATGAGATGAAACCATCTGCCTCAAGAGTGATTCATTCATCTTTATTTGCATTTAAAGGTGACATTACAATTGTGAGTTATGTTCCCAAAAAGAAAAACTCTGTAGTTCTCATTAGCACAATGCATCGCGACAGAAACATTGATGAAACTCATGCAAAAAAAGAAACCAGATATAATAAAGTTCTATAACTCTACGAAGGGTGGAGTAGATCAAATGGACCAGAAAATTCGTTATTACACTTGCAAGAGACAAACAAGAAGATGGCCATTTGCATTATGGATGAATATGATGGACGTCGCAGCAATGAACAGTGAAATTTTATTTTCCACCCAACATCTGACGTACCGTAGTGGAAGAAGTGATAAAAGGTGTTTGTTCCCAAGAGATTTAGCAGAGGAAATAAGACCACTAATGGAACTTCATATTCAGATCCCTAATCTTCAAAAGAAAATCGTTGATGCCATGCAAAGATGTGGTGTTCAAAAAGATGTCACATTGCCGAACCAACTACCTGTTTCAGGAAAAAGAAGATGCAATTATTGTCCATATAGTAAACAGAGGAAAAGTGCTGTGACATGCATTAAGTGTAAAACCAACATTTGTAAGGAACATAGTGGCATTCTTTGTGCTTCTTGTTTGTCACATGTTGAAAACTAAGAAAAATGCAATTTTATGTGAACAATGAATAATAACTTTTTGTCAAAATATTGCCTATATACATAATATTGTGAATAATGACTATGTTTTAATTGAAGAAATTGGATGTAATAAATGTTATAAGATGTAAACTGCAACTTATAAGTGAATTAATAAAATTATTTGTACATGTTATATGTAAATAGCTGTAGCTAATAAAAATTCACTCTTTGAGTTTTTTAAAAAAATTAATAAAATGTTAATGAGGCCCACCAGATCCTGTTACTGTATCTTAGGAATCTTTCAACATGACAATAAATTTGACAGAAATAAATTTAACTCCAAAGAATGATTATATGAAAAGAGGAAAATTTTTAATTAGGGCAGGGCCTTGGAGGCCCTGCATATGCATTCATGTGTTTTCGGCACCATGCATCCTAGGGATACAAAGCTGTTTCTTTACAGCTCAAGATTCAATGATGTGAGTTTGAAGCTGTTCTTTAATGGCACTTATTTGTTCAGACAGTTCTGACTTAAGAGGTGAATTACTATTACCTAATTTTTCTGATAATCATGTGATTACTTGCTCTGTAATTCCATCTTAAATTATTAACCCTTAAATACTTTCTAAATTCAAAATATGTCATTTAAACAGATGTCTTACAATATCCATAAAAAGTCCTCTTATATATCTGTCAGTGTGTCATCGAAAAAACTGTCATAAATATTACATGTCATTTTGAAAATGACTCACCATTAACTCTAATTATTGCTGCTGAGATGGCCATGGGAAGCTGTTGACTGTCATCTGCAAAGCAATGTCTCCAACATGTTGTAGCTGCTGCTCATTCAATGGACTGCTTATAGCTGCTCTGCATTGACAGCTACTACGTCACATGCTGCTGAAGGCTGGTGGCGAAGAGTCAGAGGCACCCACAGCTACTGCAAATGTACTCGAAGTCATCTGCGACCCCACGCTGACTGCAGAACTGCACCTGGACAAACTGAAATCTTCCACAGACTTCTCACAGTCTTGGCCTTCTCATGACAACTCGCAACTAAAATATCTTCTCCACTTCTCCTCTAGAGAAATCCTGCCCATGTCAGTCACCATGATGAGGTAATTTGCCATGTTAATTGCTAAGAATCTGCTTCTTTCGTAGTATACCCCTCCGCATACAATCTTGACTGTGTGTATCAGATTGGGACAAAGCCTCACTCAAAGTTTTCATCCTTGCTTGGAGATAAATTTAACTGGCAATTTTACTCCAAACTGAGTTGATTAAACTTCGCAGGATCATTGTTTATGACAGAGAGAGAAGGGGAGGTTCAAACTGTGACTTATTTGCATCTCTGTAAGTCTCTAGCTGTACAATGTTACACGAAACAATGCAGCATTGGGTTAGCAAAATTCTGACCATCAGCGATGTTGTTTATTGTACTGTAGCATAACAATTAACTCCCAATTTTCAAACACCATTTATCATAAACATTTAGTCACTGTAACTCGATCAAACAGCTCTCTGTATGTCCATCTTTTTAAAAATGGTTGCGGGACTCGGTTGTTTGATAGAGGATATCAAATGAAATACCTTTTAGCCATCAATTTTCAACCTTACTTTATTTGTTAAGCAGTTTTTGTGATTTACCATGCTGTCTTCAGGCCCCTGACCAATGTGTAGGAAGAATCTACCTCGGTTGTGTCCAAAACAGGACCAGCAATACAGGTAATAGTAGATATTTGCTACAGTGATCACTTCAACCATGCCAGTTGGCAGGTGATACTTGAAGTGATCACTGTAGCAAATTATCTATTAAGACCAGTATTGCTGGCCCCTGTTTTGGACACAACTGAGGTAGATTCTTCCTACACGTTGGTCAGGGACCTGAAGACTACATAGTAAAACACTGAAACTGGTTGCCATTAAAATAAGGTTGAAAATTGATGGCTGAAAGATATTTAATTTGTCATCCAGATTAAACAGTGTTTTATGCCTTTAATTACTTTTGGAAGTCCCTTCTGATTTGCTGCAACAGTTAAACTCTTTCGAAACTGAACAATAAAGTTCTTGACAACTATCTGGTAATAAATATGCAACCAGTTGTTTTTTATGATTTATTCAACCATTAACATGTTTTTGAGCCACTGCAGCAAATGGTAACATTTGTAGTTCAGTGATATTATTAGATTTTTAAAAAAATCAAGGGTTTTGTTATTGTAGTCTCTTTGGTACATGATAACTGCTGTGTTGCTTTTATCTGCTTTTATTACTAGGGCTTCATGACTAGTAAGTTTTTATTGATGTTTGCAAGTATTATCTGCTCACTATGAATAAAATGCACCCAAATATTAAATTCACAGTTGAGCACCAGGACACTGAAGGAATTAACTTCCTTGACATGACGTATCTCCACTCACAATAACAAGCACACCTTCCAAATATCCAGAAAACCCACAACCAGTCATGTTACCATTAACAGTACCTCATGCCACCTGAACCAACATGAAAATGCTTTCTTCGGGTCATCTGTAAATCATATGCTCCGCACCCCTATCAGTCAAGAAGATGCATGTAAAGAAATGAACATACTTAAATCTATAGCCAAACTAATGATTATAATGCCTCTTTGATAAACACCTTATTTGAAAAAATCCAAAGTAAACTCAAGCATCCACCATCACCATTACAAAGTAAGAAAGAAATGACAAAATTTGTCTGTCTACCATTCCTTGGGAAAGTGTCATATAAAATTGCAAATCTTTTCAGACCACACAACATAAAAATATCCTTCCACACTGACAATAAAACTACAAAATAAAATTGTTCACAATAATAAATCCACAAGAGATTGGCATAAAAAGTCTGGCATATACAAACTTAAATGCCCCTGTTCTTCCTTTTACATAGGCCAAACAGGGATAAATTTTGCAACCTGCTACAAAGAACATATGGACACCCTCTGACTCAAAAACTTAGATAAGTCCAGCTTTGCATCACATGTTGCTCATCATGAACACTCTGTTGATGATATGAATGACAGTTTTTCTGCACTACACACTGCTGGGAAAGGACTACAGATGGACCTCTTGAACAATAAGAAATTTTCATCCACAAACGAAAAGCACCCCAAAAAATCCTGAATGAACAGACTGAATCAATGCAAAACCTTTCCTTCCAGAATTTCCAAGATATCCTGGCACCAAAAAAAACAACAAAAATTACAATAATTCATCTTCCTGCATAAATCTTGTTCTCCTTGGCTTGCAACAACTATGGTAGTCTGTAACTTACAAAAAGTTTTTAATTATGTATTTAATATTCACCTCTAGCTGTTAACCTTTCGTATGCTGGTTCAAATGGCTCTAAGCACTATGGGACTTAACATGTGAGTTCATCAGTCCCCTAGACTTAGAACTACTTAAACCTAACTAACCTAAGGACATCACGCACATCCATGCCTGAGGCAGGATTCGAACCTGCTACTGTAGCAGCAGTGCGGTTCTGGACTGAAGTGCCTAAAACCGCTTGGCCACAGCGGCCAGCTTCGTATGCTGCTAGCAACCATTTACTGAAATGTAAAACCTGTACTAGTAATACACAGAGTAATAATGCACATTATATGCAGCAATCTGATGTGACTACCACAAGGCAGTGCACTGTAAGTACCTGAAACATAAAAAAACTTTCGGATTCGTAAAGGTTTACTAAATGTCCGTTATTTCTGCCAGCAACACCAGCACTGCATCTAGCTATACTTGGCCCACAAGATAATGTTTCTGTTACACCTCCATCTGAAGATGAGCCTTCAGTGGCTCGAAAACATGTTCATGGTTGAATAAATCATAAAAAAGCAACTGGTTGCATATTTATTACCAGATAAATGCGTTTAAATCACAGTCGCAGTTCGTCATCCACAATGGATATACTGAAAATAAAGTTCCTGTACACAGCTTACTAATCACTAAGTAGAGCAAAACTGACCTCGACCACTTTTTGAAAATTCTGAATTATCACTTTTTGCCTTTCTGAAATTAATCAAATCATTGTTAT
This sequence comes from Schistocerca cancellata, assembly GCF_023864275.1. NCBI lineage: Eukaryota > Metazoa > Arthropoda > Insecta > Orthoptera > Acrididae > Schistocerca > Schistocerca cancellata. Next base: position 1,114,162,609 of record NC_064627.1, read on the forward strand.
TAAGGCACTTTTCCTCAATACTATCTCAGAATCAAATTCATGAAAATATTAAATCTGCTTCAACTTTGTGAATTGTGTGATACGAAACTTTTCTGAAAACTTCATTGAATTATCTCTTCACCAACTTCAGTAGGCCTCTGTTTCATGATACATTGTTAAGATACTTTGCTGTTAAAGTCAATTTTTCAGAAAAATAATTCATTACATTAGTCAAATAGACACTTCGACAACAACAGAATTTTAATGAGGAACTGAGTGTCTTATTTTTTTGCCCTACAACATACACTCATAAATGTTACATCTGTACAGTTCAGAAGTCCAACTGTGATACAATTCTTTAATAATAAAGTCATAGAATTTTAACAATGATGAAGCAATGTTCTCACCGATAACAGTGGTCAGTGTATTATAATAACAATAAAAAATATATATAATAAAAATGGAAAAAATTAAGGGATAGTACAACTGCATTATTAGTAAATGTCCTGCATGTACAAAACTGTGCTATTCTTCATTCACTTTGCCTTGTGTTGCTTCTCTTGTTTTTCTGTGTGTGTCAATCACCATATAGATTTTAATTATATCTGTCATCTTCTGAAAACTCTTATACTTCTGTTAATCTTATGAAATAGGACTGTGGGACTTTCTCTCTTACATTTCAATTGTAGATGCAGGCAGCTGACTCCAAGAACATCAGTGCTTCTCAAGAGGAAATCCTCCCAGCTTGGCTCCACTTCACTTCAATAAAAATACTTAATACTGTTGTTAAGTCTTCTCATATTCAGAATCACATATAATACAAAACACTCGTAGCAAGTCACACTTTGAGCAGTACATATTAACCATCCTTCTACACATGAGAAAGTCAAACAAAATCATGCACAAAGAAAAGTGAATGGTGTTTTTTGTTCATCTGTCTGTGCCTTACCGCGCATTCATAATTAATGTCTTAGCTGCCGCTTACGGTCAGTCTTTGCTTCTGTCATTATAGCTGTTTCATTTATTTTTGTTTTAAATAAATTTTAACTTTATCATGTCCAGGGGTCTTTCACCATGTACCTACACATCAGCCCTATCAGATGAAGTACCCTGCACTGCCAGTTGTGAATTCAGGGTGACACTGCTGGAACACCTTGTCGGAAACTTCCTCAAATACACGTAACAAACAAAAAAGGAAACACATTTTGGTATACATTTTTTAACACACTGATTACAGAAATTATTCACATAAACAGGGCTTAAAGAGTTCACTTAAGCACAGAGGTAAGGATGGTGCACATTCAAACTGGCACATTACAATTCCCGTTTGTGTTCAAGAAGGATCTCCCTAATACTTGCATGCTGATCGAACCTACCTGTATCAAATCTAACACCCTGACCCTGAATAGCTTAAATATTTTCCTTTAATCCGACCTGGTGGGGATTCCTTGCTCTTGAACAGTACTCAAGAAGGGTTTGCACTGGCATTCTACACACTGACTCCTTTATGAATAGCTACACTTTCCCAAAATTATTCCAAGAAAATGAGGTCAACCATTTGCCTTCCCTACTACCAACCTGACAAGATCATTCCATTTCATATAGCTTTGCAACGTTACACCTCGACATTTAATCAGTGACTGTATCAAGCTGTACCATATCAATGCTGTGTTCGAATGTCGTAGGTTGTTTCGCTTACTTGTCTGCATTAACTTACATTTTTCTACATTTACAGCAAGCTACCAGTCAACACACCAATTTTGTCTTAAGTCATCTTGTGTATCCCTACAGTCAATAAATGACGACAATTTTGTGTATACCACAGCACATGAGCAAATAGTTGTAAATTTCCACTCACCTTGTCTGTCACATCAGTTACATACAGTGAGAATAAAAGCAGTCCTATGCCACTTCCCTGGGGCACTTCTGACAGTACCCTTGTCTATTAAGAACACTCACCATTGAGGACCACATATTGCATTATATTACTTAAAGGGTCTTCGAGCTACTCATATCTGGGAAGTTAAACTGTATACTCGGACCTTTGTCAACAATCTGCATTGGGGCACCATGTCAAATACTTTCCAGAAATCTAGGAATATGGAATCTGCCTATTGCCCTCCATCAAAGATTTTTAGGATACCATGAGAGAAAAGGGCCACTTGAGTTATGCTTGAGCAATACTTCCCTACTCCATGCTGATTTGTGGACAGAAGCTAGCATTTTGCAGCAAACCGAGGTTAAGGAGATTGGTCTGTAATTATGTGGATCAGTTCATTTGCCTTTCTTATAGACAAGAGTCACCTGCAATTTTTTCCATTTGTTGGAGCTTTCTGCTGGGAAAATGGTTTGCGATAACTACAGGCTAAGTAAGAGGCGAATGCCACAGAGTAAAATTTCTCACTGTGTACAACTTCCTGGTTTCATGGAATTATTCAACAATGAAAAAAATAAAATCACGAAGGTGGTACTCACCATAGGTGCCAACCAGATACAGTTACAAAGATCCCTCCTGTGTACAGTCAGTGACTGGATACAATGGTGTCATCATTGCTTGTGGGTTGGTAGCATGCAGATTTGGGCAGTCTCCAGATTTTTTCGAAACCAAAATACTAAGACTGCAACACTGGGCATGTTCAGCAGCTGTTGTCTACCAGAGGAAGTCACACATTTCTGTGCACTAGGCCACAATTTACTGAATATTAATTTTAACAACTGCGTATATTATTACTGGTTAGTAGTATAGCTGTCTGGGTTTGGTTCGGTTGGCATTGTTGCCAGATATACCCCTCCCCCTATGATGTTATGCGATACTGCCCGATTTTCCATCCTCCCCTCACCCCCTCCAATGTAGGATAATTTACCAATATATAAAACAGTGGGAAACATGAGAAATCACAGGAAATTAAAAAAATCTGGAATCGACAACTATCCTGTTCACTAAAGATCCAATATGGTGAGCCCTGAGATACTGGTGCAGCCTGCATGGTTGTCAGATATCATGTGTTCTAAGATTAGAATCATGTCTTGAGTATAAAATGGGTGAAATTAAACAAAAAATAATCAATTTTCCCTAATGTTTCAGTCTGTCTGTCATAAATTCAAAATTTTGCCAGCTCAGCTATCCAAAGATTAAACAATACAACCCCCAGGATGATGCAGTTTAAATGAATATCACCTTAAATTAAAAAGCCAACAGCTGACTTACCCTAAGATTAAAGCCATGTGCTATGTAGTAGGAAAAGCGAGGAACAATTGCATCTCTATTATTTTTACCCTCTGGTGGGCGCATGGTGTGTGTGTGAGATAAGTGGTAATGAAGGTGTTTGAATCATGCTCAAGAACCAAATACATAATTCAGTTCGCTATCGTGATTTGTTTCTAATGATTTTTACCTACCGTACATCGAAAACAGGGCTGCTACATGAGCGGAAAAGCCGATTTTCTGGAGGCAGCAGTCAATGCTGCATGCGTTGCTCATGTGAGTTTCACAGTTGCACGCACTGGAAGGTTAAACAAGCTTCATACTCAAGTGTATTGCCAATACCAAGACATGCCAGCAGTGGCATCGAATTTTTTTTAACTGCACTATGCGCATCTCGACAAATCGACACCACTTCATAACTTCGGAATGCAGGCAAATGTTTGTCAGTCACCTATGGTATTCTATAGAAAATGCATCCGTGCCACATATGGCTACATTATACCTCATTTAAGAATTATACAGCTTTGTATTGTGCTAACTGTTAGACCTACTCAACTGTCTCAAATGCAGCTCATATTCTGAGGCTCTGTCTCTACCAGCTTTCATTCGGTACCATGGTGAAGCCTATCTCATGCATGTTGGGGCGTGCAGGAATTCCAACATAGTATCCCATTTAGCGAGCACATACCTAATATCTCAACCATGCCTCAGTATTGAAATTGAACAGCTGCTTCCTAGGAAATCTTCAGTAAAATCATAAATCTGGTATAATGTTACGTATATAGGTTTCCAGAGGTATACAGCATCAAATCTTTACAAAATTGATGCCAAATTATGGTTCAGAAATCATGAATTTCAATACAGACTAAGAAACTGTCTGCTGGCAGACCTGAGCACGTGTGAGACTTGTGGGGACACCACACTGTGTAATTCTGTTGACAATCAATCTTGTTTCACAATGGATGATCTTTGGTGTTGACTGTGCAGGATCAATGCGTTCTGGAGTTTGAAATGATGTAAACACACTTTCTCATTGTTTGTTGTATGTACATAATAAAGTGTCATTCAGTACCATATCATGTTGTATATATCCCACACTATACCTTCACCATACAGGTGTTCATTGGTGATTGGTAATGACTGTAAACTATGGTATATAAAAATTGGACCAGATGCCACGCAGCAACATCGAAACCATAGTGCATCACAATTCACGAATAATGAAAATGCATGCCACAGTGTATGGTGCACCACAACACTCTTCCAACAAAGTGCATTCCTTAAAAGTGACAGTGATGCTCACCAGTGGAGAGTGTCGATAATTATCAATAATGCCGAACAATAGCATCCTGTGTGACTTCGCCATCATCCCTGAATTCCCAATGCTGTTGCCTCCAATTGATTTAGTGTCTACCCCCTACTACCATTGTTCTGGCCCCATCAGCCATCCGTCTGGTTCATTATAATGGGCAGAATCCTTGCTACATGTGATGTCACCAGTGACATGGCAAAATTCGCCACACTACTCAGCTACTCGAGTGAACACGCACGTCATAAGTGCCCTTATCCTTTCACCACTGGAGGACAGCGAATGTTCAACAGTAAAATCAGCACATTTGCAACACCTTTCCAGGATATGGGATATGCAACATGTGATCTACCATGAACAGTTCCCAAACAGAGCCCCATTACAATGAAGGTGACAGTTATGAACATTAATCAACTCTTAGTTGATGCCTGATCATATGCTGTGGACATTGTAGGTAGCTATGCTACCATCCCAAAAGCAGCTAGCCATGATCACCAGCAAGCAGGAACCACTTGAATACAGACTTAATGTAGTAGACAGAATCTTCATTGTTATTCTATACTGGCAATGTATCAATTTATTTAACAACAATACCACCACATGCAGGCAGCAGCTTGGCCTACACTGCTCTCCGTGACAGCCCACCTGACCTAACTGTGACTTCACTGCCTTTTCCTGGGACACCAACCTTCACACATCTATATCAATAAAACAAACTACTGGCAACAATGGCCCTGTCCCCCTCCCCCCAAACCTACAACCCCACATCTTTACTGTATCACACACAGTTTGGTGACACCATGTGAAAATGCTGTCCACCCTGTGGACTCTACAGAGTCGCATGGCTCACAATAACTGCACTGGGCCACAAGTATCATTACAGCCACCAATCTCATGTATCAACAGACTGATACACATTTCATCAGTGTAGGTTCTATATCCTGAATCATCTCAGACATTAATCCTACGTAATCAATTCCAGCTCCAACATCAGAGCAGCACCTTTGACCTCCCCGGTCACAACATATGACAATACAGTCATACATTTCCATGATGTGAACAATTCAGCAATTGCCTTTTATGGCTCTGAACCCCACACATTGACCCTGGGGTTAGGCACAATGGTCACAAAGAACTTTCTAATTGAAAATGTCAATAAACAGGTACTTAGTGTTGATTTTATCCACCATTTCCAGCTCCTACTGGATGTGTTCACCACACTCTGATTCAGTGTGACACAGGTAATGCAGTCACTGGCGTCATTACTACACCCTCCCAGACACACATCCTTATTACATCTTCTACAACTGACAAGCAGCACTGCACCGTGATGGATGATCATGATCTACTCTACTGCACAATGCACTCACCCCACAGGCAAAATACATTTTCTACGTTCCCACAATCACATCTAAGGAAGTACCACTGCCTACACAGCCTTCAGGTACAAATGAGATCAGCAAAGCACCTCAAGTGCTTTCTGTTCATAATCTGCACTCCCAGCCACCCTTTAATCCTTCATTAGTGTTATTCACACAGTGTGCCATCACAAATGAAATGGTACACAGGATGCCTATCCAAACTTTGTGCAGCCAATGCAACAGTCAATGAACATTTAAAACTGGGAATAGTCAGACCCATGGACAGTTCACTGGCTTCATCCATTAAAGAAAAACTATACCTTATACACTCCTGGAAATGGAAAAAAGAACACATTGACACCGGTGTGTCAGACCCACCATACTTGCTCCGGACACTGCGAGAGGGCTGTACAAGCAATGATCACACGCACGGCACAGCGGACACACCAGGAACCGCGGTGTTGGCCGTCGAATGGCGCTAGCTGCGCAGCATTTGTGCACCGCCGCCGTCAGTGTCAGCCAGTTTGCCGTGGCATACGGAGCTCCATCGCAGTCTTTAACACTGGTAGCATGCCGCGACAGCATGGACGTGAACCGTATGTGCAGTTGACGGACTTTGAGCGAGGGCATATAGTGGGCATGCGGGAGGCCGGGTGGACGTACCGCCGAATTGCTCAACACGTGGGGCGTGAGGTCTCCACAGTGCATCGATGTTGTCGCCAGTGGTCGGCGGAAGGTGCACGTGCCCGTCGACCTGGGACCGGACCGCAGCGACGCACGGATGCACGCCAAGACCGTAGGATCCTACGCAGTGCCGTAGGGGACCGCTCTGCCACTTCCCAGCAAATTAGGGACACTGTTGCTCCTGGGGTATCGGCGAGGACCATTCACAACCGTCTCCATGAAGCTGGGCTACGGTCCCGCACACCGTTAGGCCGTCTTCCGCTCACACCCGAACATCGTGCAGCCCGCCTCCAGTGGTGTCGCGACAGGCGTGAATGGAGGGACGAATGGAGACGTGTCGTCTTCAGCGATGAGAGTCGCTTCTGCCTTGGTGCCAATGATGGTCGTATGCGTGTTTGGCGCCGTGCAGGTGAGCGCCACAATCAGGACTGCATATGACCGAGGCACACAGGGCCAACACCCGGCATCATGGTGTGGGGAGCGATCTCCTACACTGGCCGTACACCACTGGTGATCGTCGAGGGGACACTGAATAGTGCACGGTACATCCAAACCGTCATCGAACCCATCGTTCTACCATTCCTAGACCGGCAAGGGAACTTGCTGTTCCAACAGGACAATGCACGTCCGCATGTATCCCGTGCCACCCAACGTGCTCTAGAAGGTGTAAGTCAACTACCCTGGCCAGCAAGATCTCCGGATCTGTCCCCCATTGAGCATGTTTGGGACTGGATGAAGCGTCGTCTCACGCAGTCTGCACGTCCAGCACGAACGCTGGTCCAACTGAGGCGCCAGGTGGAAATGGCATGGCAAGCCGTTCCACAGGACTACATCCAGCATCTCTACGATCGTCTCCATAGGAGAATAGCAGCCTGCATTGCTGCGAAAGGTGGATATACACTGTACTAGTGCCGACATTGTGCATGCTCTGTTGCCTGTGTCTATGTGCCTGTGGTTCTGTCAGTGTGATCATGTGATGTATCTGACCCCAGGAATGTGTCAATAAAGTTTCCCCTTCCTGGGACAATGAATTCACGGTGTTCTTATTTCAATTTCCAGGAGTGTATTTATGTGGTGACTACAGAACTCCTAATGCACTTACATTAATCGACAATTACCTGATACCAAACATACAGGACTTTACTCACTATCTTGTGAGGGCATCTGTACTCAGCACCCTGTGTTGCAAACAAACTTATCAGTAAATACCACTGAACCTGGAAGATGAACAAAAGACATCAATCATTACACCTTTCAGCCTATTTGAGTAATGTTTTATGAGTTGACATGCACATGCATGTCGTGTCAGGAAAGCAAAGTGAGATGCAACAAACTAGTGCTCAGGCAGTTTACAATATCAAGAGGAACAGTTCCAGCACGTGCACTCTGGTTTGGTAGGACCCTTCCCTGAATATAAGGGTTATCTATACCTACTCTCAATCAGTGCTTGATTTCTGAGAGTATACACTGATATCTCAGGAAGAAAATAAATAAATAAATAAAAATAAAAATCAGAACTGCAGGTTTTGAGGTGGTGTACAATAATAAGTTTATTTTTTTACCAGAACAAATGTTGAATCACACTTTTAAAACTCACAGAAAAGTATTAAAATAACGTTTTAAGAAGTTTAAATTTCAAAAACAGTCCCTGGAAGGTCACAATACCAGCACTGCACTCAATCACCAACCACGTAATGTGATGGGTAGAAGCCAGCTCTCCATAAAATATGTCAGCACAATCAAAGCCAGAGCCTTCAGCTACATCTGGATTTCCTGATACTGGCGCCTGTGTGCAAAGGGACACCACCTCCTGACAGATGACAACAAAGAGATCATTGGAGGGAATATAGAAACTTATGGGTTGAGGTACGAGGACTGCAGCCTTGGTAGCAGCCTCATTTCCTGGCAGACCGACATGACTGGGAACCCAGAGAAACATCACAATGGCTCCACCAAGAGTGAGTAAGTGACTGTTCTCCTGGACCCACTGCACTAAGGGATGGGCAGTGTACAGCGCACACAGACTTTGAAGGGCACTGAGTGAGTCTGAGCAGAGGACACAATTGAAAAGGCTGTGTTGCCAGATGTACTCCGTGGCCTGATTCAGGGCGAAGAGCTAGTCTGTAAATATGGAGCAGTGTGCTGGAAGCAGATATCAAAAGACACTCGTGTCGATGGCGAAGGCACACCCGATCCCATAGTCAGTCCGAGAGCCATCATGTATACAAAGATACTATCGCGAACTTCCATGCGAAGGTTTTGAAACTGAAGGCGATAGACCGAGGCTGGAGTAGCGTCAACAGGAAGCAAATGAAGGCCACTTCACAAAGTCAAGGTGGCGAAGAGTTCACACCCATCAGGAAAGCTGCAGATAGTGTGAAGTTACGCCGCTGTAGCACGTGCCGAAAGTGGACTCCAGAGGATAACAGAGAAGAGGGATGCACCCCCAAACTGGCGATCAAAGGAATATCGAAGGAGGCGGCATACGAGGGGTGGCCACAAAGGGCAGACAAATGGCATGCATACCTGCTGAGGAGAAAGTCACGGCGGTAGGACAGTAATAGTTCAGCAGCTTCAGCATACAGACTCTCAAAAAGGCTAGTGTAAAAGGTGCCTGTGGCCAAACAGATGCCATTATGGTGGATAGTGTTGAGATGGTGTAAGAGGGATGGACGTGCAGACGCATAAACGAAGCACCAATAATCAAGTTTCGAACGGACGTGGGACTGGTACAAACAGAGGAGGGTGGTTCAATTAGCACCCCAGGAAGAACCACTGAGGACACACAGGGCATTGAGGAAATGCTTACAGTGGACTGCTAGGTAAGACACATGGGAGTACCATGAGAGTTTCCTATCGAGCATGAGCCCGAGGAATTTCGTAGTTTCGACTAATGTAAGGGCAATAGGCCCAAGATGTAAAGATGGTGGGAGAAACCAATTGCATCAAGCAAAGAGGACGATGCTCAGGATGGAGCCCTGAGACACACTGTTTTCCTGGATAATGGTGTCCAACACGGCAGAAAAATAAAAATGCCAGAAGGAAACAGGACAGGCGGCCATGGACGGCCATGGAAGCCCCATGTGTAAAGAGTACAGAGGATACCAGCGCTCTAGCAGGTGTCGTAATTTCACCAAATCGAAAAACACGGCCACAGTCTGGGATTTCCACAGAAAACCGTTCGTGACATGGGTGGACAAAGTAACGAGATGGGCAACTGCTGAACACCGTGACGTGCTCGAAATCCACACTGCGCATTTGTCAGTAAATTGCGAGACTCGAGCCACCATACCAGCAGGGCATGAATCATACATTCCATCACCTTGCAAATGCAGCTGGTGAGAGAGAGACAAGGCGATAGCTAGAAGGAAGGTTTTCGTCCTTACCAGGCTTAGGTATGGGTATGATGATGGCTTCACACCAATATCTGGTGAATGTGCCCTCTGCCCAGATGTGGTTCTCTGAGTTAAGCAGAAAGTGCTTGCCCACAAGAGAAAGCTGCTGCAACATCTGAATGTGGATGGCATCTGGCCCTGGGGAGGAGGATCGGGATGAACTGAGAGCATGACCTAACTGCCTCATAGTAAAGGCAGCATTGTAGCATTCATGATTTGGAGAAGACAAGGGTATCACCCAAGCCTCCTCGTCACGCTTCCGATGGAGGAAGGCAGGGTGGTGGTGGGAAGAGCTCGAAACTTCTGCAAAAGGCAGGCCAAGGTGTTGGAGATAGCAATAGGGTCCATGATGACATCGTCTGCTACCGTCATGCTGGAAATTGGGGAATGGGTCTTGGTCCCAGAGAGCCATCGGAGGTTGGCCCACACAACAGAGGAAGGGTTGGAACTGTTATAAGAACTAGTAAATGAAATCCAGTTAGCTCTTTTGCTATCCCTAAGAACATGACAACACTTTGCACACATCTGTTTATAATGGGTACAGTTTGCCATCATGGGATGATTATTAAAAATGTGGAGAGCATGTCTCCGTGTGTGAATTGTGTCACGGCATGCCTCAGTCCACCAAGGTACTGGGACTAGACGTGGTAAAGAGGAAGTGAGAGGAATGGAACATTTTGCAGCAGTAAGGATAACGTTTGTGAGATATTCCACATGGTCATCACAACTGGGGAAATCTTGTTCTTCGAAGGTCACCAGGGAGCAGTAAAGCTGCCAGTCAGCTTTAGTAAGCTGCCATTTGGGCATGACCGCGGATGCGGTAGGAGTCAGCAAATGGATAACATATGGGAAATAGTTGCTCGAGTAGGTGTCAGAAAGAATGGACCACTCAATACAATGTGCAAGCTGGGCAGTGCAAAAGGATAGGACCAAATGGGAATAGGTGTGCGAGGATTGTGAAAGGAATGTGGGTGCTCCAGTGTTAAGACAGAAGAGGTTAAGTTGGTTAAGAAGGTCAGCCAGGAGGGCACTTCTCTGACAGGTCCTGGGAGAACCCAAAAGGGGATGATGGGCATTTAAGTCACAGAGTAGCAAAAATGGGGCAGGTGGCTGCCCAATAAGCTGAAGGAAGTCTGCCCTGGTGACATCAAATGACGGAGGGACATAAATGGTACAGAGGGGAAGAGTCAGATGGGGAAGGAAAAGGCAAACTGCGACAGTTTGAAGATGGGTAGTCAGGGAGATGGTTTGACTATGAATGTCATCCCGTATGAGCAGCATGACATCCGCATGAGATGGAATGCCAACCTCAGGGGCAGGTCAAAATGAATCGGTAACATATGTGGAAGGTCAAAGCAATCATGAGGGCACAATTTTGTTTCCTGAAGGCAGAGTACAAGGGGACACTGCAATGCTAAAAGCAGGTGCAAGTCCTCTTTGTGGAACCGAAGTCCGTGAACATTCCATTGGAGGAGAGTCAAGATGAGGAAGAGATGTAGGGGTGTCAAGTCAGCAGCTGCCAAGTGACAGCCTGTGAAGATTCGCTACTACAGGGCACAGAAAATGATTGTAATATTATTAGCCAGACCAGATTTCAACACTGCAGTCTTTGCTCTCACACAAGTAAAGTTTTAACTCTCTGATTTACATAAATTATTTATGTCACTAATATTGTACTAGCAGTTGCCCTTGTCCATCTGAAAATGACATAATAAAATCTGCAATTCTACTCTGTGGTCCTGGGAAGCTGAAAGAAATAATTTTAATGTACAATTACCTGCCGGCTTAGTTGCAGGAAAACTACTTTCATTCAATTATAGTTTGAATTTGTCGCGGCAGCGGCTCCCGCGATCGTGATGCAGCACTGCATCACAAAAAATACTAAATATGTGGGGTGAAATACTTGTCAAGTAAGCTACAAATTATTACAAGTATTTTTAACAATTTTTATATTCAGAATTAACATAAAATTCAAAGTACACAGCTTTTTCATACATCTGTGCCCAAAGGCGCCTTTCTCGATCAAAAAACAAATGAAAGCCAACGAAGCGTTCTACTAGAGAGCATCACAGGCTCTTACAACATTCACGGCTACAAGAAGACATAGACAGTAATGTCTAAGCCTCAGCTATTTATAAGCAATTTAATACGCTATTACACTACTGGTCATTAAAATTGCTACACCAAGAAGAAATGCAGATGATAAACAGGTATTCATTGGACAAATATATTATACTAGAACTGACATGTGATTACATTTTCATGCAATTTGGATGCATAGATCATGAGAAATCAGTACCTAGAACAACCAACTCTGGCTGTAATAACAGCCTTGATATGCCTGGGCATTGAGTCAAACAGAGCTTGGATGGCGTGTACAGGTACAGCTGCCCATGCAGCTTCAACGTGATACCACAGTTGATCAAGAGTAGTGACTGGCGTATTGTGACAAGCCAGTCGCTCGGCCACCATTGACCAGATGTTTTCAATTGGTGACAGATCTGGAGAATGTGCTGGCTAGGGCAGCAGTCGAACATTTTCTGTATCCAGAAAGGCCGGTACAGGACCTGCAACATGCGGTCGTGCATTATCCTACTGAAATGTAGGGTTTCGCAGGGATCGAATGAAGGGTAGAGCCACGGGTCGTAACACATCTGAAATGTAACGTCCACTGTTCAAAGTGCTGTCAATGCGAACAAGAGGTGACTGAGCCGTGTAACCAATGGCACCCCATACCATCACACCGGATGATACGCCAGTATGGCGATGACGAATACACGCTTCCAATGTGCGTTCACCGCAATGTCACCAAACATGGATGCAACCATCGTGATGCTGTAAACAGAGCCTGGATTCATCCGAAAAAAGACGTTCTGCCATTCATGCACCCAAGTTCGTCGTCGAGTACACCATCGCAGGTGCTGCTGTCTGTGATGCAGCATCAAGGGTAACCGCAGCCACGGTCTCCAAGCTGATAGTCTGTGCTGCTGCAAACGTCGTCGAACTGTTCGTGCAGATGGTTGTTGTCTTGCAAACATCCCTATCTGTTGACTCAGGGATCGAGACGTGGCTGCACGATCCATTACAGCCATGTGGATAAGATGCCTGTCATCTCGACTGCAAGTGATACAAGGCCATTGGGATCCAGCACGGCGTTCCGTATTACCCTCCTGAACCCACCAATTCCATATTCTGCTAACAGTCATCGGATCTCGGCCAACGCAAGCAGCAATGTCGCAATACGATAAACCGCAATTGCGATAGGCTACAATCCGATCTTTATCAAAGTCGGAAACATGATGGTACGCATTTCTCCTCCTTACACGAGGCATCACAATGACATTTCACCAGGCAATGCTAGTCAACTGCTGTTTGTGTGTGAGAAATCAGTTGGAAACGTTCCTCCTTCATGTCAGCACATTGTAGGTGTCGCCACCCGGCACCAACCTTGTGTGAATGCTCTGAAAAGCTATCATTTGCAAATCATGGCATCTTCTTCTCATCAGTTAAATTTCACGTCTGTAGCACATCATCTTCGTAGTGTAGCAATTTTAATGGCCACTAGTGTATATATCTTTGTTATATTTTTAATTATCACTGTCTGCATCAGCTTCCACACTCGCCGACCACAGACACTATTTGCAAAACTGATACACACAATATTATACAAACATAAAAATGCAAAATGATTATTTCTGTTACACAAAATTCACATAATCGATAACTGTTCATACAGAAATGAAATCTAAGAACACAGGTAAATGTTTGTTTGCATATATTACACAGATCTTACAAATGTCTTGCCCAGAGATGTCGCGGAAGTCTTCATGGGAGTACTCCTGTTCTTTTCAGCCTACCGTTTGTGTAACTGGTGGCTTCGCCCCTCGAGGCGAGAATTTGATGGTTTGTTGCACAGCTGGACGAGCGGATGGTGATGCTACCTTGACACTGGTTGATTGCACAACCTCCGAGCTGAATTGGAGGTCACATGTCTTCATGTCTTGTTCTTCATGGAGCGAGGGGTATCAGGAACAGAACTATAAGTGCCAGATGGGAGAATGCAGGGTTAGTGATTAGCCAGTAACTTGCATGCTGGCTAATACTTTTTCCTTTACCTGGATCCCTTGGACAGCCCGCTCATCAAGATACACGGGACAATCCCGAGAGACGGTGGCATGGCTGCCATTGGAGTTGATACAGTGGGGATAAGGAGGTAGACAATCGCCCTCGTGCGCTTCCCTACCACAGGTTGGCTGGGTGTTGGCAAGATGTTCTAGTGTGGTTGAAACGATGACACTGGTAGCAGTGCATCAAGTTCAGAATGTACGGCCGGACTGTGATAGTTTCGTAGCCTGCTTTGGTCTTGGACGGAAGCAACACTCTATCAAAGGTGAGAAAGAGAGTGCAGGTGGGCGCTAAGGAGGAATCTACCTTTTTCACTACACAGACGGCAATGACACCTTGATTAGAGAGGTAAGATTGGATTTTGGTCTCGGTTAGACCATCGAGCAGCCTGGTGTAAATTACACCACAGGAAGAACTCAAAGTTCTATTGGGCTCAACACGAACGGATCGCAGTGGAGAAGTGAGGCAGCAAGCAGTTGTTGCACTTGAGAATCAGAAGTAGTATCCAAAAGCAAAGTGCCATTCCGTTAATGAGAGCAGGATTTCACAGGGCTGGCAACTGTATCAACACCTTTCTGAATAAGAAATGGAGTTACACTCACTATCTTCAGTACCTGAGACCCTGAGGAAGCATGGTGCAGCAGGAAAGACCTTTAAATCATAAGCCTCATTACATTTATGTTTCATAAAAGTTGATTGGGAAGATGACTGACTCATTGCAAGATAATCCTCCATGTTTGCCAGTGTCTCCGATGGCGCACCCCTTCTAACTGGGGGCCCCCTTCACAAGGAGTGCACCCACCTTAGGTGATTGTTCACACCTCCCAAACTCGTGACAAAGGCAATTTGGGAAGGTTGCAGCTCAGGCAATGACCCCTCCCTGGGCCTGGCCTGTACCAGGGGGTATGTGTGAACCCTACCTGTTGACCCGGAGCCGGGAATTACACATTACCCAGTCACCTGTTATACATCAGATGCCTGGCCGGCCTTCAGGAGCGCACAAGGAGGAAGTAGAAAAAGAGGAACCTCAAATGCCAACAAGAGAAGGGAAACAAAGAATGGAAAATTGGGACCAAAAACAAAGATGAGACTGTTCTCACATCAGCGACAGACAATGCAGAACTTCCCCAATAACACCCCAGACATGTTCCCCAAGGGAGGGGAAAAACAACAGCAAGAGGACAGACATGCAGCACAAAAGGCACTTGGGGGGGGGGCCCTGTTTAGTGAACTATGTAACCTCTATGGTACCCACCTGCAAAGCAATGGCCTAGCAGAACAGTGGCATTGCATTTTAAAAGCTACTCTTATGTTCCATAGCAGACACTGGACAGTAGCTTTGCTGTTGGTGCTTTTTAGACATAAAAAATGCCCACAGGAACTAGTTAACTTATTGACACTGTTACAAGGGTAAAAGGAAATCTTGCATATCTTAAAATACTATCTCCACAACCTCACAGCACTCCTAAAGTATTCATTCATATGGCATGCTTCATAATGATACAATTCAGCCCACCTTACAGCTTCCATACACAGGTCTGCACAATGTTTTAAAACATGGTGCACACACGTTTGATGTATTCCTCAATGGAAGATCAAACACAGTATGTGTAAATCATCTGAAACCACTGCTGACACTTCAGGATGATCTGGCCAAAGACAACACATCTGCCTACCTCCACAATGTGACCACACACACTCTGGTCATCATAGATGTTGTGGTAAAACTTGAATGCAAAGAGTTGTGACCCTATGATCTAAGTGTCAAACTGCTTTGACAGGTTTGTGCTTGTCAAAGACCAACATTCTGAATGTGACACTGGAAACTGTTCCATCAGCCAACACTTCACATGTTCTTACAAATTTCCAATTGATGTCAACACAGCAGCCATCGCATCGTGGCCATCTTCTGAGGAGTTTCTCACTATCATCATTTCTAGAACATCACACCCTTCTACCACCACAATGAAGGAACACCAAGACTGCCCACTACAAGACCCCTCCCCCCACCCCTGCCCCAACTGACATCCCACAACAATCCACTTGATTGCTGTTGGCACCCCCCTGCATATCTGCACAAGATTACCATCTTAATGCTGTGCTATGAGTGTTACACTGCCTCCCCCCCCCCCCCCCAATGCTCCACACTACAAATGGGTGAAGGGAAGGGGGGCTCTGTGGCATACCACATTGGTAACCCATCTGACAATCAATCTTGCTTCTCAACGGAGGATCACTGGTGTAGACTGTGCAGGATCAGTGCATTCTATGGTTTCAAATAATGTAAACATGCCTTCTCACTGTGTAGTGTCTGTACAAAAAAAGTACCATAGAGGTACCTGCTAAAGCACTGTTACTTGATGTCTAAGAGCATCGGTCAGAGCACTTCACTGTTTGTACCAAAATCCAATAACATATGAGATTTACTGGCAGTTTATCTGTTGTGAAGCCACTATACCAACTGTCTCATGTGTCAGTACTAGAATGACACACATCAGTTGTCAAATGTACGATATATTTACCACTACATGTTTTGGGACAATATTATTCAATTACCAAGTGCTATAAAACAAGGAAACAAATTAATGCTCACAATTCCACACACACTGATGATAATGTAATTGTCTATATTATCTATAGTGTAACATACCTTAAAGTTCCTATGCCTGTAGGCAATGCCAAAAGTAAAAAACTAGCAGCAAAGATGCATTGACAACATAAAACTCTTCCTTGAACATCTCATGTTGGCACATGATACTGTCACAAGGCTCAGTTGTAAACTAAAGGCAGCTGCCTTCACCTACCAAAGATAGTACTACACCATAACACATATAACACATCCCCCAAAGATAACTGTCTATTGTAAACTCTTTGAACATTATATGTCAAATGCTAGTAAATCAAACAATGAAACTTAATGCCACTAACCTTCATTTTGTTTGAGGAAAATGTTAATATTGTGATAAACTAAGTATTTACAGAAAGTAAGATGTTGATATACTTACAGTGTATCAACGATCTGAGGGCGAAATAAATGAACTGGTGAGTAACCTCCACAAGATGCATAAGAATGTAGTTGATATTTACAGTAGAGTATGAGAAACAGGGATTTTTAAACTCTCTTGATTTGAGGATGATGATAAACTTCAGATAGGAATACATAGGAAAACCATGTTCACAGGTGTAGAAACCGTAAGACCTCATGACACCCCTTAAACATATATCATTCTTCTAAAATGCTATGCGCTGGGATTATTCCACCCACTGAGTCCTAAAAATAAGGACCAAGAAATGAAAACACTTACACAAATAGCGGCAGAAAATGGTTCTGACATAGGTTTAATAGATGGGACTAATCCAGCCACAAGGTACAGAAAACAACATAGTGAATAAAATCTGCAAAAATATAATCATGCCACATTCAGAAATTTTCTCATATAAATTGGCAAGGTTATTTGACAACGTAGGGAGTTAAAATTGCATACAGCGTGAATAACAAACTGGAGCAGAGGCTGAAGTCTAAGAATGGCACAGTTGAGAAATTGGTGGGGAAAGTGACAGTTTATGAAATATAAAGTGTTGGGATTATGAAATGAAGCATTTGGGTTAAATGCAAAGAAACTTTGAAATAAGATTTCAAGAGCACAATTGTAAAGAGAATGGCTCATCAGCAGTGGCTACGCACCTCGAGAGTCAGCAATGTCATTGGGTAGCACGAGTGTATGGCAGTTTTGAGAAAGGTGCCGCTGTCAAATTTAGAGGAAGTTCAGATTTTTTCTTTTTTTTTATGTTTTACGGGCTTAATGCATCAGTGTGTTAAACGAGAAGTCAGAAATGTCCAAGGGGCATTACTGTCCTCCTTGAGAATGATTCACCAACTTATTCTGCTTAGTTCCATAAGGTTTTAATGTTTCCTGTTGGTCGTTCCATATGGATGCACACATTGCAACATAAGTGCAATATTGGTGTTTAGGGTTTGCTGGTGCTTAACAGTGTTCAAAGTTTTTATACTAGACTGTAGTGTTGTTGGAGGCTGTGATGTGTGTTACAGGAGAGCACCATCTTTGGCAGATGAAGGCAGCTGCCTCTAGTTTATAACTGAGCCCCCTATGACCATTATGCACCAAGATTACATTCAAGCAAGAGTTCTATGTTTGATAATGCATGTTTTCTGCTGGCTTTTTACTTTTGATGGTGCCTAATGGCATTGACACTTAAAAGGTATGTTACATTACCGTACAATACACTTACATGGTTGACAGCATGTATAGAACTGTGATCTATTGATTCGTTTCCTTGTTTTATAGTGCTTGATACTGGGATAACAGAGTTCTCAAATATTTTGTGATAAATGTACCACACATCTGACAATTGGTGCATAACATTCTCAGTACAGATAACTGTAAGTTCTTTAAAACAGAAATGACTGCAGAACAGTGTGTTTGAGGCATACATTAAAATGCCAATTCCATACTATGCAAGATGAGAATGTTGCTGATGACACTCATGTCTTGAATTTGACATACAATGTAGAACACACACTATGATGAATGGTATTTGCCAACAAAAATTACATTTTTACAAAGTTAAAGAACAGTTCCACTGTAATTGTGAAAGATTTTAGTGATCATAATAATTTGACAGGATGTGGGACTTTTATTTGATCGCAATATATGTTTTTGACAAGTTTAAATGGTCGACACACACGACCTTTCCAGGACTGTTTAGTAAGCAAAAGGGACTGTAATGTCAGCTCTGTTCAGGCACAATGATGTGAGAATACAGCACTTCAATTCCACTTATGGTGGCTAGAGAACTGTGCATGTAGTGCTGACAAAGTTTCGCTGCTTCCTGTTGCTGACTCAAAATCCCAGTAGCTAAGAAACTGAATGACTGTTTATATCTAAACTGCCTGTACATACACCAGATGGGATGCAGAACATTCTTTCTGGATACACACATATCCTTATGCTGACCTCACACATCTGGCTACAGTGAAAGAACATTTGTGATTATTACAACAACCCACGGTAAAAACTTGCTGGTAGATTGTGGGACCTTGAAATATGTTCAACTGTTGTTAGACTCTGAAATAGTTTTGAGAGACATTTGGGTCCTGGATATATTATATTACAAGTTCTACATCTACATACATACTATGCAAGCCATGGTATTGTGCATTGCACAGGTTACCTTGCACCCCTATTAGTCATTTCCTTTCACAGCCTCCTCATAAAAGGAGTGAAGGAAAACTGTCTTTACACCTCCATACAAGCCCCAATTCCTCTTATTTTTATGGTCCTTGTGCACTCTATATGTTGGCAGTCGTTAAATCATTCTGCACTCAGTGTCAAATGTCAGTTCCCTATATTTTCTCGAGAAAATCACATTCCCCAGTGATTCCCATTTGAATCCCTGAAGCATCTCCATAATACTTGCATGTTGAATGAATCTATCAGTAACAAATCCAACAGACCACCTCTGAATTGCTTCGATGTCTTCCTTAAATCGGGCCTGGTGGGGTCCCATAACATTTGAGCAGTGCTCAAGAATAGTTCACACTAGTGTTATCACAGATGAACCACATTTTCCCAAAATTCTCCCAATAAATCACATTTGACCAGTCACCTTCCTGACTACTGTGCTTACATGATCATTGCATTTTACATTGCTTTACAACATTGTGCCTGGACATTTAATCAATGTGACTGTCAAGCAGCACACTACAAATACTGCTTTCTAACATTACAGGATTGTGTATCCTACTCATCTGAATTAATTTAAATTTTTCATCATCAATCATTTTGCAGATGCACAAATCTGTACTAAATTTTGTCTATCATTATTTGCACATTCTCTTTCGAATCGAGAGTGCAATAGTTGTGCCCGATACCTATATACTGCGCATAAGTGCAAGCCTATAAACCTCTATGGTATTGGCAGGTTGATTTTACTTTAAAATATGGGTCTAAGGGCTGCAGGATTATGTTAAGTTGACCCAGTTTCTGAACTGTAATCAGACAAGAATTTTGTATATATTTGATGCTATATACCTCCAGAAAGCTATTCCTGAGGCATGTTCACACTCTATTCCATCATGTGTGTTCCTTGTTCTTTTTCAATGGCACTGTTTCCTTGGCAGCATTTATTATTTTGGTACTGATGCTTTTCCAATCACTAATTGCTAAGTTAATGTGTTCTCCGTCAGGTACAATTTCTCTACATTGGTCTTAAATATTTTATTCCTTTGGTTCCTAGTGTTGCATTGGGAAACAAATTTTACCTTAATTGCCACCAGGTAATGTTCCAGCATTTTTCTCTGACAAATTTTAAGATCTCGAGGGTAAGCTAAGACATAAGTTGACAATATGTCTTTGCAGCTACAGTACAAGAAACAATAGTGCAAAGGAGGAAATATCTAAAAAAAACTTGCAAGCAGATGGCATTTCCTGATGTGAGCAAAAATCTTAGTATTTAGCATCAACATCTTTTGCAAAGCACTGTATTTAGATGGAGAAAGAAAGCCATATGATATGTGTTTCATTAAGACCAAAATGAAACATATTTGGTGACAAAAATACACATTTCCTTGAAGTCGCACGGATTTAAAATACCTTCAGTGATTTCAGAAATAACCTCAGAAAAATGGTAGGCCTCTTGAAAGAAGTGTATAAGGTGGGGAAGAATTGTGTAAACCAACACTGTACATGATCACCAATAAAATGTTGTTTCTATTATGTTCGTTACTGTCAGTTATTACCCACTCTGTTATTTTACGTGGTGTAATCTTACCCTCCCACACATCACTATTAAAATTATCTGCCTCTGCACAAGTTTTGAAAGCTTGGAGAGGTGTAAGATATACAAAAGAGAAACATTCTACTTATCTTCATTTTCTCTTCTTGTTGTTGGATCCAAGTCTTGCATCTAGGGGTACATTCTTGCGGCTGAAATTTTGATTTAACATTGTGGGTTTGTAACGTGCCGGGCTGTATCCTTGTTTATTAGTGCCACTTAAAGTTCACGTCACAACCGGATGTACCGCTATTGAAACATTTCCTCACCCAGTAGATAGTGCAAAGTGTTCTCGGCCTACCTTGCTTTGCTCATTCAATATTGTCTTCCCGGTAGCTGTGTGTGTCTCACCTAAATCACACTGAAATTAAGAAGCCAGGATCCTAGGTTAAGTTTTCCAAAATCAAAAGTCAAAATCGTATTCATTGTTGAACATTTATGTCAACCACAGTGCGATTTATTTGTTATCACTCGCACACACATATTCATGTGACCAGGCCTCTTACACTTAATCGTCACATTAAGTCAAAAACTTCCAGTCTTTAACAAAGTTCACAATTACAATTACCGAAAAATTAACCAACTTGCCGCACTTTTGCTCCAAGAGAATCTGACCGAGAACTTACTTGAGAACTGCACCAGCTCGGACCTTATATAGACGAGCACTTGAATATTTGACTATTTCTGTTAATATATTATAGTTTATAATTTCCCCGGGTTAAAATGATCCTTTCTAACTGGTTTTGAAGTTAACTATTGGGTTTTATTATTTAAATAACATGAGTGAGCTGTATCAATTTAAAAACGCGGAACTAAGTTACGCATCCGCCGTGGGAATTCCCGACTTATAACCACGGCAGCCCTTTTGAACAATAATTTTTACATATTCAAATTTACTTAATTCTTAATTAATGCACTTACAAAGTTGAGACTGGAGTTATTTTACGTACAAAAATAAAGGTAGCAAAAGTATCGAAACAGATCTCGGAATTATTTGGTAGTTTGGTCACAACTGGCACTGAAGGTCATACAGGCTACAGATTTTAAGTCTTAATATCTATTTAACTAATAGACTTTAGGTTAATTTAAACACTTTGCTGGAATCAGTAAAATTTAGGCCATCTTTTGGATGCAGTCTTATAGCTGAATTCGATCTATTAGCTCACTTGAATTTTACTTAATATGTATTGCACAATATACATCATTGTTCATAACTTTTAATAGGATGCATTTCAAATCAAATTAATTAGCTCATTATTTTCAGAATAGACATTAGAATGTACTGAAATAATAGATTTTACTAGGGGAATTTTATTCAAACTATTTCAGAATTCTGTAGTATGAGGCTGAAGGCCACAGAATCTGTAGTCGGAATCTGAGTAGTGAAAATGAAAAAAAAATAAAAGTTCACTGCTTAACTAAGTTACTGAAGGAGTGTAAAACCAAAACAGGATAGTAGTGGGCAACCCTGCTTCATTACAGGTTCCTGATGACTAAATAACTGATGAAGATTTGCCTGTACTACTCTTGAATTTTATTCTTTGTCACATTTTTCAATATCACACTTTTTACAATTTCCACTTAATATTCCAAATTATACTGTTAGTGTCGATTATATAAAAAGTCTGTCTCTATCAGAGGCGTGCCCACTACTACTTACATTCTGCAGCACTCACAATATTCCAAAGAGTTTACGAAGCAAAAGTTTACACTCTTTCTTGACGAAAGAAGAATCTTCGCTGAAATATATCATCATTTTGTGAATGAGTCTAGAAATAAATTTAATAATTAGCATTAGATTGTGCAATTAATAATATGAATTTTAAGTACGCCAGATCATAATTCCAAATATTTTTAAAAGAAGAGTAATTTTAACTGTAACACAATTTATTTTTATACATTTTATCCTGGAATATAATACATTGTATACAGAATCATATGAAATTCTTTTACTTAAACAACTGAGATAATGTTCACCCATACAAGAATAGATAGTATAAATGGTATCGGTTATTTCTATCAAAAAGGTAATGTTAAGAGGATGGTGTCCCATTATTGTGTGATTTTTCTTTCGAGAAATATATGAGTACGTAGCATACAAACCGCCAGCAACTGACACAATTTTCTTCTTCTTATCGTCCATACTTTCGAACATACAAACTACTTTTGAAGTGCCAAAATTTCCTGCAATACATAAAACACCACACTGTACAATGTACTTGCAGTGAGACGGTCACAATTCCTGAAATCCATCACCCTTGGTCTCTGGCCTGCTGAGGAGCATCTCAGCCCTGAGTCCATGGATAAAAAAATGAAAATCCGCTGTATTACGCCACACACAAACAGTCAGCCAGTGACCAGATCGGTGATACTAGAGCTGACGGACAGGGCCTGCACATTAGTAGGAACCGAATGGCTTCAGATTGGCACGCCCGATCAATTACAGATACCCACAGAAGCTTTCAGTAGAGCTTCTCCACAGGTGCATTGGCGAGCGCTTTGACTTTGATGCCCAGCCTTCAGCCCATTTCACACTTGTTTGGTTTGATGATAGGGTGTTATTGACCATATCATCGATAATTTTCCATCACACAATATGTGGGAAGTGGGTGCTAATAAATTTTGCAACGTAAATACAATGTGCATATATTTCAGTATGAATATGTGATGCTTTCAAAATGTGTTTTATTTCTTATGTTTCACATTTCTCACAAGGAGTTTGGCAGAGGTGGCAGGACCAATACTGATGTTCAGCTGAAAAAGCTGTTATCAGACTCCACTGGCACCAAATCGACAGCCGCCTGCCACAAAAGACATTCCAAAGCAACTCATCAGACAGTGTGCTAACATGAAGACAAACAAACTATATTAATTACAAAATTATGAAGCTATTCAATTCATGCTTGTCCTTGACCATGCTTAGATGAAAACTGCTGAGAAATTGTAGTAATGTTTTAGAAGTGGCAATCTTGTCAGTGTGTACAAAAGTTTAAGTAATAAATATTTTAAAATGTGTAAAAAGTTATTAAGAAGATTTTAGTTTCTGTTTGAAGACCATTTTCCTGAATGACTGTGATAACATGACAATTTAGGATGTATTGAAGTTACCTACCCTGAAATTAAGTGTGAAATATAACACAAAAGAACTGAGTCTTCAGAATAGCATCTCTGAAATTAGCAAAAATATGCTATGGAATTGTGTGTGATCTTATTTATCAAAAAGCTTGTGGAGGTTATTTTCCTAAATGTGGGTTGATTTTCTATTACTTTTAAAGTAAGTAGAGTTTCAATAATAGTAATAATAATAATAATCATAATAATAATAAAGTGGCAGTTATGATTTATAAGAACACATTTACACTGCTTGCAGAGCTGAGCTGAGGTCAACACGATTGCTAATATAACTGGTTGCTGCACAACATGATAAATGAATTATTAATTCTGAATATTGTAGTTGGGGCTACCATATTTTGGAAAAAGAGGGCACTTTCCATACTTTAAATTTATTTCTTAAGCAAAAGAAACCACATACCTCACACATATCTACATTACTTTACAGCCCATGTCCTAAATATATTTTTCATTGGACCCAAATTTTTTTTTAAATTCTTTTGTTGACACAAACACTAAAAGAGTTTTTCCAGTTCAAATGTCTAAAATCAAATTTCACCACTGCGATCTCTCTTAAAGATTCAAGGATCAGGCTATTCCTCTCCGTCACTCAGGAGAACCAACCTCTCAACACAAGCATTTTAAGCTGGCAAGAAGTACTGCACAATTTTAATTAATTCACTAAACTATTCCTCACTAGTACACTAATCGATTGTACTTGCACCATTTGTTCAGGCTGGTTCATGTTATCCATCATATACGGTTATGATTTTTTTCTTTTTATTTTAAAACTGATCAAGACAATTTTCATCATCAATTTCAATTTTTTATCCCACACAAATATTAGTTCTTCCAGATACATATGCAAAACCAAGCCACTTGAAATGAGAAAATTCTCTAAATTGGCTGCATCCCCATATTCAGATATTCTACATGTCCATCATAGAGGATTACAACACTGCACTTAAAATCCTTCACCTTTGCGTAACCATGATTTTCCAATTGATCCAACCTTTTGTCACTCAAAGATATAAAATAATCATCTTATCTGTGTTGAACATTGTAAAGGAATGAATATACATTTGTCATATCAGTAAAGGAGTTTTCTTCTTTTTATGAGTTTCTGATATAATTATGAAGAATTCCAGCTAATGGGTCTATTTCAACAAAGTCAAAAAAATTGATTAGAGACTCAACATAGACAATATATATTGAAAAGTGGTTGTATATTTTCATCATTAAATCTTGTTAAGTCAATTTCAAAAAGGTAAGTTTCATGCTGAATGCAGGGCGTTCTCTTCAACCAGCACCTTCTTAAACATCATGTTGAGGTTAGCAAACACGTTATTACCATCACCTCTTTTAATACTGCTGAACACTGTGTTCAATTATCAACACCAAATGCCACACATTTATCCTTCATTTTCAACATTTTAATGATATCAATAATACAAGATGAAAAACTTTCTGCAGTTTCAATTGGCCTACTTTCTATACTAAGAAGCTTTATTAAGAGTCCTCCATTCTTGTGGTCAAAGTAATGAACTATGATGGGGATCGTGTTAATATCCCCACGGTTCCTAGCATCTATCAAGACAACGAAAGGAATGCAGTCTAGAGCTTCCATGACACATTCTACTGAATTTACTGTAGCCTCAGTTTTGGTACACCCACATGAAATTTTCAATTATATGAATGAGTCAGGGAAAATTTCTCTAAACAGCCTAGTGGTACAATCCTTAGATTTGTAACTACTGTGGTGTGTCATGGTATGACAAGTAAGTTTACCTTCAGCAGCACTTACTTCAGTTTCCAGTTGTGCCCAAGAGCTCCACACAAAAATTACTTAACTTGATGAACTTGCACTCCTAACACACTTCATACGTTTCACTGTTTTCAAGTGGACATAAAGGTCACTAATGCTATGATTCAATATTGAAACATAGGTCCCTGGGCAAAAAGCCAGAGATTCTGCTTCCCATCGCACTCTTTCCAGATAAAAGCTAGGATATTTTTCTTGGAGTTTATCCACAAATGTGCATTTCCTCTTCAGCATGGTGATAAATTATCTTACAAAAGCAAAATGAAGAAAAAAAATCAAAATTTCTGTGCTGTAGGCTATATTTTGAAAATCATCACAAAACTTACTCAATAAGACGATTTCCTGGGAAAGGATTATGTAATTCAAAGAAGGGACAGCTCAATGAATATACTACTTTGCCAAACTGTTAAGTGGAAATTATCATGTGCAAGAAACAGAGACATCACAACTAATAAATCACATACATCAGAATATTCTTTTGACAACTTGTATATATTTTCCAGATGAGACAACATCAAATCTGAACTAACTGAAAGTTTTATGCTGAATACACGATATCTATTTCAATTGTTGCCAAGTCTATGGCAAACACCTTCTCCAGGAGGGCTCCATGGCATGGCACTAGGTACTGCAGTCTCAGACACTGTATGATGTAAGCAATGTGAGAACTTGCGTCAGTGCACAGCACCCGAGGAGCACTCCAAACATGAAATAACCACGAAACAAAAACAGCATCACACTAATATTTCAATTAATGAATAGCACCTGTGTTTTGTCCAAACAATGTTTGAAATACCCATGCTTGCTCAAACATAAAAGGCTTTATGGGGTGCAAACAGTATTCAAATGCTCATGTATGTTTCAAAAAAAGACATCTGTACCCTCTCAGAACCACCACCCCTGTGACTGGGTGAGCCCCTACCCACCTCCATGCCACACAGCCTCCCAATGCTGTGCCTATTGGCAGCCAACTTCTGGACCAAACAAAATGTACATATCATCAGAGAAAAATTGCGCATTTCCAATCCAGTAAGTGATTTGTTATTCATGACAGCACTCAAACCCCACAGCTACCTAACTCAACAAAAAATTCAGGACTTCTTCTGGATCACACTAGAACATCCTTCCACCAGTTTGGACTCATTGCCCTGCGATTTTCATTTGTCTGGACTACTAAAGGAAGCTGTCAGAGGACACAGATTTGATGACAATGGCACTGCCTAACAGTTCATGAGCAAACGGCTACTGTCACAGCATCATTCATTTTACGAAAATGGGATCACAAAACTGCCTATCCACTGAAAAAAAAAGTGTTTCCCATTCAGGAGACTATATAGAACTGTAAGTCTGTATGCTCGAATTTTTCTGAAGCTTAAACAAACTTGTAAAAAAATCTGGTTTATATTTGATTGACTCTCATACTACTGCACTTAAACTATCCACGTTGCTAACCACCCACTTACTCCGCCTGTCACTACAGCTATCTTAGACTCTTTCTTTCTCCTCCTCCCTCCTCTCTGACTCCTCCCTCTTCTCTGCTTCCTCCCTTTCCATTCTCTGCAAAATCTTCCTATTCCTCAAGATCTGAGGATCATTAACTGATGAATGATTATTGAAAACAGATGTCTGCAGATACCAGTTAATTGATGTTGGCCCCTTATTTTGACTGCACATGAGAAAGTTCCTCCTACACGTCAATCGGGTGACATAGCAAAATGCTGAAACTGAGCACATAAATAATTACATTCAAATTACAGAGGGCTGAAGATGTTTTTAATTTTATATTTTACATTGAACAGCCAAAGTCCCTCAACTTACAGAGACCATAAGTTTTTGCTTTTGACTAACTCTCAGTGCCAAGTGCCATACAGATCCCACGTTGTTGTTGTGGTCTTCAGTCCAGAGACTGGTTTGATGCAGCTCTCCATGCTACTCTATCCTGTGCAAGCTTCTTCATCTCCCACAGATCCCACAGCCTTCCAATAATACTTCAAATGCTGGAACTTTTTTTTTTTACATATGCCTCCACAATTTATCACTAATATCTTCAAATTGACTTCGCAAGACCATATTGGAACACTCGTTGGCTTATAGTGGTAGACTCTCTTAGCAATTTCCAATTTGTGGTGTCTATGGCTTCTACCACATCACATAGCACCATTCAAGTGTAGTCCTCCATATTTTATAT
The DNA here is from genome assembly GCF_023864275.1 of Schistocerca cancellata. Lineage (NCBI taxonomy): Eukaryota > Metazoa > Arthropoda > Insecta > Orthoptera > Acrididae > Schistocerca > Schistocerca cancellata. Next base: position 1,114,190,583 of record NC_064627.1, read on the forward strand.
AGAGTGTCTGCCAGAAGTACTTGTGTTGGACAACAGATCACAGTTCCCTTCATGTGATTTTGAACAGTTTTGTGAACGAAAAAGCATTCACTATCTAACAAGTGCTCTGTTTCACCCACAGTCCAACGGAGAAGCAGAGCACTTCGTATGCACTTTCAAACAACAGATGGTCAAGCTTCACCCCCAGCCCCCCATGAGATGGACCATCACCAGCGGAAACTCTGCACCGCCACCGCCATCAGACGCTGCTACGCTTGCTGCACCCACCCCAGCATCCAGTGCTGCCAATGGTCCACAATTATTGCTTTCCGCTGCACGATCTTGTTCTTTTCAGTGTATATGGCACAACCATGGGCAATGGGAAAGAGGCATCATCCAGGAACACATTGGCTGTTATTTACTTGATTGCAGGTCCCGATAGTTAGTGGTGCTACCACCAGAACCAAATTCGTGCATGTCATTTGCCCCATGATTCTGCTGCTTTTCTTCACCCAGATTTACAGCCTCACAGGACCATGCAGCCTCTATCCTGCCGTCCACGCTCACACTCCAGTTTGGCATCTGTCATTCATTCGCAGAATGGGCTTGGGCTATGTCAGTACACTGCATCTGATTATAGCCAGTTTACCGATACTGTCTGCAAGAGGACTATTATGGAAGAGCTTGTACTCTAACACATGGACTCTATTGAAGATAAGTAGCTTCCTGTTCATATAAATAAAGAACCTTGTTAATCCACGTGTGCATTCGTGTTGTAGACAGAAGATACTGGCCACCCATAACCACATCTTTTCCCTTGCTTCCATGGTACAAGACTCAACACATGCTATACATTCTTTTATTATGGATTTGTTTTTTCTTTTGCATCTAGGAAAAAAAAATCACATGTTGGGGTGTTGTGAAAGTTTGTGACATAGGTTAAGAGACACAGCTCTACCCTATTTGGTTCAAGTACTAACAGACAATTTATATTATTGTTACAAAAGTTACTTATGTTCAACAAATTTAGTGGTTTGAATTGAGGATTACAACACTCCTGGTACCTCTTTCATTTCCCTCTTCCCTACGAGAATGGTGTGTATGAAGAACAACTGTTGGTATGCCTCCATATAACCTCTCATTTCCCTGATATTAGGAAAGCAACTCAAAGGAATCAAAAGAAAGGTGGTAAAGGAGAACTTAAAACTGGTAGAAGAACAATCTACAACAAAATAGACAATGTCTTAACTTTTCAGGTTTCTAGTCTACTCTCTACTCTCTCTCTCTCTCTCTCTCTCTCTCTCTCTCTCTCTGGTCATCGTTGCCAAACATGCCGATCACTGTACAATTTATAGTGCTAATCTTTCTTTTTTCACTCTTGAACTACAAAAATAGAAATAGTTTGCATCAGCAATGTGTAAATGTGGTATTACCTATAAGACTTCGCTGTCATTTTTAACATGTGAAAAATACTGTATATCAGAACAGAACAAAAACAAACAGATCAAAGCAACAGATCCCACAAGGAATGGCAACTGACATATTATACTAATTATGTTATGCATATCACCATATTTTGCTCATTCACCAGCAATAATGGACAATTTTAGTATCTCTTATATCCTCCTCCAGCTATAAAGTAGTCAAAATAATCATGCATAGAGGTGATCATAGATGTTGCAGATAGCATCCCAGGAGATAAGTGTCCCATTCTACAGGAAGTAATATCTGGATATATGTCCTGTTGATGACAAGATTACTCATCACTCACATCCCATACATGCATGAAGGTGCACAAATCTGAGAATGTTGGTGAGGGGAGTTGAACACTTTGGAGAGCACAGTGATTAATGTATCGGGTCAAAACAGATCTCCCAAACATACAAACACCAATGAGGTGGGCCGAACAATGCTTTGGACACACTCTGCACTTTCAGTGTTTCCTCAAGAAACATCAATCCACATGCACCGAGATTGTCCTGTACTTAGAAGCCTAACACACAGGGAGGTGTCACTCTTCCGCTGACACCCACTTGTAAATGAGCATTACTGATGCCAAGCAAGAAAATTCTCTCATAACTTTGTGGCAGTTATCCTTCCAGCTGCATCTTTCATTATAAAATTGAAGATGGACTATACAGTCATTAGGTGAGATGAATCTACATAAATGGCAGGCATATTCACAGTTCAAATTCCTACAGACAACTTTTGAAAGATTTAACTGACATTCTGAGTGCAACATTGGTCTTAATTTGTGCTGTGTTCATCTTTTAATTTGTGCTGTGTTCATGTTCAATGGCTGCTTGATTGATACAATGATTCAGGCATATATTGTATGCCACTGTTATACAAAACCAGAATGGTTCTTTTGACCATTGGCTGTAATGGAATTTCACGAGATGTGGGACGAAGTAGTATGTTGCTGGACTGTGTATTATAGTTAAGACTGTACAACACTAAAATGACCTAATCCTAGAATAGCCTTGATGAGTCTCCTGTACAATAAATGACCGATTTAACTTTTATATTATGAGAAATGCACTGAAAGCTCCACAGTGAAACAGTTTTGAAAGTCCAAATTCCATATTGTAGGAAATGAATTTTGTCAGCTTATGAGAGACCAAAAATCTTAGGATGTTTTTAGTCAGATTATTGGACCAAATTTTAGTTTTGAAATAATACAATAATTTCCGCATTCCTCTCTCTGCATTCATTTTTACTACGTTCAGCTTCTGTTTGTCAACACTTCACTCAAATGTAAGATACTTTCTCCATTTTCACAGAACTTTTAACACGGATCCCAAATCACAGTGAGTCGCTAACTTTATTCTCGTATTGTTTTTGTTCTCTCACATATGAAATTTAGTTTAACTTAACTGTTAACTGCATATAGACAGCTTATTTTGAGTACTGTGCAAACTCTGAATAGTTCATTAATAGTGACAGATCACCACCATTGTTGTTGTTGATGTGACAATAACTTCTTCTTCTTCTTCTTCTTCTGTTGAAACACTGGTTTGTTGCACCTCTCCACACTAATTCATACTGTGCAAGTCTCTTCATCTCTGCATAATGCCTGCAACATACATCTATTTCAACCTGCTTACTGTGCTCGAATCTGGTCTCCCTCTACAAATATCAACTACCACCACGCACACTTCCCACCATTACTAAACAAATCCATTTCTTCTCAGTGCTGCATATACGCAACATGAAGTTTCAGTAATCTATAAATATAAAAATCATACACAGAGAAGTTGTGAAAGCCTTTTAACACATGCATGATGTGTTTTGTATAATAAGTTCAAATTGACTGCATTTTTTGAAGTTAAAACTGCATTTTTTATGCGCACAACACTCGGAAGAAATGGGTTAACAATTCTTTGATGACTCATGATATGTGTTCAATCACATATTGCCTTCTTTTAGTCAAGTTGCAGCATAAATTTCTTTTTTTCCTATTTTGGTTCAGCGCCTTCTCATTAGTTATTTTACCTATCCATACAATCTTCACCATTTTTCTCTAGCACCACATTTCAAAAGCCACACCACAAGAAGAGAATTAATAAGCTGGAAGAGAAGCTAAGCTTCAACGTATAATGTTGATCTTTAAGAACATCACACAAATATGCCAGTAAAAATTTTATTAACAACATAAATGTCTGATCTTCTGGACTCGAAATTCTTCTAAATGGTCATCCTCAAAGAGTTGATTCTTAAATGAGAGTCAAACGTTTTGTGAATTAAGAAATTCATCGTACATTCTCGCACATAGTTCATCTTGCGTAAAAGGAAATCTGCTTTGAATGTAACGCTTTTCAAATCACCATTCGCAATATTTTCCCGCGACCTGTTAGAAATAGGTTCGTTTCAGCAGCTGCAAGAGAGCGCCAGATAACATGCGTCACCGCGCTTGCGCAGCTACGATGACACAGGAAGCCTATATGTTTGTACATGTAAAACATTAAAAGATCTTACATATGTCATAAAAGAAACAAGACATCAGACGATACTTCAAGAGCGTCGGAATTTCGCGAATCATACTAAAATGCAGAATTCGGCGTAAAATGCACATTCGTATGTAAATTTTCTTGGAGTACCAGTACTGTATTATCTCATGTTTGGTTCTTTATTATGGCATAATGCCACACGTGCACTTGAAATGCAGCGAACAGTTGAAACTAGCCAATAGTGTGAAACTAAACACTTCGTTTCAAATAAATTGACTTCCTCAGCAGAAAAGATTAATTTTAAGCCAAATCTCTTTAGCAAACCGGCAAAAATAACTTCATTGTTCTGTAAGGCAATTAATGCTTGACTGTCAGAAAGGTGGAAATAAAATCTGAAACTAATAACATATTTTAGCCTTCCATTATTATGCGAACGTATTTTAACTCATTTGATAGCTCCCGGCCACAAAAATCTGTTTGCTTATCATTTAATGTGAGAGCAATAAACGAAGAGGAAACAACAAAATCACAGGTCACGTGAAGACTCCCCACCTCAACTCAGACTGCTCTGTGCATCAGCCTAGATTTACTATGAAATGAAATGAAGTCCCATGCTTCTCTACAGAGCGTACGGGAACGATGCGGGAGACCCGCACTGCCTTACTAGGCAAGGTCCTAATGGAGGTGGTTTGCCGTTGCCTTCCTCCGACCGTAATGGGGATGGATGATGATGATGATGATGATGACACAACAACACCCAGTCATCTCGAGGCAGGAAAAATCCCTGACCCCGCCGGGAATCGAACCCGGGACCCCGTGCTCGGGAAGCGAGAACGCTACCGCGAGACCACGAGGGCGGACCAGATTTACTATACCGGGGCAATATTAAGTAGTGGCGCGCAGCCACGCCTCTGTAACCAGAAGCGGGAGAAGGTATTACTCATACGCGACTCAACTGCGCATGCTCAAGAGCCCGTCCGTAACAGCTCAAACGAATCTAATTTAAACAGTTGTCATGTCACGCTCATCAGAGGCAATTTGTTGTTATATAGCATTGCATGGTCTTCCTAAAGCTTTTGGCATATTTTGCTGTTGGCAGACGCTTGTATGAGCACTGTTTTGTTGTTGTATACGGCGCATTTCCTTTGCAACTTAAGTTTTATTTATTTATTTTTTTTTTTGTATGTTTTGTTGCTGCAGTATTATTCTGCAGTAGCGGGATACAGTAACATTCTTTGTTAGAGTATTTGTTCTTACCAGTCAACATCACAAAAATTTAACTGAAAACTAAAACAATGAAAAATTCCCGGAATTCTAGACAATTCCCGGGTTTTTCCAAGTTTTCTCCCGGATGAAAAAAATCCCCGGGTTTTCCCCGGGTCATATACACCTTGTTAACCCATTTTCAAGACACTATCCTTTCTGTTCAAACACTCATCCAAGTAATTTGCTGCCTCTGACAGAATTACGATACCATTGGCAAACCTCAAGTTTTTATTTCTTCTCCCCCAACTTTAATTCCCTTTTCCCAATTTCTCCTTGATTACCTTCATAGCTTGCTCAATGTAGTGACTAAATAATGCTAGGGTAGGCTTTAACATGTTTATCCCAGCACCTACAGAATTACAAAGAGTGAATTCCAGTCAGTGTCGTCAAAATCTTTTTCTAAATCTACAGATGCTATAAACACAGGTTTACCTTTCTTTAACTTATCTTCTAAAGTGCCACAGGCCCAGCAATGCCTCGGATGTTTCTACATTGATCTGCAACACAAAATGATTTTGCCTAAGTTGGCCTCTATCAGTTTATCCATTTTTCTGTAAACATTTTGTGTCAGTCTTTTGCAAGCATCATTTAGTAAATTGTTAGTGCAGCAATATTAACAACTGTCAGTACCTGCCTTTTTTCGAATTGGAATTATCACATTTTATAATTACATACATATTATAAATCTAAGGGTAAGCTGTGTCACCTGTCTCATGAATCTTACACACCAGGTGGAATCATTAGGTTCTGGATGTCAAATTAAATACCTTTCAGTTGTCAATTTTCAATCTTATTTTCTTGAGCAAGTAGTTTCAGCATTTCAATACGCCATCTTCTGGGCCCTGACAGGCGTGTAGGAATAATCTACCTCACTTGTGATCATTACAACAGGGGCCAGCAATACTGGTATTAGTACATATTTGTTACAGTGACCACACTTCAACCATCACCTGCTGGTAGGTGATGGTTGAAATGGTCACTGTAGCAAATATCTACTAATAAGAGTATTGCTGGCCCCTGTTGTGATCACACGCTAGGTAGATTACTCCTACACGTCTGTCATGGGACTGAAGAAGGCATATTAAAACACTAACTGGTTGCCCAATAAAATAAGGCTGAAAATTGATGGCTGAAAGGTGTTTAATTTGACATCCTCTAACGAACAGCTGAGTCTGACACCATCACTAAAAAGATGAACATACAGTGTGTCATTAGGTCCTGGTTTGTTCTTCCAAGGATCTCAATAATTCTGAGTGAAAGTAGTACTTCAGATGCTTTTAATCCCTTTAAGCCTTTCAGAGTCCTGTCGAATTCTTCTCGCAGTATCATGTATCTCATCATAACTTTGTCTACATCCTTTCTATATCGTCTTTTGTTCTAACTCTGAAGACAATAAAAGACACTTTTGTGAGAAACCAACAACTATTTATTAGGTCATGGTGTGACAGCATAAAAACAGGTAGAACAATACTGTTTAGTGAGACGTACAAGACTGCAAGGCAGAGTCGCTGCGCGACCATATAAAGAGCATTTGCCTGCCCAGGGCCACTGGCTAAAGGCTGCAGACAACTGAGGCCCTGACCATAGTCATTGGCCTGTATAGGACTTTAGTAGCCAAATGGTCAATTACTCACGCTCAACTGTTAGATATGCACCATGATTGAGAAAGAGGTGGTGTAGTAATGTACGTATGGGTCACTATACCAGTCCGTCCTTAGGGGAAAGAGTGACCAAATACCAGTTCCTCCACAATGCTCTGATGGCTAAAACATACATACTGTCTGAAGTGGTTGTCCTCAGTGTGAACAGTACCCAGTCCACGTGAACCAGAAAGGGCTGGAAGTGGGGCATGTGCAGAACTGTGCTCTTTCCCTCCAGCAAAGCAGGTGGGTGACCCCAGCACCCCATAGACAGGGGTCATGTCAACATAACGACCCTGCACTTAGTGCCGTGAGCTGAGAAGCCAATGTCCAGAGATAACTGAGGAGGGCAGAAGGTGCCTACATCAGTGTAGAAGATGCCTTCACCAGTGGAAGGGTCACCTGCATCAGTGCAGGAAGTGCTTGCAGGCACACTGATGAAGCCCAGCCCCCCCCCCCCCCCCAAATGAGAGAAGACACTGCAGAGGCAATGAGACCAAACTGTGTCACCGGTGTGTGGCCAGTCACATGTGGAAAGGCTGGTGAGCATCTCAGGAGGGTGTGTGGGCGCAGCCCAAGTGGCGTGTGATCCACAATGAATGACAACACCAATGAAAGAGGCACCGACACGGCAGTCTCCACTGATTCATCAGTACCCACCCGAATGCACAGCCTGATTAGAATGATGCAGCTGATTGCAATGGATGCCACAAGGAGTTCACTGGAACACACCATGAACATGATACCCGCACTGCCTATGGATTATGCCTTCTATAAAAATTCAGGTGTCTCCTCTACCAACACATGGTGTGGATGATGCCTGAAATCCAAAGTGGGTTATGTCCTAACCCTTGGGCCCAGATATCAGTTCTGGGTACAAATAATGGTGTCGGTGCTGCTGCAGGACACCTGTCTGGCTGCAGTAGATGGAGCAATATCCACAGCTGCTAAGCTAACAACTATTCAGCCAGGCTCTTGTCACCAACCGGAGTCATTCCGTAAGAAATTTCTGCCAGATATTGTGAGACATTTGTAAATTCACATTTTGAAAGCCCACATCTAGCCATTCTGCCTAACCATTGGATTGCGGATGAACCGAACACGCCATGATGGGGCAGATGCAACTGTGTGAGCAAACATCTCTAAAGGACAAAGCCAAAAATTGAAGGCCATTTTTCAAAACCACCATACAAGGTAGGCCTTCAATAGAAAAAATGGCTGACAGCATCTTGACCCTTAGAAAATGCACGAATAACCAACAATCAAAGTGTCTCTAAAAAGGTCCAGCAAAGTTGATACGGATTCTTTCCCAGGGTACTGCGTGCACTGGCCAAGGGGAAAAAGCAGGGTGTGATGCCACCTGTTGAGATGAATGCTTGCAGCAGGCTGTAATTAGGCACTCAACCTCACGAACAGTACCAGGCCAAAACATATCCTGATGTGCCAGTCTTTAGTGCAGGGGGGGCTTCCCAATTATCTTGATGTAACAGGCTGAGAATCTATCTACACACTGTTGGGGAAATCGCAACATGAAGAGTGCCTCCTTCCATTGACAAGATGATAACACTCTCTAACACAGAAACACAATGACAAATTATGCAAGTTTCACAATGGGTTGGATACCTGGCCTGGCAGACAGTTGAGTCACTCATGTTGCATCATGTGCACAACTTATTGAAACACTGGGTCCATAGCTACTGCAGACAACGGAGCTGGTAATGGGAAAACTATCAGCAGTCTGTCTTGCTTCCATGTCATGTTGGAAACACAATACTACTACTTAATTAAACAATGGGTCAAACCCCATTGGCAGCTGAGACAAAACATCCATATTTCCATGCTGTGAAGTAGGGTGGAAATGGATTACACAACAATATCTTAATGAAAGTAAGGCCCAAAATTGGAGGTGATGAGTGGCTTTGTCAGGTAAAGCAGCTGAATGTTGAAACAAGGAAACTAAAGGTTTATGATCTATGACCAACTGGAATTTTGTATGGTTAAAGAAGACATAATTTTTTTTTTTTTTTTTTTACAGCATTAATAATCACAAGGGCTTCTTTTTCAAGTCGCAAATAGTGCTGCTGAGCTGCTGTGAGTGTGGCGATGGGGCAGAACTGTCCCCCGTCTCATACTGGGGCACATCTGTGGCCAAGACAAAATGTTTACCAGGTTGGAAGGCTGCAAGACAAGGCGTGGAGCGTAATTTGTTTTGAAGCTGTACTAATGCAGGCCGCGAGGCTGGCGACCACTTGAAACGAATGTTTTTACAAAGCAACTGGTGCAGAGGGTGAGTCAAGAGTAGCTGCACATGGAAGAAACCTGTGATAGTGTGCTATTCTACCAAAGAACACCTGTATATCCTGCAAATTGGTCAGACAAAGAAAAGATGTAATAGAGGCAACTTCTTGTTGCAGAGCTTGAACAACCTGCCTGGAAAGTTCGTGACCAAGATAGACACCAGAGGGTTGAAAAATTTTTATCTTGGTACGACTACACTTAAGGCCTGCAATTAGCAAAGTAGTTAAGACAGAATGGAGGTCATGTAAGCAATATTCTGTCATAGCACCCGGTACTACAATATCGTCAAGGTAATTGATGCAGGAAGGAACAGCCATTGTGAGTTTCTCCAAAAAGCGTTGAAAAATAGCCAGTGTGCTAGCCACTCCAAACATTATACACTGATACTGAAGAAGACCAAAGAGCATGTTCATGACAAGCAAATGCTTGGACAAGTCATCTAATGGAACCTGCGGGTAGGTCTCAACAAAGTCAATTTTGGAAAAGAAATGCCCCCGGCCAATTTTGCAAGTAATACATCAGTTCAGGACACAGAGTATGTGTATGTGTCAATAAGGACTGTGCATTGATGGTATCTTTAAAAGTCTCCACAAAGTCGGAGCCAACCTGACATTTCTTTGACAGTCACCAATGGCATAGCCCACTACTTTGATGAAATCAGTTGAATAACGCCAAGTGACATCAACCGGTCCAATTTGCACTCGCTTGCGTAAGGGCACAAGTACAGGCCACACCCAATAAAAATGGGGTCGAGCCGAATTCAGAACATAACAAATATAGGACTTGGTAGGGAACTTGATCACATACAAGACGTACAGTGTCAGCAATGAAAAATTCAAAAGCAAAGGAAGTGTTTAACCCAAACAAATTCTCAGTATGCAGATCATTAACAACAAAATATGTGATAGGATGGACTACAAATTTGGCAGTCATGGTGGCAGTAAATTGACATGAAGAGGAATATGCTGTTCAGTGTAGCTCTCCAGATGGTGTCCGACAAGAGCCAATGGTGGGGAACCCAACCACATGTGCATTTGGGAATTGAGGAGTGAAAAAGACATTCCAGTGTTCACTTGTAGTAACAATGGTTCATTCAGCACAGACATTTCAAAAAAAAAGCTTATGCTGACCTACAGACGAAGATGAAACAGAATGAATGTCTATGTCCTTTTGTTCTGAGGATGGCTGAAACAACAAATAAATGAATTGTGGCCTCTCTTGTGACACTTGTGGCATGACGACCACCACCTGAAGCATGGAGCTCTCTCATGTTGCAAAGCAAGAGGGGCATGACAGAAGTGCTGCACAGTTTCCTTGTTGTTTTTGCTGACGGGGTTGCCACTGCAGCATGGTTTCCTGGTGTGCATGGCATTGACTTCCTCTTCACTGGCGAACCTGTTGCTATGTTCCGATGTGGTTCACTAACAACAATGGCAAAGTCATCCTATGCTCCATTTTGGTGGCCCACAGCACAGGACACTTTTTGACTGAGCAATCTTGAAGGACAGATTCTCCCACTGAAGGACTCTGACAAACCATCTTGTTGGGCACTATGCGGATGATTCAATCTCTAACCATGGAATCGGCATAGGATGCCTTAGATGTTTTAGTAATAGAGCAACACTTAAACCTCAAACCCTACAGCTCCACCTTCCGAGCCCAATAAGACTGATGTACCTGCTCGTCACACTGGTAAAATTCTGCACAAGAGACAATGACATCGGCGCACCTGCGATAATAAGAAGACAACAAATTACATACTTCACCAAAGGAGAGCGAAGCCGGTTGCTGCAAAGGGGCCAATTGACACAAGAACTGGTACATGTGAACTGAGGCATCATCCTAAATGCAATGCAGTGCCGGCAGAGACATTTCCCGTAATCAACTCAGTTTACTGCAAAGTTGTCATATGACAGAAACAGCCACGAGTGGACCAGAGACTGGAGTCAGAACAGTCAAGGTATCCACAAATTTTTCCAGGGTGGCTATGTTGCTGCTGGTGGAGTAGTGACCGAAATACTGGCTCCATGGGAATGTTATGTAGAGAAACCGTCTCTGAAGTTGCGCACACAAAAGTACAATTCATCACTACTGGCAATCTAACTCTGAACATAACGGAAAACATGGTTGCAAGAAACCAACATCGATTTATTAGGTCACAGCATGACAGCATAAACAATGTAGAACAATACAGCTTGGTGACTTGTACACGACTGCCAGCCAGAGCAGGTACAATACCGTATAAAGAGCATTTGCCGACAGAGGTTGCGCCGCTGTCTATCGGCTGCACACGACTGAGGCGCTGACCACATTCAGGGGACTCTGGTGGGGAATGTGGAGCAGCAGACTACTCAAATATCTGGCACACGCCATGGTAGTGGCAGCAGAGGTGTAGTAACGTGTAGGTTACTACAGTCTTTAAGTTCATTTCCCTTGCATAGCCCTTCTAATAATTCATTCACATCCCCCTTAGTGCAAGATTGCCACCTGAGCTCTTGATGTGCACAGAACTGTTTCTCTTCTCTTGAAGTATCTCTTAATTTTCATGTAGGCGACAAATATCTTTATCTCAGTCATGCATGCTTCTATAGCCTTGGATATATTCTCCAACATCAACAAAAGCAAAACGAGGATAATGGATTGTAGTCGAATTAAATCAGGTGATACTGCGGGAATTAGATTAGGAAATGGGACGCTTAAAGTAGTAAATGAGTTTTGCTATTTGGAGAGCAGAATAACTGATGATGGTCGAAGTAGAGAGGATATAAAATGTAGACTGGCAATGGCAAGGAAAGTGTTTCTGAAGAAGAGAAATTTGTTAACATTGAGTATAGATTTACGTGTCAGGAAGTCGTTTCTGAAAGTATTTGTATGGAGTGTAGCCATGTATGGAAATGAAATGTGGACGATAAATAGTTTGGACAAGAAGAGAATATAAGCTTTCGAAATGTGGCGCTACAGAAGAATGTTCAAGATTAGATGGGTAGATCACATAACTAATGATGAAGTATTGAACAGAATTGGGGAGAAGAAGAGTTTGTGGTAAAACTTGACTAGAAGAAGGGACCGGTTAGTAGGACATGTTCTGAGGCATCAAGCATTTTTGTGTATATCTCCTGTGGCCACAGGGCTCTGTTTGTAGGCTTCAACAAGGTCCAGTGTGAAAAAAAACCTGCAACATGAAAGATGATGTGAAATTTCCAATGTGTCATGCTGGGTAGTTGTTTTGCAATGACAGAGGATTCAGTACTTTATGATTATTTCACAGTCACCATCTGACTTCTTTGCCACCATGTGCATCAGTGATGCTCATGCGCTTTTCTGTATTCTGTCAGGCTGAACTACTGCCATGAATTCAGCATTGGTGATCCAAAGTACATTGGACATAACCTCCGCTGGAGGGGCCTGAGGCAAAGAAGGTAGATCAACACCTTCAACCCATTACATGCAGTCTCCCATCCTTCATCAAAGACACCAACCACTTTCTCGAACGCCTGGAATCCTTACCCAATCCGTTACCCCCAGAAACCATCCTTGTAACCATTGATGCCACTTCCTTATACACAAATATCCCGCACGTCCAGGGCCTCGCTGCGATGGAGCACTTCCTTTCACGCCGATCACCTGCCACCCTACCTAAAACCTCTTTCCTCATTACTTTAGCCAGCTTCATCCTGACCCACAACTTCTTCACTTTTGAAAACCAGACATACCAACAATTAAAGGGAACAGCCATGGGTACCAGGATGGCCCCCTCATACGCCAACCTATTCATGGGTCGCTTAGAGGAAGCCTTCTTGGTTACCCAGGCCTGCCAACCCAAAGTTTGGTACAGATTTATTGATGACATCTTCATGATCTGGACTCACAGTGAAGAAGAACTCCAGAATTTCCTCTCCAACCTCAACTCCTTTGGTTCCATCAGATTCACCTGGTCCTACTCCAAATCCCATGCCACTTTCCTTGATGTTGACCTTCACCTGTCCAATGGCCAGCTTCACACGTCCGTCCACATCAAACCCACCAACAAGCAACAGTACCTCCATTACGACAGCTGCCACCCATTCCACATCAAACGGTCCCTTCCCTACAGCCTAGGTCTTCGTGGCAAACGAATCTGCTCCAGTCCGGAATCCCTGAAGCATTACACCAACAACCTGACAACAGCTTTCGCATCCCGCAACTACCCTTCCGACCTGGTACAGAAGCAAATAACCAGAGCCACTTCCTCATCCTCTCAAACCCAGAACCTCCCACAGAAGAACCACAAAAGTGCCCCACTTGTGACAGGATACTTTCCGGGACTGGATCAGATTCTGAATGTGGCTCTCCAGCAGGGATACGACTTCCTCAAATCCTGCCCTGAAATGAGATCCATCCTTCATGAAATCCTCCCCACTCCACCAAGAGTGTCTTTCCGCCGTCCACCTAACCTACGTAACCTCTTAGTTCATCCCTATGAAATCCCCAAACCCCCTTCCCTACCCTCTGGCTCCTACCCTTGTAACCGCCCCCAGTGTAAAACCTGTCCCATGCACCCTCCCACCACCACCTACTCCAGTCCTGTAACCCGGAAGGTGTACACAATCAAAGGCAGAGCCACGTGTGAAAGCACCCACGTTATCTACCAACTGACCTGCCTACACTGTGATGCATTCTATGTGATGCATTCTGTGTGATGCATTCGCATGAATGGACACAGGCAGACAGTGTTTGTTGGTAATGAGGATCACCCTGTGGCTAAACATGCCTTGGTGCACGACCAGCACATCTTGGCGCAGTGTTACACCGTCCGGGTTATCTGGATACCAACCTATCCGAACTCCGGAGATGGGAACTTGCTCTTCAATATATCCTCTCTTCCCGTTATCCACCAGGCCTCAATCTCCGCTAATTTCAAGTTGCCGCCACTCGTACCTCACCTGTCATTCAACAACATCTTTGCCTCTGCACTTCTGCCTCGACTGACATCTCTGCCCAAACTCTTGTCTTTAAATATGTCTGCTTGTGTCTGTATATGTGTGGATGGATATGTGTGTGTGTGTGTGCGAGTGTATACCCGTCCTTTTTTCCCCCTAAGGTAAGTCTTTCCGCTCCCGGGACTGGAATGACTCCTTACCCTCTCCCTTAAAACCCACATCCTTTCGTCTTTCCCTCTCCTTCCCTCTTTCCTGATGAGGCAACAGTTTGTTGCGAAAGCTTGAATTTTGTGTGTGTGTTTGTGTTCGTTTGTGTGTCTGTCGACCTGCCAGCACTTTCATTTGGTAAGTCACATCATCTTTGTTTTTAGGTATATTTTTCCTTCGTGGAATGTTTCCTTCTATTATAATCATTTTATACTCATTTGATTGCCTTTTGTCTGCTTCATTTTTATATTTTCTCCTTTCATCAATTAAATTCAGTACCTTGGGTGTTATCCCAGGATTTCTATTGCAGCTTCTTTTCTCTTCCTATTTGATCCTCAGCCACCTTTACTATTTCATTCATCTTCTATTGTAATAATTTCCCATTCAGTTAATTGTTGCCTAAAGCTCCATATGAAACTCTCAACAAACTCCAGTTCTTTCATTAATTTATCCAGGTACAGTCTACCTTTCTCCAGTTTTAATCAGCAATTCATAACCAACAAATTATGGCCAGAGTCCAAATCTGCCGCTGGCAGTATTTTGGTGTTTAAAAACTTGTTTCAGAATCTCCCTCTTACCAATTCTACCCTCAAACCTTCCTGTGTCTCCAGATCTCCCCTACACGTACAACCCAAGTGTCTGTAACGATTGAATTAACAGACAGAGCTTTCTGTTTCATACCTCATTCTTGTACAGTAGTTCCTACACCCGTGGAGAGTGAGTGAATACGTGCGCGCGGGTGTGTGTGTGTGTGTGTGTGTGTGTGTGTGTGTGTGTGTGTGTGTGCGGGCGCACTTGTGCCTGCATACACACATTTCCGCCAACACAACAGTACAAGTGGCTAAACAAAAAGTTTGTGAGACAACTATCACCCAACATATGTGCAATGGTTATAGTAGTTGCTGTTCAATGAGGAGCTAAGAGACAGATAACTATCTCAGTTCCCACACCAGCTCCACCTACTGGTGGGGTCTGAAGTGACCAATTAATTCTTGCACTCCACAGCAGTCACACTTACAGAAAGCACTACATCTTACAGGCAATGATACGTGAACTAGAGTTGCAAGAACTGCAAACAGAATATCAGAGGTTGCAGCTCCAGAAGGTTTTATTATACAAAGCACATCGTAAATGAGCACTACATGCACCAGATTGCAGTTTTTAGAACACTGATAGGATAAACAGGATCACTTACAGCACACAGGTTAAGGAATGAACTGCTTTTTGCAGACCTGGCAGTATAAATCCTCACCTCCATCAGAGATGGAGGTATGTTGTTATCATGGACACTTTGCAGGCAGGCCATTGTTGATACAGCAGACCACCAGACCCTAGCTGTGAAATGCAAGTAGTAGCCCACCACGCCCAGAGGGCGAGCCTGCCAGCAATAACAACTTGGACAACAGCAGCAGCCTGGCCAGCAACTGACACCCAGTGGTTTACAGATGAAGTTGCCAAGCTGCTGTTTCAAGTTGACAAAGATTTCAATGTAGGTTTACTCCCATGGGCACTCTTGTGGCAGTGCAGGTTAAGCAACAGCTTCAGTCTATGTGGAAACAGTTCCCCATATAACAATCTAGGGCTGAGTGACATTAAATTTGAACCTAGGTTTATGGAGAGTTTCTGAGTGTTGCTTTCTTGTCACCAATAACACTCACCCAATTAAAAGACCTGCATTTTCTGTTCTCCTATGGTCTCATAAGACATACTTGGAGCCAGGACCTGTCAAACATAGTAAAAATGTATAGCCAGTTACTAAGAGCAGTGATCCGACTGCACATTTCTTACACAACTACCTCTATTCTTGTGCCTATAACTGGATCTATCAATTACATGTCCAGTGAATTTGCCTCAGGCCCCTCCAGCGGAGGTTATGTCCAATGTACTTTGGATCACCAATGCTGAATTCATGGCAATAGTTCAGCCTGACAGAATACAGAAAAGCACATGAGCATCACTGATGCACATGGTGGCAAAGAAGTCAGATGGTGACTGTGAAATAATCATAAAGTACTGAATCCTCTGTCATTGCAAAACAACTACCCATCATCATGACACATTGGAAATTTCACATCATCTTTCATGTTGCAGGGTTTTTTTTCACACTGGACCTTGTTGAAGCCTACAAACAGAGCCCCGTGGCCACAGGAGATATACACAAAAATGCTATCACATAACCATTTGGACTGTTTGAATTCCCCTACTGGTTATGCAATGCTGCATTGATTTTAGAAAGATTGGTTGATGAGGTGCTGGCACCATCTCTGCCAACAAAATATAAATACCATCTTTGAGAAATATTCCGCTGCTTCATCAACTATGGAGTGCTACAGAATCCTGCCAAATATTTTACCACTGACCTTCAACAGATTCAAAATATCTGCCATTGGCACAAGGTGACCCCCCCCCCCTCCCCCTCCATAATAGGTTGCCACTGCAAGAGTATCCATTCATGGTGACAGTTTAAGATTGTGTTGATACCTAGGCATAACAAGCTTCTACTTCTCACTGCCCCAATCCAGGAATCAACCCACACAGTCCTAACTGCCTCCACAGCAAATGGATCAAGAGCTGTTATGTGAAATAACAAGCTACATGAGGTGTCAAGAGGCGATCCAGGTAATCAGGGTGTGGGCTGTACTGTTGCCTTATATGGCTGCTGGAGCTCCCTTGGTATCTTTCAAGGTGCTTCAGCCCGTTCTATCGGTGTCGTTCTGCAGCACCATATCTGGGAACCCATTGGTCTTTTTCTACAAATTCTGACAGGAAACCTGCACTCTTGGTCACCATTCTGTACAGGACTACTGACTATCTATGACACCATAAAATCTTTTTGGTTGATAGACAAAGGTCACAACTTCACCATATACACTGACCAACAGACACTGACATTCACATTTTTGCCGCCCCAGAACAACTACCTTCTACTTCACCTGAATCAGGCTGTTCCAGCTTGTGTGCTCGACTGTGAGCTGGGGAGTGCCTGCGAGGCACCACCTCTGCTGTGAGCTGCAGTTATATGGGCACGCAGCTGTGGCAATCATGTGTACAAGTTAAAGGGCTGGGCAGGGTATAAAATCACAAGGAACAGCAGTTGCACTCTTAAGTCTGCCTCAGGCATGGTTGTTTTTGAAAGCATTCTAATTCTAATTTAATTTACATGAAATTAGTCAGAATTATAAACTGAAAGCCATAAAAATTTAACAGGTAGCAAGGTATGAGCTGGCTATGTGGAAGTAGTGAGTAAAACAAATTAACAAGTAACCTTTGTACAATCAACAAAATACTTTTTTCTTTACAGATCTTTTGTGACAAGTGCACTTATATCAGATGACGTCTTGTTTGCTGCAGCAGTGTGCAGCATACTCTTCACTGTAGGGTCCTGAAGCAATGACCTTCCTTTGCTCTACACCCTCTTCACTGCAAAGAATAGCTGCTCACAACAGTGTGTTGACACGAGCATGCACATAATCCCAGCTGCATTCCTATGTAGCCTGGGGAATGTTTCTGTCTTAACATTTTGATACTACTGGGACAAATTAAACAATTTTAGTACCTGTCCCTTAACAGTATTGAATTCTGCAAATCAATTAGTTCTAGTTGCACTGTAGGTGGCATGTCAGGTAAAACTGAAAAAGAAGTACTGAACACCTGCAACTCTTCTTCTAAAAAGTTCATTTCTTGGAACTCAAAACTATTTATTATTTGATTAATTATATATTTACAACTTACAAAGGAAACATCAGCACGCAAATATAGAGAATCAAGATGAGCGAAGAACGCCAGATTTCCGTTATCCATTTGCCTCTCAAGTAAACAAAACTTATCTCTGAATGGCCTGAGTTTGTCACATAGACATACTATCAACAAATCTTTCCGCTGTAGTGAGACATTCAGGTACCACACACACACACACACATACACACACACACACACACACACACACACACACACACACACACACACACCAGTACCTGGAAGAAACCTTTCGAACTGACAATAGTTGACACCACACCTCCATTTCGCACAAAATTTAACACTTCACTACAATGTTCATTACATGACAAAGTTATTAAGTTTTTGCACACAACGCTGCCTGACATGAAACAGTGTGTACTGTAGATGTCCTTTCCAAAATCTCTTTTCAGTTCATATTTTAAGTGAGAGAGAAAGTCTTGCAGATGTGTAACCATTTGTGGCACACTGACTGTGGCCACAGAATGGAGGTTTTCTCCATGGCAAGTTCACGCTGTCCACAGACTCACATAAGGCTTCAAACACATCAAGCCCTGTCATGTAATCCAGTGGTACCATATCTAGCAGCTCCCCCATTAACTTGCAGTTGCGTGCCTACACCACATAAAAAATAGTAAGTTGAGCACAATCAGATATAACTGGGTGCTCATCAAGTGTGAAAGATAATGCTGTGAACTCAGGGCTTTCTTCCTGAGTTGAGCCTCCAAACCAGTTCTCTTTCTGAGAATTTGATGGGACACCATTTGCTTTGAGAGACAAATTCAAAACTTGCTAATTCTCTTGGATCTATGCACTTTGCTATTGTTAAGAGCCATAATTTAACAAGAAGTCCCAAAGAAAATGTATTGCCTGTCAGTGCCGTGATGTGAGCTACTTTGTAACTTCCACACAGCTTCACTTCAGTTTTCTTCAGCACCATTCAGCTGAAATGAGTAACTACATTCAAGTGATACAAGAACGTTTTTTTCATACAAAGAATCCTCTGTCAAAATATTTTTTTAAAACTTACACCTTACTGAATGTTGCCCTTCAAATTGGAAACCAGCTCATAGCGACATCCCCTTCCATGTGATCATAACCTACTGCACTAGGGGCTTGGGAAGGCACTGTAAATCTTATTGCTTTGCATAAACAAGCATTTTGTGACAACAGGTACCATGGGCCTCCGCCTTTCATTGAAGGAATATGTTTCTTTTGATGAAGCAGGAAGTGACCTTCCACAACAAGACACTTGCTACTGTCACAACTACACATCCATAAGAACTAAACAGGCAGAGGCAGAGCATGAGCATATGCAGCATAAGCTCCCCTCAACACTGCACATCGAACTGGCAGTGATCACTCCTGCTCATGGAGTGCTTGCTGAAACAGAATGATCTGAATTTCACTGCCAAATACACAACTACTCTGTTTAGAGTCATCATTGTATCACAACCAATATATTTCAACACTGCATAACAACACTAAACAGGCAAGGCACCAATGTTGCAGTATGCTGTGATGAATCCATAGGCCGACTGTGCCTGCACATGACAGCATCACTACACTGACTGTCATCAAGGCATCTATATTGCGAGGGCACTGTTGACATAATGCTTTTTATGGCCTGGTGTGCAGTAGCTCTGACACCCATCAACCCAGAAATGCATCTCCTGCTAGAAGCGCAAACTGACATCACATGCACATTTTGCATACCAGCGTGTGGGTCTTATAGGCTACCTAATTCTCACTGCAGCACAGTAGTTGCAAATGTTACTCATTATTCCATTGTGTAAGTAACACTGTTCTCTACTATTAACAATCTATGCATGTTTGTACACCCCACAAAATGATATACATGTCTTTCTATATAATTCAACGAGCATTTTGTGGGAACTCCTGAACTTAGTATACAAGACAATATAGCTTTGTTTTATTAGCTTCTCTTCTCATTTACTGAACTAATGTAATGCCAATACAGCATGCAGCCAAAAGCAAAGTTGATAATATTCAGTCAGATCAGTCACAGAAACTTTTCCGTTTAGTACACAACTAATTCTGGACTAAAGTCTGGATCAGGAACAGTGGCAGTCAACATGATTTTTTTTTTACCGTTCATAGATTGAGAATGCATCAGTTTCATGCAGCCAACGTCTGCAATCTTGCTTGTTACAAAAATTTATCTATTTTCCCCTGAATATGTTGTGATTTCCAAGGGTGTGGTTAGGCTGGAACCCAAGAGCACAGATTATAAATTTAATAAAAATTATTCCATTCCGTTGCGGCAACCAGTTTCAGATTACTTCAGAATCAAAACAGCCTTGGTTGCAATATTATTTAATATGAATGACGTGTTTCACCTTTTTTGAGCATTATCAGATCACATAAAAGTAGCTAAATATATACCCATCTGTCATGAAGCCATATAAAATGGAAAGTGGACATTTTATATGGCTTTAAAATGGATTGGTTACACATCCAGCTACTTTTACACAATCTGATCATGCCCAAAAAAATGGTGAAACATGTCAATGATATTAAAAAATTTCACGACCAAGACTGTTTTTATTCTGAAATATAAATTTCATCTTCATTGCCACCAAATACATTTTCTTCTGAGTATGTCACAAATTAATAAGATTGGAGTTAGGTTAGAATGTGACACTTTGTCCAAGTTGGCAGAACCAACAAATGTGGACCCTGATGACAGACTGAGCCGCAGCTCAGCACCAGAATAGGAGTTTTACTTCTAAAAATAAATTAATAATCTTTGTTTCTTCTGAATATGTCAAAAATTAAAAGGTTGTAGTTGGGTTGGGACAAACGAGTTATTTTCCCATCATACCTCATCCACGAGCTGACAAAACTGCTGTATGAAAACACCCACGAGTGCCACTGTCTTTTACTAAATTCTGATGTAGAAACAGACTGGCAAAAATTCTTTCATTTGAGGCTGTTTCTCCTTTGGAGAACCAATGACGGAATCAAGAAGAAAGCACAATTTATTGACCCTGTCCATTATCTAAAAATAAATAAATAAAAAATAAATGAAGTAACAAAAGAAAAAAATTAAGTTCAACATGTCACTCTAAATAATTAATATCATTCATTATGTTGTAGAAATTATGTAAGTTTTAACTGTGTAAGGAGGTATATCCATAGTTATGTGTAACAGTTAAAAGTGGTGAAAACAAGATTTAACACTTATGCAAAATTGTTCTCACAGCTGTTCTCTGTGTCTCTCATGAAAAGATTACTAGTAGCAGGCAGATTCCTCTGTAATGGACTACTAGTGTAATAGAATGTGAATTAGAGACAGGACAGACCACCTGCAAAGCACTTAACATATCTATTACTATTTCTTGGCAAATTTAAACTGTGTACCAGACTGGAACACACCCCAAAACTTTGCCTTTCATGGACAATGCTTGTATTGACTGAGCTCTCTGGACGAGACTTGCTACCTGCCCTCATAGTTTTACCTGTACCAATATCTTTCTCCCAATTTCCAAACTTCACATAGGCTCTCCTATATACCTTACAGGACTCGATATATATTCAGGTAATAGACTTTTAGAATAACCTTTAAAAAATGGAAGAAAGGATATTGCAGAGATACGGCTTAGACACAGGCTAGAAAATAGTTTTCACTGCAAATATTTCACTTTATACCAGATGAACCATGGACCTTGCCGTTGGTGGGGAGGCTTGCGTGCCTCAGCGATACAGATGGCCGTACCGTAGGTACAACCACAATGGAGGGGTATCTGTTGAGAGGCCAGACAAACGTATGGTTCCTGAAGAGGGGCAGCAGCCTTTTCAGTAGTTGCAAGGGCAACAGTCTGGATGATTGACTGATCTGGCCTTGTAACAATAACCAAAACGGCATTGCTGTGCTGGTACTGCGAACGGCTGAAAGCAAGGGGAAACTACGGCCGTAATTTTTCCCGAGAGCATGCAGCTTTACTGTATGATTAAATGATGATGGCGTCCTCTTGGGTGAAATATTCCGGAGGTAAAATAGTCCCCCATTCGGATCTCCGGGCGGGGACTACTCAAGAGGATGTCGTTATCAGAAGAAAGAAAACTGGCGTCCTACGGATCGGAGAGTGGAATGTCAGATCCCTTAATCGGGCAGGTAGGTTAGAAAACTTAAAAAGGGAAATGGATAGGTTAAAGTTAGATATAGTGGGAATTAGTGAAGTTCGGTGGCAGGAGGAACAAGACTTCTGGTCAGGTGACTACAGGGTTATAAACACAAAGTCAAATAGGGGTAATGCAGGAGTAGGTTTAATAATGAATAGGAAAATAGGAATGCTGGTAAGCTACTACAAACAGCATAGTGAACGCATTATTGTGGCCAAGATAGACACGAAGCCCACGCCAACTACAGTAGTACAAGTTTATATGCCAACTAGCTCAGCAGATGACGGAAATATATGATGATATAAAAGAAATTATTCAGATAGTGAAGGGAGACGAAAATTTAATAGTCATGGGTGACTGGAATTCGAGTGTAGGAAAAGGGAGAGAAGGAAACGTAGTAGGTGAATATGGATTGGGGCTAAGAAATAAAAGAGGAAGCCGCCTGGTAGAATTTTGCACAGAGCACAACTTAATTATAGCTAACACTTGGTTTAAGAATCATGATAGAAGGTTGTATACATGGAAGAACCCTGGAGATACTAAAAGGTATCAGATAGATTATATAATGGTAAGACAGAGATTTAGGAACCTGGTTTTAAATTGTAAGACATTTCCAGGGGCAGATGTGGACTCTGACCACAATCTATTGGTTCTGACCTGTAGATTAAAACTGAAGAAACTGCAAAAAGGTGGGAATTTAAGGAGATGGGACCTGGATAAACTGAAAGAACCAGAGGTTGTACAGAGTTTTAGGGAGAGCATAAGGGAACAATTGACAGGAATGGGGGAAAGAAATACAGTAGAAGAAGAATGGGTAGTTTTGAGGGATGAAGTAGTGAAGGCAGCAGAGGATCAAGTAGGTAAAAAGACCAGGGCTCTTAGAAATCCTTGGGTAACAGAAGAAATATTGAATTTAATTGATGAAAGGAGAAAATATAAAAATGCAGTTAATGAAGCAGGCAAAAAGGAATACAAACGACTCAAAAATGAGATCGACAGGAAGTGCAAAATGGCTAAGCAGAGATGGCTAGAGGACAAATGTAAGGATGTAGAGGCTTATCTCACTATGGGTAAGATAGATACTGCCTACAGGAAAATTAAAGAGACCTTTGGAGATAAGAGAACCACTTGTATGAACATCAAGAGCTCAGATGGAAACCCAGTTCTAAGCAAAGAAGGGAAAGCAGAAAGATGGAAGGAGTATATAGAGGGTCTATACAAGGGCGATGTACTTGAGGACAATATTATGGAAATGGAAGAGGATGTAGATGAAGATGAAATGGGAGATACGATACTGCGTGAAGAGTTTGACAGAGCACTGAAAGACCTGAGTCGAAACAAGGCCCACGGAGTAGACAACATTCCATTGGAACTACTGACGGCCTTGGGAGAGCCAGTCCTGACAAAACTCTACCATCTGGTGAGCAAGATGTATGAGACAGGCGAAATACCCTCAGACTTCAAGAAGAATATAATAATTCCAATCCCAAAGAAAGCAGGTGTTGACAGATGTGAAAATTACCGAACAATCAGTTTAATAAGCCACAGCTGCAAAATACTAACACGAATTCTTTACAGACGAATGGAAAAACTAGTAGAAGCCGACCTCGGGGAAGATCAGTTTGGATTCCGTAGAAATACTGGAACACGTGAGGCAATACTGACCTTACGACTTATCTTAGAAGAAAGATTAAGGAAAGGCAAACCTACGTTTCTAGCATTTGTAGACTTAGAGAAAGCGTTTGACAATGTTGACTGTAATACTCTCTTTCAAATTCTAAAGGTGGCAGGGGTAAAATACAGGGAACGAAAGGCTATTTACAATTTGTACAGAAACCAGATGGCAGTTATAAGAGTCGAGGGACATGAAAGGGAAGCAGTGGTTGGGAAGGGAGTGAGACAGGGTTGTAGCCTCTCCCCGATGTTATTCAATCTTTATATTGAGCAAGCAGTAAAGGAAACAAAAGAAAAATTCGGAGTAGGTATTAAAATCCATGGAGAAGAAATAAAAACCTTGAGGTTTGCCGATGACATTGTAATTCTGTCAGAGACAGCAAAGGACCTGGAAGAGCAGTTGAACGGAATGGACAGTGTCTTGAAAGGAGGATATAAGATGAACATCAACAAAAGCAAAACGAGGATAATGGAATGTAGTCGAATTAAGTCGGGTGATGTTGAGGGTATTAGATTAGGAAATGAGACACTTAAAGTAGTAAAGGAGTTTTGCTATTTGGGGAGCAAAATAACTGATGATGGTCGAAGTAGAGAGGATATAAAATGTAGACTGGCAATGGCAAGGAAAGCGTTTCTGAAGAAGAGAAATTTGTTAACATCGAGTATAGATTTAAGTGTCAGGAAGTCATTTCTGAAAGTATTTGTATGGAGTGTAGCCATGTATGGAAGTGAAACATGGACGGTAAATAGTTTGGACAAGAAGAGAATAGAAGCTTTCGAGATGTGGTGCTACAGAAGAATGCTGAAGATTAGATGGGTAGATCACATAACTAATGAGGAAGTATTGAATAGGATTGGGGAGAAGAGAAGTTTGTGGCACAACTTGACCAGAAGAAGGGATCGGTTGGTAGGACATGTTCTGAGGCATCAAGGGATCACCAATTTAGTATTGGAGGGCAGCGTGGAGGGTAAAAATCGTAGGGGGAGACCAAGAGATGCATACACTAAGCAAATTCAGAAGGATGTAGGTTGCAGTAGGTACTGGGAGATGAAGAAGCTTGCACAGGATAGAGTAGCATGGAGAGCTGCATCAAACCAGTCTCAGGACTGAAGACCACAACAACAACAACCAGAATGTGTGCTATTTTGAAACTTCCTGGCCCAGGAAGAACCTGAAGAGCTCAAGTGGTAAGAATACTGCCTGTTAAAGGTAAGGTTCTGGGTTTGCGTCCAGATCCAACACAGTTTTAATCTGCTGGAAAGATTCAAAACAGTGTACATTCCATTGCAGAGTGAAAGATTCATTCTGAGAACTACCTTTACTCTTATGAGGACAGATACTATTACACTATTCTTGCGATTTGCTGTAAGCACAGTTCATTCGAGTACAGAAGTTCCAAATTAAACGAGTACTGAAGCAGTTGAAGTGACTATTGTTACAATTCAGCAGTAGTTATTTTTCTTATTAAACAGCTATGGTTTGTTGTGGTTCTTCAATTTCTCACGGCGCACATCGTGACCAAAGAGTTCACAGGTGAACAGCCAGAAAACCTGGCTGTTCATCCATGAACTCTTTCGTCAGCTATAGTTTGTTGTTATACCCAAACATAAAACTGCACATAATTAGAGGAGAAGGAGATTAGTGTTTAACATCCCGTCGACAATGAGGTCGTTAGAGATGGAGCACAAGCTCAATTAGGAAAGGATTGGGAAGGAAATCGGCCGTGCCCATTTCCGGCACTTGCCTGAAGTGATTTAGGGGAATCAAAGAAAGCCTAAATTAGGATGGCTGGATGCCGGTTTGAACTGTTGCCCTCCCAAATGTGAGTCCAGTGTGCTAACAACTAAGTGATTGACGTGTAGTTGGTGTATGACGCAATGACTATCAGAGGTGACAGTACCTTTGATAGGGTGGGAAATGACTGTCTTGACTGTAGTAGGAAGTAATGTGACGGTGCATGAGATACATCTTGTACCTGAGCCCACACAGAGCAGGGACTTGAGGCTTTACTGGGCCATTAGAGGTGTTTGTCAACATCCAAGAATCAGAGGAAGCAACCACAGGGTCAAGAAAAATGTCTGATGGTAATATGACAGGAGTGAGGAAGTGTGAATTATGTGGTTAGTAATGTAAATGATGTGGTTAGTATCTTCAATGGATTAGTTGATCAAAGTGAAGAATATTTCTTTGGGAGTGTAATAAGCAGTAACAATTGAGTGACGAGTGAAGATGGATTTGTAGATCTATGCAAGCAGGAAAAAAAGGTGGGTGTACGGGTGGGTTTGCAGTATGAGGAGGAAGACATATTCAGGTGATAGGTTTTTGGAGTGACCTCATGTTTTGTGAATTTGTAGAGGGCTGTGTTGGACTTCAGCTGAAGGCAAGTCATTACATTCCCCCATCATGGTATCATATCACTCCAACTTCTTACAAGGAAAACATAAAGATAATTAAACTATTTTAAAATATAATATTTTTAGCATCGATTAAATCTAACGTAAAGCATTAAAAGCACAGTTACTGATATAGCTTTTGTGATCCAATCACATAGTGATGCATCATTTCACAAGAGACCTATTCTGACACTGAAGTATACCATTTTTAACATTTCTTTTAGTGAAATGGGCCGTGGTTCATATCTATTTCCCAAAAGTTTTGGAAAAAGTAATGTATATCAGAATGGTTGAGAATGTCTGGCATGAGATTCTTTGTCCGTCAGTAAGGATTGCAGAATGACATTTTCGCTGAATAAGCGGTCCACCCTTTTACCAACCATATATTAAAATACTTAAATGGGGTAAATAAATAGGCATATCCATATCACTTCAGGCAGGGGGGTTACCTTCATAGTCTCTGATGTTACTGAATTTAACATAAGTTAAAATTTTTGTTTTCTCCAAAAAAATTTCTGCCCCGAGATACAGACCCTCCAAAGTTGACACTGCAAACACCATTTTGAAGATGCGAATTTCAGAAACATTTTTAAAATGCTGTATCTCTGTAAAAGTTCTAGATATATTGTTAGAGTTTTCTTTATTTGATAGATAATTGCTTTATGATAACAATGGTATCCTCTGTTTAGACATATCTGTAAAAGTTCTTTTACTGTCACCTTTTGGATTTTTTTAATAACTTACAGAAATTTTATTTTTCAAAAATGACAATCCAGAAAAGTTAGATATTTTTCTGTTGATTAGTGCCATGTAGTACTATATTCTCTGTAAAGGAGAGCTTCCAGTTTTAAGTTGGATAGGTTTTATTTTTAAAAATCTTTTCTTTAACTTTCAAGGGTAATGTATGTCCTCACTGAAGTTGTTTCTTAATAATTTCTTCGTTACAATGTTTATTTCTATTGTCTTTGATGCAGCTATTTCTTTTCACTTTCATTGTTGCAGATATTTCTTTCACTTTGTTGTAGTTTCCTGTCAATTTCTTCATAATGGTTGTTCACTGCAGGTATATGTATTGTAGTTTTTCAGTGCTAATTTGTTTACTGAAGAGGCTTCTAAAAAATCTGAGAGCATGCAGTGAGTTCTGTATTTTTGTGGGGAATTTGCCAGTGGATACAGTTGCAGTGTGTTTTGTGAAAAGGACTGTTTGAAATGTCTTCTGACCGGGGCTACATGAAAGTGAAGTGTGCTGACTATTTGCGTATCCATAAAAGAGTGATATACAAGACAAACAAAAAGCAGACTTTGTTCAGGTTAGGAAGAAGTATTCTCAGCGAAGATGTTTCCAGGGGCGACATTTTGTGTTCTAAATGTTTTGACAGAACAACAACAATGATAGTATCTCAACAAGGTGAAGCCTCCCATGGTGCAGATGAGGCAAGTTTTGCATCAATAGAGGAAGAACTAAATACCCTGAATCAGAGGCAACTACAGAGGCAGGTGTTAGTCCTATTAAGAAACCATGGTCAGTGAAGTCGAGTCATCTATGCATCAAGAAAGGGCTGAGAAATTAGTGAAGCTATGGATGAGAACACTACACCAAAACTGACCACACTCTTCAAAGTAGAAATTTCATCTTCAGAAGAAAATGAACCAAAGCAATCTTGTACTTCTTGCCAGGAATTTTTCACAAATATCAATTCATATGTTGAATACTGTGCATCCTACAGTGAAAAGGTGCAAGTTTTAACTATTATTCCAGAGACTTTTCAATGAAAACAATTTTGAACCACGTTCCATCAGTATCAAAGTACATGGCAGACAAATCAAGGAATGTGTAGTCTGCAAAAGGTGCCTTTGGAAGACCAGGTCCCTATTATGGTCATCCTGTAGCAGCAGCTCAAGTTCAAATAGTGCAGTCATTTTATCTGGAAGATAAATGGGACTGTTCTCACCAGAGTGCCAACAAAAAAGACACTGTAACAGTTGGAGGTCAAAAAGTTGTGAAAGTGAAGAGGTACATGACTCAGAGTATTAAAGAAACTTTTGCAATTTATAAGTGCGACAATACAACTTCACATATGGGAAGATCAAAATTGTATGCACTACGACCTAAGTGGGTAGTTCCACATTCTGTGTCATCTACAGTAAAAAATTCTTGTTAGCTGCATCAAAGTTCTCTACCAAAAAGCCATCAAATCATAAACCAAGAGGAAAAGGACAAAAATTATGCAACCTATGCATCCATGCCAGCCAAAATTGAAACTTGAAGATAAAAGTAATGTGTTTTCAACACTCAAGAAAACAGCAAATGTAACTATCACAACAAATAGAGTTTTTACTGGGTGATAGCCATCTGAGAGGTGGTGGTTGTTGTTGTTGTGGTCTTCAGTCCTGAGACTGGTTTGATGCAGCTCTCCATGCTACTCTAACCTGTGCAAGCTTCTTCATCTCCCAGTACCTACTGCACCCTACATCCTTCTGAATCTGCTTAGTGTATTCATCTCTTAGTCTCCCTCTACGATTTTTACCCTCCACGCTGCCCTCCAATACTAAATTGGTGATCCCTTGATGCCTCAGAACATGTCCTACCAACCGATCCCTTCTTCTGGTCAAGTTGTGCCACAAACTTCTCTTCTCCCCCCAATCCTATTCAATACTTCCTCATTAGTTATGTGATCTACCCATCTAATCTTCAGCATTCTTCTGTAGTACCACATTTCGAAAGCTTCTATTCTCTTCTTGTCCAAACTATTTACCGTCCATGTTTCACTTCCATACATGGCTACACTCCATACAAACACTTTCAGAAATGACTTCCTGACACTTAAATCTATATTCGATGTTAACAAATTTCTCTTCTTAGAGGTGTTGCTCACGAAATAATAAATGCCAACAAAGAGGTAAGTGCCCTAGGTTATATCAAACCACATGCTCGCAATGACCAAGTACTTTCAACAATAACCAATATTCCACAACAGATAACAAACGAAGACTACATCGTGATCTGTGGTGGTTCAAATGATGTTGCACATAATGAAAATTTGCATGCTGCTAATGTCTTAAAATCAACTCTAAACCACCTGAAGCATTCCAACGTAATTGTAGTTGATATTCCACATAGGCACGACTTATTACAATCCTCGTGTGTAAACAAGGCAGTAATTGCAACAAATAGATGTTATGCGGATATCTGCAGGAATTTCACAAATACTCATAGGATTGAAACTCACAAATTTGGCAGAGAACTTACACCACTCATGGTCTTCACCTTAACTGGTGTGGAAAAACTCATTTAGCGACTATAATTTACGATGTAGTTGCAAAGGCGAGGAGCAATGTGGCCACAAAAGAATCAGATTTGATGGAAGAGTGAACCAGTACACAAAATAATTACAGGAGTGGATACAGGCAGACTACATTGGACAACTGGATGGTGACAAAAACAAGAAAAAAGTGTGTCTTTCCAATCTGCAAGTGTGTTGAAGCAGACTAATTTGGAGAGATGGGTATTGAAAAATGCATTGCCCAGACCTTCAATCGAAACTTCTTTTTTAGAGAAAAGAGTGTAACCACTTCTGCTAAAGAAAAACTTGCAATTTAGCACCAGAACATTAGAGGCCTAAGTAGTAAGATCAATGAGCTTATAAGCAATACACATGAGCCACAAGGTATAGATTATGCCCATGTTTTATGTTTTAGTGAGCACCATATTAATTCTGGTATAGAAAAACTTATTATAAAGAATTATCATTTAGCAACATCATTTTGTAGAAAATGTAAAGAAAAAGGAGGTGTTGCCGTTAATGATAAAAACGATATCACATGTAGAGTAATTAATGTGCAGAATTATTGTTTAGAACAACATTTGGAAGTGTGTGCCACAGAATTATTCTTGAATAATTCCCATATAATAATAGTCACAGTATACAGAGCACCTTCAGGGAACTTTAGTCTCTCTTTGAATAAGTTAGATGCTCACCTAATATACATATTCAAACACAAAATGGATGTGATAGTGCTTGGGGACTTCAATGTTAACTTTCTAACAAATTCTAAGATCAGACCTAGAAAATCTGATGTCCACATATAATCTGGTTTCTGTGGTTAGTTTCCCTACTACAATAACTTCGTGTACAAGCACACTCATCAATAATATATTTATAGAGAGACCAAAATACGTGATATGACTACCAGGCAACTCATGAATGGTCTATCTGACCATGATGGACAAAGACTCACTTATAAACAGTGCAAGTATTTATGTGAATGATAGTGGCCCCAGTTGGAACACTTAGGACAGTTAATGAAGAAACTATCCAGATTTTTAAATCATATCTCCAAGCCACACACTGGGCACCTATGTGTAATTTAGAAAATGCCAATTCGAAGTACAATTTTTTCAGTAATGAAGTGGCACTGAGATTTGAAAGCACCTTCCCAAAAAGGATATACAAGATCCAAACCACAAAACATACCAAAAAGCCCTGGATAACCACTGGTATTAAGATTTCATGCAAAAGGAAATGGAGAACTGTACGTTGCCACAAAAAATTCAAACACACCCAGCTAAATCACTATAAAAAATACTGCAAAGTACTAAGAAAAATTATTCAGAAGTCAAAAATTTTGTATCTGTGCGCCAAAATTAATAAATCTAGTAACAAAATCAAAATCGTATGGGAAGTGATAAAGAGTGAGGCTGGTGCAAATTGCCCCAGTAGGTTTCAAAACATTGTTCTCAATAATGAAGAGAGACATGCACAAAATCAAAATACTGTGGCAAAAATTTTCAATGAGCATTTTCTAAGTGTTGATGAGAAAGCAGGACACAATGGCTCCTTAGAAGAAGCATTAAAAATACTGAAATGACACTTCCCAAACTCCATATAGTAGATAGGTATAGCCCCTATAACAGAAAAAAAAATTATTTCTTTAAAAGCAAAAAATTCAACTGGTATTGACAACATCTCTAGCAAATTTCTAAAAGCCTGCTGCAATGAGTTTAGTGAAGTCCTAGCTCATATAGTCAATGTCTCTCTCAAACAAAGTATCTTCCGTGAAAGGATGAAATACGCTATCGTAAAGCCCCTCTACAAAAGAGGCAATGTCTCAGATGTTACAAACTATCAGCCTATCTCTCTTTTGACTACATTTTCTAAAGTTCTCGAAAAGCTAATATATGCCAGAATAGTCAGTTACCTAGAAAAACATGAAATAATTAGTAAAAACCAGTTTGGATTCAGAAAACGTACCTCCACAATCGAAGCAATACTTTTGTTTACAAATAACATTTTGGAATGCCTCAACAAAAAGACATTGCCTGTGGGCACATTTTGCAATCTGTCTAACGCCTTTGACTGTGTCAGTCATAGAATACTTATAGAGAAAGCATGCAACTTTGGAATCTGAGGTCAAATGCGTAACTGGCTCAAATCCTACCTACAGGGCAGACAACAGAAAAAAGTGCTAGATGGTAACAATAGTCACATGGGAAGGGTAGAGACCGACTGGGGAACTGTAAAATATGGAGTTCCGCAAGGTTCCGAATGACCTACCATTGTCCTCAAACAAAGCAAGCTATTTTACAATGTTTGCAGATGACACAAGTATTGTGATAGACAGTAAGATATCCTCTGATCTAGAATTAAATGCCAACCATTCACTTGAGGATGTTCTGAACTGATTCCCAGTAAATTCTTTGTCAATAAACCTCAGCAAAACTAATTATATTCATTTCCATTCTCGTCACAAAAGTCCACAGGAAATAAACATTATACATGAGAGCCTAATCACTACTTCACAATATACCTTTTCAACCATGACATTCATGCTTTACAATCCTTCTCAATACGAAACAAATGAAATATACCATGACCTGAAAAATCTCTTCCCGGATACAAAAGGGAGTGAAATACACAAGTATAAAAGTCTTCAATGCACTTCCAAGTAATATAAAGTGTCTTCGAGATAAAAAAGTACTGTTTAAAAATAAGCTAAAGGAGTTCTTGCTTGAAAAAAGTTTCTATCCTCTACAAGAATTCTATAGCAGAGACGCCTAATTTTATCTCCCAAATACTATTGTATATTCCTGCCCTGATATATCTTGCTGCATTAATCAGATTAATTGGTGATCTGTAAAAAATTGTTTGGACAAAATCAGAATGTTGTATCTGGAACTCTGCTTGTGAGTGTAATTTAATCCCATCGATTGTGTTTTCAACTTGTATTATTAATCTTTGTTTATTGATCTTATGTAAACTAACGAAATAATGAACTAAATGTTTTTGACTCGTTCGACATCCATGCGTTAACACACAGAACTGGATCTACGGAATACGTCTTGCAATAAATAAACACCTAGAGATGCCTGTTTATGTGTGCACTGCGCAGATTTGAAACTTTCATGTGGTAACTTTGAAGAACTTACTGGAACATGTGACATATGACACCTTAGTTGGGCATGTGAAGTCATTAGTAGTCTGTGACTTAACGCGAGGTACTTTGTTTCAAGAAGGTGGTGACTGCACTGGAAAGGGAGGACTGTCTTCACACACACTTGGCCTGCAAGACGTAGCACATAACTGCAGAAATTACATATGCGATGCGGAAGGAAAATAAACTAATTAAGAAAACTGTTGCCTTTGTCAGTTTCATTGATGAACTTGGTAAATGGTCAATGAAAGCAGTAAAACACCAGCATCTGAAGAAATTGTAACAACACAATGCAAAAGTGAAAGGGTGTGTACAGGTTGAAGAACTATGTTTAGTGCTTCACTGTTATTTTGCTGAGAACTGGTTTGTAATTCTCCCACGAGATGTACAATGGTTTCAATTTTGACAGGAGTGACAAATTTTTAAAACAAGACCACAAGTGCTGCAGTTATAAGTGATGACACAGGACAAGACTCAGCACATGCTTTGGTAGCAATGTGCAAAATTCTTCAACTGCAAACAGGGGCACAGAAGATGATCATTATTTTTGATGGTGCTCCTAATCATTTTAAAAATCGTCACCAGCTGTTTGAATTAAGTAAGTCACTTGCGCCAACTGACTGGGTATACAGCGCTACTGGTCACGGGAAGGGGCCTTGTGGTGGTGTAGGAGGCCTACTGAAGCACCATGCTACAAAACATAATCTTTCCAGATCAAATACAGCTGCAATTCAGAATGCTGAGAATTTTACTAGAGTCGTGAAATCTTACACATCCATAGCCCTCATTCTTTTGTCCAAAGAGGAAATTGAAGAATTCCATGAGCAGAAAAATGAAGAATGATCCATACAAACTACTCCTGTGAAAGGAATTCAGAAGACATTTTTGGACTCAAAGCAATTGGCAAACTCATTTTGCATGCACTTTAAAGAGCAAGAAAGAAGAAATTTCGTTTGCTCAGCCAACACCTCAGAAACAGCAGGATAATATTCAGATTCACAACCTGAGAAGGGGGATGTTCGTGGCGTGTGTGTATGACCGTGACTGGTGGATTGCAGAGTTTATCGACACCAGTTATGAGTTAAGTGAAATTTCAGTGAAATTTATGCAACCACATAGACCAACTGCTGGATATAGGTTTCCAGCTGAAGGACAGCAACAACACCATCAGTGCTCACTTCCTGTTCACAATGCTTTGAAGACTGTAAGTGCTCCAGCTTCTAGTGGTTCAACAGAACAACATTACTCTATATCGAAGGAAGATATTGAAGAAGTGGAACACATTGTTTGTTCATTGACTGGCTAATTAGCCAGTACAAAACAGAGCACACAGAAGTTGTATAAACTGAAACCTTTAAGTCTTTTGACCTTTCAC
Organism: Schistocerca cancellata; assembly: GCF_023864275.1. Taxonomy (NCBI): domain Eukaryota; kingdom Metazoa; phylum Arthropoda; class Insecta; order Orthoptera; family Acrididae; genus Schistocerca; species Schistocerca cancellata. The sequence continues at coordinate 1,114,224,598 of NC_064627.1, forward strand.
ATACATTTTGGAACCATGTAAAATGCTTGAAAAATGAGTCTCTTACTCATCTTTCAAAATTAAATTATGTTAAACGAGGCTAGGTTTTGATTTTTATGAGCCTGTTATGTGATAATGTATTAATAAAACAGGTTTTATGTATGGCAAAAATTTCAGTTGTTTACAAAACCTGTTCAACATAAAAGTGGAAGCTCTCCTTTTCAGGGACTGTATGGTACTAATCAACAGGAAAAAAAGAAAAGAAAAAAAAAAAGAAAAGAAAAAAAAGAAAAGAAAAAAAAAGAAAAAATCCAAATTTTATGGACTGGAATTTTTAGAAAAAAAAAAAAACAAAAAAACATACATTATAAAAAAAGTTCAGAATGCTATAGTAAAATAGCTTTGACAGATAAGTCCAAATGGAGGATTTCTTTGTAATCATAAAGCAATTATCTTCCAAATAAAAAAAAACAACAACAACAAAAAATCTAGAACTGTTCCAGAGATACAGCATTTTATGATTTTTTCCAAACTTCGCATCTTCAAAATGGTATGTGCACTGTCATTTTTGGAGGCTTGTATCTTGGAGCAAAATTTTTTTTGGAGAAAACAAAAAAATTTGCATTCCTTAATTAGTCTTTTATTTTAACATTTGCTAAATAATATCGGAGACTATGAAGATAAGATTTTTTCCTAGCCTGCCTGAATTGATATGGGCTATGCCAATAAATCCCTGTCAAATTACAAACAGTAACTGGTTCGTTTGGTATGTAACAGATTGAAATTGAGTGTCATATCAGATAGCTCAGTACATCTGACTCGGGAGAAATTCATTATCAGTGTTTCACAGGATACTGGGTACATTCCACTTTTGGTTTCTATAAAAGACCTTCTATACTATACTGATCAAGCAGAAAAAGTGCAGTTCACTTGGCAGATGCAAGCATCATAATCCAAGCACAGCAGAGATGCTCTAAGAGAAATAGTGATAACTGAAATATTCACAAAAATTATCTTTTAACAACTTGTGTTAGATATGTTGTTGTTGGTGGTGGTGGTGGTGATGATAAGAACAACAATAACAATACTTGTAAACATGAATAACGATAGTGTATGGCAGGAAGGAACTATAAAAAACTAAATGTTCAGAATATCTGGGTGTGCATATTGATAAGAAGTTAAAACTGGAAACACACAAGTTCACCAATATTACTTCTGAGTATGTTGCCCATGTCTGGTTATGAGAGTGCAAGAAAATCAACCTATACTACATACATCTATTCAATGGTACCACATGCAGTAACACTTGGGACAATTTCACTTTTTCACTGCATCTAAACAAATTATACAATGAATACATGGAAACTAATGAAAGCCTCACTGCACATTTATTCCCTTACACTATGAAGTCTATCGTAATGTACTTGCAGTAGTTCTAAAATAACACACCTACTAAATATAACAAATTCCATTTACATGGAAGGAAGAAAAGCACACAGCCAAAAAATAACATATCTTAAAATTAAATATTGTTTGTGCCCATTTATAATATCATGGCTTCTGACGCATAGTGCACCACTAATTTTCCAGGTTATTACCGCAAGTTAGTTACTATTGTTTCTGTCACTTTATGAGTTAAACCTTGAAATGTGCCACAAACATCCAAATTATACCTATACACATAAATTAACATTTGATGACCTTCCTTAATAGTAGGCATACTGACAGCAAATAATGAGAATTTTAGGAAGAAATATATATTCTTTACATTATAGCTGAAGACCATTTGAACAGTACAAACTATTTAAAGTATCAATCTGTTTATGTGGCTCTTTACGCTACTACTGACGTTCAGTAAGTCAGTAACAACACTGTTACACATATCTGCTAAAACTATGAAATGAGCATTCAAAAATTTAAAATTCAACTATGTTTCAAAGTTCCTTTTTTTGTTTTGGCAATTCACTCATTTCATATACAATTAATCCCTATCAATGATCGTTTCCCTACTCCTAAAATTATCATATTAAGTATTGAATTATGTGAGAAATACAGAAAGAAATATGAAACATGAGATCAGCAACATGAGATCAGCACTGACATGTTAATATTCACTCACGACACATTGTCTTCACAATAGAAGACAGTGAAGCGAAAGTGGACGAAAATAGAAATAATATGCTTTACTTTTGTGCTACAAAGCTCAAGTCATAACCATGAAGTGTTGCATCTGGTGAGCAATGAGTACACATCTGATTCAAGTATTACAGCTCATATCATGGCTTCTGATGCCTAGTACGCTACAAATTTTCCAGGTTATTACCGCAAGTTAGTTACTATTGGTAACTGGGTGCTGTGCAATTTTGCATGCACTGCAGCAAGTTATCGAAGAAGCTGATAGACTTTCAAAATTAAAACAGGATTTGTCACTTTTACCAAATGCAAAAATACGTTTAAAGCCAAGACAGATTATTGTTACTTACAGAATGTAATAAAAGTACTTAGCAGATTTCAGTTGGGTTATGTTTTATTACTTAATGAAACTTATGCACAGATTGAGTATAAATAAAAGAATCACAACAGTGCATGAAACAGTTTCGACCTGATCATCTGTCACACAGTTCTCGTATGTTACTTAATATGAACGCTGTTAACTTTATTAAAGCGACAGACGTAAGACTAAAACAAGTATCCTCCTTTTTTATATTTCCATTTACCGAAGAGAAAACATGTGACAATCAACACAACATTAATAAAACTGAATCTATTAATGTCATTAAAAATGTACTGGTGAGGTAAAGCAATTCATCTTGTCCTTATTATGAAGCAATGCAGTAACAACTTCGTTTGAGCTTAATGGGCAAACAAATATTTATACGTAGGACTTACGATTTGAAATAATGGCAGAGGGCATGAATACACGTATAGTGGCATAACGTATCCGTATTGTTATGCATGCTAGCTCACCATTAGACACTGGGTCCTACAATTCACATTTGCTGATGTCACAAATATCATCAGGTACGTCCTACATGTTGCTAACACATTAATCGTCGTCCTCCTCCTCATCCTCGTCGTCATCATCATCGTCGTCGTCGTCATCTTCCTCTTCATCAGAGTCATCATCAGAATCAGCAGGCATATTACGAACATCAACATCAACGTTTATTTCCAGCTGCATTCTCACATCTAGTACCATAAAGCCAACTGTTATTATGACAGGCAGGCGGAATCGCGAGTCCCAGGCCAACTTTATGAGGAAAAGCAAACTCCGCTTAAAAGCTCCACCAAGTGATGACATTAGTGATTACTGTCTACGCCTTCGGGATCAACATTGTACGACGACTGTATCAAAACGTACGCCACTTCCAAATCTGCAACAAACAACACTGAACATCGTGCAGTTCAATCCAACTTATAAACATTCCACGTCTACGGCTGTGATGTTCCATGTTAACTCACACAGTAACCATGGCGACAGCATAATTCCTATGGGCAGCAGGTAAAACAACACATGCAGATGACACAAAAAATTTGCATCATCATACCCTATTACCCATGTTTGACAGCACCTGATCCATAGTTCACATTTTCAGCGGGATCCCAAAGAGCATATATACAGAAAAGCCACTTCTATATCATCATTCCAGAATGCAGCGAATTTGTTCGAAGAGTGAAATCTTTGCATGACTTCTTCGGTTTGTAACACACTACATCGAAATTAGTAGTTTAACATTTAACGTCAATTCACAGTGACCGTCACTTCACGTTTCGACACGTCAAGAATTTCAACAATGCATTTCAAACACAGAATAGAAGTACCTGTGGAGTTTTGAGCGTTTTGCACATGTTATGTTGTCAATTTAAGGCTGGAATTGTCACGTGATCATGAGACTACGCCGTTTGTTTATACTTTCCGCGGAGTTCAGAGCTAATAATATTACACGTATTTGTTGTGTTTTTACAATTTGTTTCTTAGCAATAGCAGTACTGAATTACTGTTTTTTGTTGCTACAGATGCAAAGAGAAATATATGCAAGGAGAAAAAGTTTGTGTTCTATGAGTGCTCTGATGTAATGCGCGGTTTGGTTGCATTCTGAATAAATATTTAAAATCTGTTATTATCTGTGCAAAATTTTATAGGTTTGCCGTTGTCCATCTGCTGCAGTCATTCCTTGTAGCAAATTGTTAAAAGGCATCTGAAATGTGCAGCTTCAAAAATATCCATTCATTTCATAGTGGCAAAGATAAAGTAAGACTGTGTAGACTACACCTATCTTAAGTATGGCTATTGGCTACTTTGTTGTAGTCATGTCACATGGTCTTCTGTAATATGAAGAACTAAAAGCAAAATGCTTGTGAAATGTAGGGCGGAGAAAACTAGTTTGTGTGTGTGTGTGTGTGTGTGTGTGTCGTCCAAGTGAGAATGAAATTTGTCATACGTATATTTAAACATTTGGAGTTGGTGTTTTGAATTTTTTCACTTTTTACCCCATAAAGTAGTGGACGGTTGTACATAGATTACACCAAATTAGTACAGCAGTGTGTTACCAGTACAGCAGTAACCAAAATTGTACGTTAGTCTACAAAAATCGAGAAAAAGTAATAAGGAAGCATTTTGCATCATCGTCCACCAATCTGCGGCAATTGCGGTGTTTTTTGGGTATAAAAAAGTTACTCATGGAGTACCCCAAGGATTGATATTGGGACCACTGTTGTTGTTGATATTTGTAAATGGCTTACCAAGTTATTTAACACAAGCTGATAATACTAGTCTCTTTGTTGAAGCTCAGAATGTGAATCACTCACAAAAAAAATAGAAATAACAACTGAAAAGTAGTTCACTGGTTTAGAGATAACAGTACCGGTATGTTCGTTAATGAGAAGAAAACGTTACGGATTAATTTCAGGCACACATCAAATAAAGTAATCCCTAATATAAATGGTGAAGCTGGGCGAACAGAAAATACTGCGAACTTCAAGTATTAAATTTTTAGAAATTTGGTTAGTTGAGCACATTGAATGCGATAAACAATAGAATGGCTCCATAAAAAATTAAATAAATGCTGTTATGTATTTAGAATAATCAAAAAAAGCCACAATGGCCGTCCTGTCGAGTCACGTCACGGCATTGTCAAGATTTCTAAGGAAGGAAGTTTTGCTACGCCCGACTAAAGATAATGGCTTGGCCGTGCTTTCAGTTTTGATGATGTCAGCGTTGTAGCGCTACAGCCGAAACACAGCCCTCAAGTCAAGGTCTGTAAAAAAAAAGTCCCTCAAGTGGCCCAGCTCGGCATTCACCGACCTAGCGTACCTGCCATTACCGCTTCCCAGAAATACATATGATGTTACTGGTCGTTGATTATTATTTTCTCTTGACACTAAAACATACTACTCTCAGTAATTGTATTATCTTAAAATTACTTCAGTCCTTTGGCTTCAAAAGAGTTTGATTAATACAGGTTAACAACACACTGTACTGTGTGGTAACACTCGCAGTGATACTCTTAAATAATTGTTTTATCCTTCACTACCGTATTTTGTTTATCAATTAGTATTGTGCAGTCTCGCCATTAAATTTCTTGATGCACACAGATATTTGCAAACAATGTTTTGTATTTTACTACAGCATACTTTAAGTCAGTTATTGAACTTCAAATTCATTGTGTGTGTGTGAGAGAGACCTTTGGAGAATAGAGAACCACCTGTATGAATATCAAGAGCTCTGTTGGAAAACCTGTCCTAAGCAAAGAAGAGAAAACAGAAATGTGGAAGGAGTATATAAAGGGACTATAAAAGGGCAATGTACTAGAGGGCAATTTTATGGAAATGGAAGAGGACGTAGATGAAGATGAAATGGGAGATATGATACTGCGTGAGGAATTTGAAATGGTTCAAATGGCTCTCAGCACTATGGGACTTAACTTCTGAGGTCATCAGTCCCCTAGAACTTAGAACTGCTTAAACCTGACTAACCTAAGGACATCCATGCCCGAGGCAGGTTTCGAACCTGCAACCACAGTGGTCACGCAGTTCAGGCTGTAGCGCCTAGAACTGCTTAGCCACCCCGGCCAGCTGAGGAATTTGACAGAGCACTGAAAGATCTAAGTCGCAACGAGGCCCCGGGAGTAGACAACATTCCATTAGAACTACTAATAGCTGTGTGAAAGCCAGCCATGGCAAAACTCTTCTGTCTGATGTGTGAGACAGGCGAAATACCTTCAGACTTCAAGAAGACTGTAATAATACCAAACCCAAAGAATGCAGGTGTGAAAATTACCGAACTATCAGTTTAATAAGTCACAGTTGCAAAATACTAACGTGAATTCTGTACAGACGAATGGAAAAATTGGTAGAAGCTGACTTTGGGGAAGATCAGTTTGGATTCCAGAGAAATGTTGCAACATGCGAGGCAATACTGACCCCTACGACTTATCTTAGAAGATAGGTAAAAGAAAGGCAAACCCATATTTCTAGCATTTGCAGACTTAGAGAAAGCTTTTGACAATGTTGACTGGAATAGTCTCTTTCAAATTCTGAATGTGGCATGGGTCAAATACAGGGAGGGAAATGTTATTTACAATTTGTACAGAAATCAGATGGCAATTATAAAGAGTTGAGGGGCATGAAAGGGAAGCAGTGGTTGAGAAGGGAGTGAGACACGGCTGCAGCCTCCCCCATTTTATTCAATCTGCATATTGAGCGAGCAGTAAAGCAAACAAAAACAAAACTTGTAGTTGGAATTAAAATCCATGGAGAAGAAATAAAAACTTTGATGTTTACCAATGGCATTGCAATTCTGTCAGAGACAGAAAAGAACCTGGAAGAGCAATTGAATGGAATGGAGAGTGTCTTGAAAGGAGGATATACGATGAACATCAAGAAAAGGAAAATGAAGTAATGGAAAGTAGTCACATTAAATCAGGGGAAGCTGAGAGGATTAGATTAGGTAATAAGACACTTAAAGTAGTAAATGAGTTATGCTGTTTGGGGAGTAAAATAACTAATGATGGTCGAAGTAAAGAGGATATAAAATGTAGACTGGCTACGGCATAAAAAATCGTTGAATCTGGAAGGAGGAGGAACAGTTCTTCTGTTGACCACCGTTTTCTCTGCTGTAGGTGTCATTTTGTTTATCTCTGCTGGTGAGACTCATGGCGGGTTGACTGATTTGGTTGCTGTTGGTGTCTTTTTGTTTATTGCTGGTGGAAAAACTGATTGCCACTAGACAGTTTTTGTTGCTGTGTGACTCTTTATCTGCTGGAGAAGCTAATGGCAACTTAACTGTTTTTATTGTAGTCTCTGTTGTTTTCTTTCTTAAGGGTTGTCCAGTTGCTTTTGTTATTTTTGTCTGTGTTTGTGCATCCGGTAGAGTAGTATTTGCAGTATCATCACATTCGTATTGGCGGTTATTTGATGTTGAAGGCTGCTCTTTTGCTCCTGAGAACGTCACTGTGATGGCGGTATCATTTTCTTGTTGACAGAGTTTTTCTAACATATGAAGAATTGTTTTCCTAGTAGACTTTTACCACTTCTGTTTAAATGCATTCCATATTTGGTATGGTGACTCCTTTGGAGAAAGTCTATATTGAGAAAATGTGCATTATGGTTCATTTTGCAGATCTTATGGAACTGTCTGTTTGCGTTTCTGATTTCAAGATTTACACATAGTTGGGCATTAAATTATATCTGTGAGGTATTCCACTAACGACAATGATCCCCTCTCTTGTGAGATGTAAGGTTTGCTTTAGGTTATAGGTTGCAGTTGCCAGTTCATTTCTGTAAACATCGTTTGCACCCGCAACTTATTACTAATCCTATGATTTTTGTAACTTCCTTCATAGGTGCCCCAGGTTTAACGTGTCCGCATGCTTTCACATTAAGGTTGTGGCGCCAATGAAATTGACGTCAACATCGATGCATCCATCTTTGAACCAAGCTAAGTTTATCTTTGGTTTCTTCCGCCATGTCAGTTCTTTGTGAGCCTAGCTTGTGTTTAGGTGAATAAATGAACTACAGAGAAATGGGTGTTGTTTGGTGTAACTAACCCGAACATCTTCCTCACTGGTGACCCCGAGTTGAAACATCTTCTCTTTTCGGCGTTTTACTGTGTCCGCGACCCCAGGTCAGTTATTTTTGTGTGTATTACATTGACACAGCAGTCAAACAATGACTTCAGCCCAGCGCATAACGCCAGATTTTGTGATCGACATGCATCGTGTTGCGGGCAATGTGCACCCGCCAGGACTGCAACATGATGCCTCTCACTCGACGATTATGCCAATTTCACCGGACGTTTTCGAGCCTGCAACAATAAGTGAGGTTAGGAGTGTGCATGACTCCGGCTATCAAACACCTTTGTTCCCACCACATGTGCCCTCCCTCATCGACTGGGCAGTTACCTCTTACGGATCTCCATGCAGTGCGGGACCAATGCCGATTTCTGCAAATACTTCGTTGGACAACCTACCACCACCAGGACAACAATTTGCCACGCCACAATCCATGCAGTACCATGCGGATACCTGCCACGTGGCCGGAACCGTTTCCTTCACAGGTCAACCTCCTCAGCATCCGACCACGCCCGCACCTTCCTCGGTTCAGCATCAGCACATACCTTCCTACTTTGATACCTCGGCCTGCAACAGGAACAATAACTTGTTATCTGCGCCTGACCTCCATCTCCGTCCCACTGCTACACCTCAGTGTTTTGTGCCATGACATTCACCTTATCTGCACACCGATTTGAGTGGAGTGACTATGAACAGTGAACAATCACACATTCCGTCCCACATTCGACGTCATTTCCCACACTGTGCTTCTGGACAGCCTGCACCTCCTCAGCCTCCCTTCAACACAGGTGGCCCTGGCTCTGATCATATATCGAGCTTTCCGTGGACTAACATGCGTTCTCAAACTTTGAACTTTTTCTCACCTGTCGCCCCCGCGCCAGCTCCAGTCATCCTTCCGCTACCATTCTCAGCACATCTCGGTGCCTCATCCGCATCGGTCATCCACGACGTGTCAATCCGAACACACCCGCAATGTTTTAAGCTTCCGCAACCGCAATAGACACATTATGGTGTCTCACCCTCGTCAGAGTTCCGCGTCGCGATGGATCACTCTCAACCACAACGTGTCACGTTCACGCTGCCACCCAAATAGCCATCGTTGCCACATCCCCTGAAGGCACACTCTCCCGGAATACTACAGCAACAACAGCTCGTTTCAGGCAGTGCCCCGAAGAACTCAACTCAACCTGCTCTTCCGAACATTCTACAACGCTTACCGATGCTGCCGCCGTTTAATCCCGACAGAGCTACAACTTGGTTCAAAATTGTGGACAAAGTGTTCAACCATTACAAACTAGAAGAGTCAACCTGGTTTCTGTGCCTCATCACCCACCTGCACGACCACGAGGACTTGATTGCTGACCTGGTCGACGCCCTGGACTCATCTACCTGGTACACTCTAGCCAAAAAGACAGTTCTACGTCGGCTTGCACGCTCAACTGAGGCAGCAATACGGCAAGTGCTCCACGTCGAGCAACTAGGCTATGACAAACCTTCCCAGCTCTGGAGATGGCTACGTGCCCTTGTCAGCACCGATCTATTCTCTGACATGGCTCTCCTCGTCATCTGGTCAGATAAATTATCTCCTTACATCCGCCTTGCTGTGGCTCAAAGGTCTCCTGAACCTGTCGAGCAAAGAATGAATTTTTCTGACAAGCTACACGATGCATCACTGCTCTATTTCCCAGCCACTGCCTACCTAACAAGTCTCAGGTTCAATCTTATCGCCCTGCGGCCAGGGCCGTAATGTGCTGACCGTTCCACTCGCTCCGGGATGCTGTAAACAAGCAACTGGGACGTCACCAGCTCCGCTCACGGTAACGCCCCCTCCTGCAACCGAAACTGCTGCGGACACCGAACCTCTGCCACCACCACTGGCAATGAACGTTCCGCAGGAAATGCAACCGCTCTACCCGTACTGTTAGTTCCACACACGGTTTGGTCAGGCAGCATGGAACTGCTACTTCCCAAACACCAATTGCAGGTAGGTCCGGGTGCTGCCTCCTGCCCACAACATCACAGGCACCTCCCAGTGCTCCATTCTGTCCGGGAACGAACTGATAATTGCAGACGACTTTACATTAAAGACTTTTCGTCGGAATACCTTTTCCTAGTGTTTTGCTGCTGCCCACGTCCTTAGCGTTGTCGAACATCCGCCCTCATCATACTTCACTGCAAGCCGTGAATTCAACTAAACTACAATGCTCAGGTTCAACTTCACACGTCATCTCACTCTCCGCAAACTGCAAACTCGAGTGGACTTTTTTAGTGTGCGAAATTGACAAACCTATACTAGGCATGACTTCTTGCTTCACCACAAACTTTCACCGGACCTAGTGCGAAACACCATGTTTCATCGCCCTTCCAAGACTCACTTCCTCTGTGCTCCGTTGAGCAAACCTCCCCGTGACACATCAGCCTGGGCTCATCTCATCTGTACATGCTCGTGTCTGTCGACAACGTTACAAGAAACAAGGCACAAGTGCCTTGTCGAGCTTGAAAACATCACACACCTATGCAAGGAAAACTTTGTGCTCTCCCTCCAGCTCCACGAAACTCAGCTCCATCTCTCTGATGCAGCAAAGGAATTTCAGACACTACAGCAAGGACAAACCAAGGCCAGTAAGTGCGCTGAATCTGGTTGCAGTCCCAGCATTCAAGCCTCCGTGTGTTTACCTCCCGCTACCCCTCACAACTGTGCTATCAAGACTGCCATAACATGTACTGACAACTCCGCAGGGCCACACCCTCCTAACACGGCAGTGTTTGACACTCAGCTGGACACAAGTAGCATGCGCGACGAGCATCATGTGTTCCCGAACTGACGGCTCCTACCCCACCCCTCATGGACAGCACCTCAAACTATGCAACTTCCGCGCCTGCTCGCCGCTGTGCAACCGCCACTGGTGTATGACCACCACTGACAACACAAACAGTGCACTCGCGCCAAGCGTTTCGCCCGCAACTGAGCTGCTACAGGCCGCGCCCTAGGACAATAGACTCACTAACGGCTCACGAGCTCTACCAAGCTCACCCGACCACGGTGCCACTGCTTCGGGCTGGCGGCCATCTTGTCGTGTTGACTCCTGGGACACTTTGCCTCCTCGGCTCATGTCGGATATGCCGAGTGGCTCGGAACACCACGACCACGCCTCGCCTGCCCTGCCCGCCACACATTGTAAACAAACCGCCTTCTGTGCTGCCGGCAACATTTCCGTCGTCACAAATGGCATGGTTCATAAGCTTCGCCTCATGCTAGGTTCCCCGATCTCTAGTAAACCACATAAACCTGCTGTCACTTTTCTTGGTTTTCGGGTCTCTACCAACGGCATTTCTCCGCCCCCTGAGAAAGTACAAACAATACTAAACCTACCCCGACCTTCGTCATTCAAAGAGCTCCGGCGCTTTCTGGGGATGGTTAATTATTATCGCCGACATCTAACTTGGGCTGCAGAGATTCAGGCCCCACTGACGGATGCCTTGACAGGCACCAACACTTCTGGATCTCTGCCCTCAAAAATCTTCTTGCCGAGGCCTGCACCATCGCGCATCCTCATCCCAATGCACACCTTTTCATCACCACAGATGTGAGTGATACTGCTATCGGCGCTGTCCTTAGCCAGACAATCGATGGCCAATCTTCACCTCTGCAGTTCTTCTCATGCAAGCTCACCAATGCACAACAGAAATATTCTGCGCTTGACAGGGAGTTGCTTGCGGTCTACATAGCAATCAAGCATTTTAAGACTGACGTTAAGGGATGCCCTTTCTATGTTTTAACGGACCACAAACCCCTAGCTGCGGCCATTACAAACCTGCCAGCTGACCCACCTCCTCGCCGCTTCAGATACATGGACTTCGTATCTCAGTTCACCACCAATGTCAGACACACAAAGGGTGCGGACAATATAGTTGCTGATTTCCTTTCACGAGTCGACGCCGTCCATTTGCTGTTAGACCTCTTTGAACTGCCTAACCTCCAACCTACCAACGAGGAAACACAAAACCTGATTTCAGACTCCACCTCTTCACTACACTTCGTCCGCACCAACTTCCCTGGCATTTCTGGTGAGATCTGGTGTGACGACAGTACGGGCACATTACGCCCCCTCATCCCGACCATGCTCCGTCGAGCTGTCTTTAACGCATTGCATAATTTAGCCCACCCCAGTGTTCGTGTGTCCGCCTGCCTCGTAGCAGAGCACTTTGTGTGGAGAAATGTCAACAAGGACTGCCAGCAATGGGCACACTCCTGCGTCGCATGCCAATGCTGCAAAGTACAGAAGCACACTTCACACCGCTTTTTCAATCCCTCCTGGGTGTTTCCAGCATATTGATATTGACATTGTCGGCCCTCTCCCCCCCTCTAATGGCTTTCGTTATGTTCTCTCGTCTATCAACCGAACATCTCGCTGGGTCGATGCTGTCCCCCTCCCCAATGTTATGGCAGAAAGTGTTGCTCGAGCTCTTCTCGAGTCATGGGTATCGCATTTCGGATGTCCAGCTATTATCACGACTGACCAGGGTAGACAATGTGAGTTGGCCCTCTTCAACGAGATTTGTAACATTTGCGGCATCCGACGCATCCATACCACAGCATATCACCCGCAAAGTAATGGGCTACTCAAGCGCTGGCACAGCACTTTCAAGGCGGCTCTTCGATGCCACGACTCTCTATGGATGGAGGCCCTTCCCCTTGTGCTACTCGGCATTCGTGCGATCTGTAAGGAAGACCTCAAAGGCACAATACCCGAGTTCGTATATGGCCAGAACAATGTTCTCCCTGGTGAACTAGTGAGCCCTTCCGCTTCTCTCCCTCAGACTGACTTCCCTTCCTTCGTGGACCGCGTCAGACTCCACTTCATAAACCTCCACATCCCTCTGCCTGCCAGCCATTCCCACCCTAAGGTTCACGTCCTGAGATCTCTGGACAATTACGAGTACGTCATGCTATGAGATGACACTGTCCGTGCTCCCCTCCAACCTCCATATACCGGCCTGTACCGAGTTCTCTGGCGCTCAGCCAACCTATGACATACAGATGAAAGATTCAGCTGTTACAGTCTCTCTCAACAGACTTAAGCCTGCTTATGTCAAGCCTTCTTCTGCCCCCCTTCAGGCCACAACCATGCCACTCACTGTCGTGCCTCACGACGCTCCGACCACTCCCTCCACTTCGGACTTACACACTCGGTCGAGTGACTTCCAGCTTCAATCGTTGAGCTCTCCTCCGACCTCGCCCTCTACTCTGGTCTCACGCACTCCGTCGAGTGACCACATGCTCCCCACATCAAGCTTACCTACGATCACACCCTCGCCGTCGGGCCCTTCGCCAGTCCCTTCGACCTCTCCACCATTGCCTGCGTTGCTCTGTCGAGGTTTCTCACCCCCCCGTCCCCCAACTTGAACGTGCCCTCGCTCGAGGTGTTTGTGCCTGTCCCCCGAACATAATCCACGACGCCTCAATAATAGTGCGCGATTATACACTGTTTGTCATGTGTTTCTCTTCATCCAGTGCTCATGACACAACCTCCACCATTCCCTGCCACCTGTTGAAATGTGTTTCCCTCCCGCCCGATGTCGACCTGGACATGCTTCGTGTATTCGCCATGCCCACCGGAGGCATTGTCATCATCACTCCGTTCCACCTGCAAACCGCTGGCCTACCTGTCGTCACACGACCAGTATGCCCAGTACAACGCCCAGCTTCCTTCAACGACTTCCAGGTTCAGTGGCCAAACCTTCCTTCATGACACCTACCCACACAGGTCCCCAACGACGCTGTCGAGCTGACCATGGTCCGGCTCCTGCGGACCACTCCTGCTGATGCCATAGTCACCCCCCACCGCACCACCCAGCCTCTGAAGAGTAGTCCGTACTGCGGGGGTGGGGGTGGGCATGTGGCAGAGATGAAATCGACACCAACATCGATGCATCCATCTCTGAAATAAGCTAAGATTATCTTTGGTCTCTTCTGCCATGTCAGTTCTTAGTGAGCCTTGCCTGTGTTTAGGTGAATAAACGAACTACAGAGAAACGGGTGTTGTTTGGTGTAACTAACCCGAACATCTTCCTCAAGGTCATAGCGAAATATTTCTACGAGATTTCGTCCATGACTGTCTGGGAAAATTTCTGTATCTGCAAACTCATCAAACAATTGTAACTTCTTAGATGTATTTATGTGCTTTTCTTGTGCTATCTTCCCATTTCACCCTTTTCTGAAACTGTTGTTTTGTTTACTAAACATGATTAGTTAGTTTGTACCCACTGCTGTGATTCCACACATGTCTGAAAACCTTTTGTTATTATTTCATTGCACTTTTTTGAATCTGTTGTTTTGTTTACTAAACATGAGTAGTTAGTTTGTACCCACTGCTGTGATTCTGCACACGTCTGAAAACCTTTTGTTATTATTTCATTGCACTTTTTTGAAGCTGTTGTTTTGTTTGCTAAACATGAATAGTTAGTTTGTACCCACTGCTGAGATTCTGCACATGTCTGAAAGCCTTTTGTTATGATTTCATCGCATTAACAGCACTTAGCAGTCATATTATTAATGCATGAGTCCTTATTTTGCAAACTATCATATACAATCGTTTTCTTCTGATTAACAATTTTGTACCTGTGAAGCTGTTATTGCAGTTCCTCATTTTTGTTTTGAAGATTTAGTACTTCCCGATTTAAGGCATCATAAATTAAAACACATTCAATACACCATAAATACACAAAACATCACAACTAGAAAAAAAGAGCCACATTTACTTACCACCAGCAAATTCCGGCACTGCAAACTAGATTGGCCAGCCCCCACGCCCACCACCACATACAAACACACACATTTAACATCAAACGACAAACCAATAACACCTAACGAAAACACCAAACATAAACAAAAAAAAATTGATAACAGATTGAAAAACTTCCAAACCTTACATTTTGAATTACAAACACTGCTGCCAATGACTTCCCACATCCAACACCAAGTATGTCACGCGTCAAAGCAGAGGGGTGGAATCAGACGCTTCTATTGACCTCTCCTCTTACTCTATAGATGAATATATTAACAGGGACTGTTATACCAGCTTAAGTAAAAATTCTGCTATATTTCAGTTTTGGCAGCACTTGGTCACAACAGTCAAGATCAAGTATTCTGCGTATGATAAATTTATTAAAAGTGCATAACTATGTTTTATTCTGACAGTGTATTAATTCTGTAAATATTAGCAGTTACTGTAGTATATTCACATATTTTGACAATCTCCTGACAAATAATGAGGATAATAAGTATTATATTCAAATGTTTTATGTTATACTTTCTGTTATTGAGTTTTATGAGTAGCTCATTGCTTGTTGCAATGGTAAAGTTGTTTTGTGTATATTGAAATTGGTGGTGATGCAAGATTTCATGAATTTTCAGGATTTCCTTGTTATACCCGGGCCAGTGAAACATGTCACTTGACAGCTCTCGTGTAGCAGGCTATACTGTGATTGTGAGGTTGCAGTAGCTGCCACCGCACACGCCCTCATCTCTGAAGTATCTTTTGTAAATATAATCTACAATGAACATTTTTACCTAAGTCCAACAAAATATGTTTTTCTAGCAATGGATAGAATGACAATGGATACTAAGTGTTTGATAGTATATGAAACCCTGAGATAAAAATACTCGAAGTTAATGACAGTATCTATGAAAAGTGGTTCCAAATTGTTACCGTAATAGCTGCATGTAAAATGTCATATAATAATGTAAACCAAAGCATACCAAAGAACATGCTATCAAAACTCATAGAAAGAAATAAAGCAAAACATGCATAGCCTACCTGATTGCAGAGAGAAAGAATTAATTCTGTATACATTTATGATGTCAGTGGCGCAATTCCATCCAGTTCTCTTTCACAATCTTCAGAATCAGTGCCAGAACTGTTGTCTTCGTCATCATCATCATCATCATCAAGAGAAGTCATTAATTATTCATTTTCATTTATAATGCCGCCTATAGTCCGTACTTACCTTATGAGTTGAGCAACATGATCTACTTTCTTCCTGCATGAGCTACCGTCTACAGTAGCAAGACCTTCATGTAGCACTGTTTCCACTTCTGTTACAGTAAAAGTCTTGATGTTACTTGTAATGTGTGCCTTGACTTCACTCCAAACCAGTTCAAGTGGATTAAAATGGCAGAGATAAGGCGGTAGCTCAATTACCAAGTGACCCTGTTCGTTCGCAATTTCGGTATACAGACATCACAGGCTTACTTTGTTTTATGAGCGAGCATAACAGCAACTTTGTCATGCTCATGTCTGCAGCAATGTCTCTCACCTGCAACCACTGCACCATAGTTTCTTTACAGTCACTAGTGGTGGGAGCTTTGTCTAAAATCACAGAATGGTATGGTGCATCGTCCATCACAAACACTTTCAGAACACTAAACTGGAGCAACAAATTTTTAAACTACTCTAGAAACCATGGGTGATCCATATACTCATAATACTTGCTGGTTTTCCTCAATTGAAAAATTAAAAGTCCTTCAGGCACAAAGCCGTTTGAAGATCCTGCATGGGCCACAATTAATCAGGATCCTCTTCCTGTTGGCTGATGACTGCTGCTAATCGGAATACCATCTGCCCAGCATTTCTGAACTGATTCTCCAGCGTTGACCCAGGTTTCGTCTAACCATATGATTGAGTGTATGTCCTTTCCTACAATTTTGTGTAAGAAAATGGTACGAGCTGCAATGACGTGAAATTTTTCAAGTAACAGTTTTCATCCATCTAACTTTTTAAACTGGAAACCCATAATTTTTAATACAATCTTAAGTGATGTTTTCCCCCCTGAGCAAAGTTCAATTTCTTTTAAAGAAATTAGCAGCTTCACTATTGCGGGGTATTCTTTCCTTTTATAGTATCTGTATACATGCCGATGAATTGCATCGGACTGGAAAGAATCAATATCTATGACAGGACAAGATTGCTTTTTTTCCTTTCCCAGGGTACTTAAAAATACACTGTTCCTCCCACAGGGACTTTCTTCCATGATTTACTTCACTGTTTTGTAAGTCTTGAAGTAGCAACACTTTCCTTATAACTGTTCTTTGGCTGAGTCATAGAGTTTTCGAGGTATGCTCTAAAACTTTATTGGCAGGAATCGACACATGACCATGAACAGAAACAAATTCTTTTTCTTGCTCATAAAACTCATGCGTCCATCATAGCAGTTCCAAAGCTCGACTATTTAACTCCACAGTGCAACAGATTGTCATTTGGTGAACAACATCATTTTAGTCACATTGTTTAATAAATAAAGAGTGTAGTCGAGGTGGTAACACAACATAATACAAAAGCAGATGTTCCCACACTAAAATACAATGTTTACAGAAGCCAGAAATGTGGTACCATCGACGCCGGAACAGGCATTTGTTTGGTGCTGTTATTCATTCAGAAGATGCAACGCATCATGTTCTTCACTTGTTTGTTAGTTATATTAGCAATTTTACTGCGCTTGGGAAGCGACATGATTCAGTAGCCCGGTTATAGTGTTTTGTAATTGTGCTGCATTATAATTGGTGGGTAACATGGGTATTGATGTACCATCAATGGTTAAAATACATTTCTGACAGTCATTAAATTTCGGGCATGCAGCCGTGCAAATAATTTTATTTTTTTTTAATTCGCGTGGCTGCATGTCCGAAATTTAATGGACTATTCATTACACTGCGAGAAGTTGAAAATGTACACTTCTGATATTAATCATGTGAGCATGGTTTGGTTTGTTGTACTATGGACTTTGCTTTAAATAGAGTAAGTGAAAGTGTGGTCTAGGGCTTTGCTTGAACTATGTGAGTGAAGTGAAATTGGCAACACTATGTTTTAGAGTTGTACATGGGTTCCTGGTATCGAGGGCTTTGTTGGAGCTGTGTAGATCAACTGAAACTTGCGGTGTTGAGTTTTTGAGTTGTGTATGGGTTACTGGTATTGTGGTCTTCATTTGAGATATATAGGTCATGTGAAATTTACACCAAAAGTAATTTTCATTTTTATAATTTTTTGTGTTAAATTTTGAGGATTTCGTGTGCTTGATTTTTGGGCGAATATTTGTTTTGTAGGGATGTTATTAATTCCAGTGAGTGGAAGAAGTCACTATTCTTTTGAAATGGTGATATGTTGTGGATGGGGCCAGGAGGTGCCGTTTTAAAACTCGGCGAGAACTTTCCAAATGATTTATTTGCTTCCAATACAGTGCTCCGTTCACCTTGGTCTGCGTCACAGGGCCCCGCAATGCTGAGGAAGCACCCCAGCGGCCTGTGCAATGCAATGCTGTGTTGAGCCAGCCTTGGCTGGCCCGCTGACTTCCGATGATGTCAGGATGGCTGTGCCAGCAGCCGACTCAGCGGCCACCATCCCCGTTGACTCCATGCTGCTCCACCAGGAGCCGTAGGCTGACTTCGCTGCAGCTTCTTCCTCGCTGGCGTAGCTGAGAATGTGGCGGCAATGACCCTCAATGATCCGGCATCCGAACCTGCGGCTCTCGCTTCAGAAGTCTCCTGCATGTGTCAGGAGCTGAGACGACTGCCCGCAGTCACGAGCCGAAGAGCTGCCTGTGCAGTAAAAAGATCATACTTTGAGCGCGCGACGTGGTAAATTTTGAACTAATTAACTGTTAGTGGAGGTATTGTTATAAGAGGAAACTGTGGTTACCATCAATACAGTTACACCCGGAGTAGGGAAAACCAGGAGAGTAATGAAGAAAATGAGAATGAACATTGTCGCATAAATATGATGCAAAGAGGTACAGGCAGACATCGCGGTAACATGTCAGTTCACGGTAGAGGAATTGTACCATGAAATTATCAAAGCCGAGATAATGCTTTACGGGCCAGACTTGTGCGGAAATATATTACGAGCCCAAATTAAAGAAATCATACTAGCTGAAGCAAAATGAATTTAAGACTCAAGCAAACAGCAGAGCTGTGTTACAAGGCGAAACAGCAGAGCTGTGTCACAAGGCGGTGTGCGCTGAATGACAGGTGCTGGCATACATGAGTCACGTACAGGAGAATATGCGCCAGGCAGTAGCATGCAAACTAAGCCACCGCATGCACTGAACTTCGCAGAGCTATCAGCTGTACATTATTTGGCTGTAGTACAGTCAGTAGGAAGAGATGACTTTGCGAGGGAATTCAGTGAACCTGTTTTGGTGAGGAATAGCACCGAAATGAAAAGAGAATCAAACATGTTATTAAGTAAAAGTGAAAAGACAGACAATTTGTGTGGAAGGGAGTCATCAGGGATCGCAGAAGGGCATACAATTTGTTTTACAGTTCAGAGCAATATTAGCAGGAAAATTTTGAAAAGATTATACGACCAGAGATTTAATAAAAGAGACAAACGAAAGTGGAAACATCAGAAAGAGGGCAATGTCTGAAAATTAAAAGGAGGTGAAATAGTTAGCACCACACAAGATTCGTGAGCAGCAATTTTAGAGGAAGAGGTTGACAAGAGAAAGGAAGGTGCTACGCAGAGTACATGAGCTGCCAATGTTAGGGAAATTGGTGCTAAAAATATAAAAATGGTCAGTATAAATAAGGATCTGGAGGAAGATGAAATACTCAATAGTGTGGATGAGATGATCCTGGCTGATGAAAAATTTGTACAAGTGAATATTGTTGATAATCATGAGAATATAGATTCAGGTGAATATATTCAAACCACTGAAATCAAAGACTATTATACGAAATATGAGGTTAAAGTTGACATCATCCTGTCAGAGCCTAGCTGTTGCACGGTACACATCGATGGTGCCAAGGGAGGCAATTGGAAGCCACTTTGCAAGGAATTTTGCCTCGGATGTGGATCTGGCTGTTGCATGGTACTCTCAGCAATAAGGAATGGCTCTAAAACATTAAAACTCCGGCGCCAAAAAGAAATTGTATAGGGGATTCAAACATCAAGAGCTGTGAGTACAGTTTAGCCACCACGTCACTTGCCACCATAACTTCACCACTGCTCCACCAACTTCATGCATACAGATATGTATCCGAGCATGGACTAGTTAATTTGTGTGAGTGAATTTTAATAACAATCCAAATGCTATAAATCAGTGTTTGGAACCGTATCTTTTATCCTGATCATGAACCTGTGCAGGGTCCTCTCCTAAGTGTTCAGAAAACCGCGTATCCTGTTTCAAATGAACTAGTGATTTATTTATGTTTGTCAAATGTGCAAGGATTATCAAGAGTTGAGGATAGTTAGAGTGTTGCTAAAGTGCTCTCAGTTTATTGCGAAGTATTGTTTTGCAAAAATTCAGTGCAAGACTGTGTAAATATTATGATTTAAAATACCTGCTTCAGAGGAGATAGAAAAGGCAGACAAGTTAAGCTCATTTTATAATTATTAGCATCTTAATTACTATCATGAATGATTTTTTAAAGTTAAGTGTGCTCAGTGTTGAACAATTTGCCTTGAAAAGTAAAAACTTAAACTATTTCAAGTGAAGCTGAGAATTAACTTTAGTTGAATTAATTTTGCTACTGAAATAATCATAGGGTTTGATTAGTGATATTAAACCAGTTTAAGGGTCCCCACCATATTCTTCTCACATTAGAAGGGTAATTGGAATATTATTGCTATTAAAGAAATCTGATATATTTCTATAAATGGGAGCATAAACAGTGTGATTGTGTATTATTTGTTTTAATTGTGGTAATGTCAGTTAAGTCAGAAGTCCATCCTGGCCAATTTTAGTTCTGCACTTCTTGCAGGAACATTTCAGTACTGATCCATGTAACAATATTGAGTGTAGCTCTTATTAGAGTGAGTTTGGTACGATTTTGCTTTCTATGATTACTAGTAAGTACATTATCGGTGACTGCTGCTACAGACATCTCAGAGTGCCCTGTGTCAGTTTGTTCCCTATGTGCTACTTAAAGGAAAATTTTAATGAAAGTCACTTCAATAACTAATATTCAATTTTCTTAAACATATATTTTTAAATTAATGTGCCTAATTAGGCTGGCGACTGTTCGATTTTTCATTTGTCTATGAATTTTACTACTTTCATTAAACACCAAAGTTTAAAACCTGTTTAGTTTTTCTGTTAAATTCACAATGTTTAAAATTTCTGTCCAATACCTTCATCCGTTAGACATACATGCATGGTCAAAATTATAAATCCTCTCAGAGGGTAACATTAACTTATGTCATGGTAGGCTAGTGTTATACACTACCATACAGTGCTGTGTTCCAAACGTACATTCTCAGAAATTTCTTCCTCAAATTAAGGCCTATGTTTGATACTAGTAGACTTCCCTTGGCTAAGAATGCCATTTTTGTCAGTGCTAGTCTGCTTTTGATGTCTTCCTTGCTTGATCTATCATGGCTATTTTGCCGGCTAAGTAGCATAATTCCTTAACTTCATCTACTACATCACCATCAATCCTGATATTAAGTTTATTACTGTTCCTGTTTCTGCTACTTCTCATTACTTGTACCTTTCTTCAATTTACTCTCAGTGCATATTCTGTACTCATTAGACTCTTCTTTCCATCCTGTAATTCTTCTTCACCTTAACTGGGGATAGCAATGCCATTAGTGAATCTTGTCATTGATAATCTTCCACCTTTAGTTTTAATTCCACTCTTGAAACTTCATTTTCTTTCTACCATTGCTCCTTCAATGTATGAATTAAGCAGTAACAGTGAAAGACTTTACATCCCTATCTTATGGCCTTCTTAATTCAAGCACTTCACTCTGGGTCTTCCACTCTTCTTATTCCCTACTGGCTCTTGTATATGTTGTATATTACCAGTTTTAATTCCACTCTTGAAACTTCATTTTCTTTCTACCATTGCTCCTTCAATGTATGAATTAAGCAGTAGCAGTGAAAGACTTTACATCCCTATCTTATGGCCTTCTTAATTCAAGCACTTCACTCTGGGTCTTCCACTCTTCTTATTCCCTACTGGCTCTTGCATATGTTGTATATTACCCACATCCCCCTATAGCTTACCCCTATTTTTCTCAGAATTTTGAACATCTTTCACCATCTCATGTTGTTGAATTATTTTTCCAGGTTGATAAATCCTTGAATGTGTCCTGATTTTTCTTTAGTCTTACTACTATTATTAGCTGCAACGTCAGAACTGCCTCTCTGATGCCTTTACCTCTTCTAAAACCAAACTCATCATCGCCTAACACATCCTGAATTTTCTTTTTCACTCCTCTGTATATTATTCTTGCCAGCAGCTTGTATGCATCGGCTGTTAAACTAACTGTGCAATAATTATCACACTTGACAGCTGTTGCAGTCTTGGGAATTGTGCAGATGATATTTTTCCAAAGGTTAGATGGTATATCGCTAGACTCGTATATATACACACCAAGATGAATAGTCATTTTGTTGTCCCTTTCCCCAATCATTTTAGAAATTTTGTTGGGATGTTATGTATTCATTTTGCCTTATATCATCTCAAGCCTTCCAAAGTTATTTTAAATTCTGATCCTACGGTAATACTGGTTCCACTACCTTGTGAAGCAAGATGGGATATTTTTACTTCCCCTCTTGTTTTGTCCACTTAAATTCATTTTTTCAGTTTTAACTAATTACCATTAACATACATGAAAGTAATCTGTATTTTCATAAAAGAGAAAGGTTGGCCCTCAGTTATAAAGAGTATAACAACAGATCTAATTTTGTGATTAGTTTTATGAACGTAATTGATTTTCTAATTTATTTTGGCTATGCCTAGTTAGTATCTTTTGTTATAGGGTGAAATCAGTAATTGTTTTCTAACTTAAATTCCATTTTAGATGAACAAACAAATTCAAAATCTTCACGTATTATAAACATTTGGAGGAGCAACTAATAGTATTCTTAAAGCATTTATTTGGATCAAGTTGGAAACATGTTAGCAAAACCAGCCCTTAATTAATTCAAAAGTAATTACCAGTTTGGTCAAAAGTATTGTTTGCATAATGATATTTGTTAATATCATGATTTAAACAATTAATTCGGCTTAACCCCAGTAGTAGAAGAAACTGTTAAAAAGACAGAATTTTTCACTGTATTCAGTTAATTTAATGAGTTAAGATTTAATTGTAATTTCTGTAAATTTAATTTTGAACAATGTGTAGTTTCAGGGCCTATTATTGTGACGATATATAAGGGCCCAATTTTTGGCCCCAAGACAGTCAGTTCATGGCTCAGTTGGTTAGAACAACAACAATTTTTCATCTTAACTGTGGAATAAGTGTTAAACAATTAAGCCATGTGTAAAAACAATGACAGTGTCTGCTCCGTATGTACCTTTCTAGTCTTCAAGAACTGTGAGCTTTATGGTTAGATTTTTACTGCTCGTAGATGTTCAACAGTAAACTATTGTAGCAGTATGTGGATTTTTGCCTGCTAACAAATAATGAGGCGTATGGGAAGTTAAAGCAATAGTGCACTGGCCATATATAACTGTATATTATTAGGGGGTTGTGAAAAGTGAAAGTAAAAGACTGTGAAACACAACTGTCCATCTGTCAGCTACTTCATTTACAGTAGACAGTACTGCACATCCACTCCCTATTTTTTCAGCCAGTATGTCAACGCCAAGGACAACAAACAGATTAGATTAGATTAGATTAGATTAATACTAGTTCCATGGATCATGAATACGATATTTCGTAATGATGTGGAATGAGTCAAATTTTCCAATACATGACATAATTAAGTTAATTTAACAACATACTTAAGTTAATATAACAACTTTTTCATTTTTTGTTTTTTTATTTTTTCTTATTTTTTTAATTTTTTTTTTTTTTTTTTTTTTAATTTATATCTAAAAATTCCTCTATGGAGTAGACGGAGTTGTCATTCAGAAATTCTTTTAATTTCTTCTTAAATACTTTTTGGTTGTCTGTCAGACTTTTGATACTATTTGGTAAGTGACCAAAGACTTTAGTGCCAGTATAATTCACCCCTTTCTGTGCCAAAGTTAGATTTAATCTTGAATAGTGAAGATCATCCTTTCTCCTAGTATTGTAGTTATGCACACTGCTATTACTTTTGAATTGGGTTTGGTTGTTAATAACAAATTTCATAAGAGAGTATATATACTGAGAAGCTACTGTGAATATCCCTAGATCCTTAAATAAATGTCTGCAGGATGATTTTGGGTGGACTCCAGCTATTATTCTGATTATATGCTTTTGTGCAATAAATACTTTATTCCTCAGTGATGAATTACCCCAAAATATGATGCCATATGAAAGCAATGGGTGAAAATAGGCGTAGTAAGCTAATTTACTAAGATGTTTATCACCAAAATTTGCAATGACCCTTATTGCATAAGTAGCTGAACTCAAACGTTTCAGCAGATCATCAATGTGTTTCTTCCAATTTAATCTCTCATCAATGGACACACCTAAAAATTTGGAATATTCTACCTTAGTTATATGCTTCTGATTAAGGTCTATATTTATTAATGGTGTCATACCATTCACTGTACGGAACTGTATGTACTGTGTCTTATCAAAATTCAGTGAGAGTCCGTTTACAAGGAACCACTTTGTAATTTTCTGAAAGACAGTATTGACAATTTCATCAGTTAATTCTTGTTTGTCAGGTGTGATTACTATACTTGTATCATCAGCAAAGAGAACTAACTTTGCCTCTTCATGAATATAGAATGGCAAGTCATTAATATATATTAAGAACAACAAAGGACCCAAGACTGACCCTTGTGGAACCCCATTCTTAATAGTTCCCCAGTTTGAGGAATGTGCTGATCTTTGCATATTATGAGAACTACTTATTTCAACTTTCTGCACTCTTCCAGTTAGGTACGAATTAAACCATTTGTGCACTGTCCCACTCATGCCACAGTACTTGAGCTTGTCTAGCAGAATTTCATGATTTACACAATCAAAAGCCTTTGAGAGATCACAAAAAATCCCAATGGGTGGTGTTCGGTTATTCAGATCATTCAAAATTTGATTGGTGAAAGCATATATGGCATTTTCTGTTGAAAAACCTTTCTGGAAACCAAACTGACATTTTGTTAGTACTTCATTGTTACAGACATGTGAAGCTACTCTTGAATACATTACTTTCTCAAAAATTTTGGATAAAGCTGTTAGAAGGGAGATTGGACGGTAATTGTTGACATCAGATCTATCCCCCTTTTTATGCAAAGGTATAACAATAGCATATTTCAGTCTATCAGGGAAAATGCCCTGTTCCAGAGAGCTATTACACAGGTGGCTGAGAATCTTACTTATCTGTTGAGAACAAGCTTTTAGTATTTTGCTGGAAATGCTATCAATTCCATGTGAGTTTTTGCTTTTAAGCAAGTTTATTATTTTCCTAATTTCAGAGGGAGAAGTGGGTGAGATTTCAATTGTATCAAATTGCATAGGTATGGCCTCTTCCATTAACAGCCTAGCATCTTCTAATGAACACCTGGATCCTACTATATCCACAACATTTAGAAAATGATTATTAAAAATATTTTCAACTTCTGACTTTTTGTTCGTAAAGTTTTCATTCAATTTGATGGTAATACTGTCTTCCTGTGTTCTTGGTTGACCTGTTTCTCTTTTAATAATATTCCAAATTGTTTTAATTTTATTATCAGAGTTGCTGATTTTAGACATGATACACATACTTCTGGATTTTTTAATAACTTTTCTTAATATAACACAGTAGTTTTTATAATGTTTGATAGAACAAAGAAGCAAAGTAGGCAAACCACTGCAAATGATGCCCCGATGAGAGAAATATTGTATGTGGGCACAATAAACTAGAACTCAGGAAATTTGACAGTGTGAACTCGAGCGGTTTACAGTACAGTTTTAAATGGAAGAGATGATACAGCCAATCAGCACTGGGTTTCATAACAAAGAAGAAGTGCAGCAGCCAATCAGTGAGTGAGTTCTATGGAAGCAGCTGCTGAGTACGGGAGCAGCCAATCAGTATGCAGGTAGACACAGCTGACCAAGATAGACAAGACCTCACCGTGAGAATTACAACTTGCCACAGCAGTGCAGGCGATGGACCAAGATGCCACAACAGCAGAGCAGCAGAAGAAGAGTGCATGAGAATAAGGTAATTTCATTGCAAAAGCTGTTTTGTATTATGTGATACATAATGAGTGACTTTAACAAACAAGACAGTGTGATTGAGAACAAAGCTGTAGAGGTTAAGTTTTTAAGTGGGCAGAAAGACCTATGTGGGAACAGTTCTGTAGATGATTATAGTTATAAATTAACCGTGAATGTAACTTTGAAGGATGGGGACAAAAGTTCTACTGTAAAGAGCAAAATGGATGAAAACAGAACTGAAGTGAATGAAATCATTGAAGTTGAGGAGGAGGAACATAGTAGCAAAAATCAGCAAGGGAAAAAGTTTGTGGCAGATGGAAAATTGGAAGCGATGTTAAATTATGAGTAGTTTGAGTAATAGGAGTATGAAAGAAGACATGAATAGGATGGAAAGTAGTATGAAAGAAGACATGAATAGGATGGAAAGTAAAATGAAAGAAGACATTATTGGGTGGAAAAGAAAACTGATGGCATTAAAACTGATGTGGTTAAGTTAAAGGGTGGACTGAAGAAAGAAATTATAAAGGAAATGAAGGTAGTAAGCTCTAATCTTTTAGAATTAAATAAGAAGGTTGAAGCGGTAGCTAGAGAATGTGATGAAAAGATAAAGACAATAGTACGTAACATCTTTCCGCTCCCGGGATTGGAATGACCCCTTACCCTCTCCCTTAAAACCCACATCCTTTCATCTTTCCCTCTCCTTCCCTCTTTCCTGACGAAACAACCGTTGGTTGCGAAAGCTTGAATTTTGTGTGTATGTTTGTGTTTGTTTGTGTGTCTATCAACCTGCCAGCGCTTTTGTTTGGTAAGTCACATCATCTTCATTTTTAGATATAATGAGAAATTAACATTGATGAATAGTAAATATGTAGAAGAGACAAAGAACCTTTGTGATGACTATAGTAGGAGGGTGGAGGCTTCTGAAAAACAGTGTAAAGATGAAGTCAAAGCTGCCAGAAAATTTTGTGCTGAAACAGGGTTTAATTTGAGAACCAAATAGATCAGATTAAAAATGATTTTGAAATGGAGGTAGAAACCAAGTGTGCACTAGTGATAGAGGAAAAACTGGTAAAAGGGAATAAAAATGTTTATTCAAAATTGGCTGAAATGGAGAAAAAGATGGAAGAGGTACAAAATCTAAAGCATAGAGTATGTAGCATGCGAAACAGTCCCTCACTTGTCAGTTGTAAGAAAATTAATAATTTTGAACCACTGCGTCCACTGGATTTCATTAGGGAATTTAATGATTTGCCTGAAACATGGAATGACAAAAATAAAATGTCATTTGCAAGAGGTTTTTTGAAAGGGGATGCTTATAAATGGGCAGCTCAAGTAGCTGATAGCTTTACTTCATGGGAAAGCTTTGAGAAAGCATTTTTAGATGAATATTAGTCCAAAGAGAAGCAGCAGAGAATTTTGAGTCATATTTGGGGAGGAGAGAGATTTGACTTTAGGAAGCATATGGTGAAAGGTTTCTGTCAGCTTTGGGTAAACAAACTAAAATGTTTGGACAAAGAGCTAGGTAGTGAATCAATAATTATGGATTTAGAAAGTAGGTTGCAACAGAAAGTTAGAGAATTGCTTGTACCTGCCCCTAGGGGTAATATTAGTGATTTTTTGAATTATGTCAACAAAGTGGAGAGGGTGAAGCCCTCGGTGGAAGATTGCAGGATGAATTTTGATGGCAATAATCAATCAGGTAAATAGTATGAAGAGGACTAATTATAGTAGAAATTCAATGAATGGTTGGGTGGAGGATAGCTTGAATGGGCACAGAAAGGCTAGGAGAAATTCAAGTAAAAGAAATGGAGGAGATGACTTAAATTCTGGACCAAACCATTTAAACTAGATAATGCTCCAGTTTCGGCTCACACTTGAGTAGGTAGTGATGAAGAGCCACTTGTATATAAGTGTGCTGTAATCACAGGTAAGGTTAATGAAAATGATAGTAGTAAGACGAATGTATTTTCTAATTCTAATGAGATGTTGAACGATAGAGTGGGTAGCAATGTTTATCCCATAAAAGGTGAGGAGAAACTTACTATAATAAAATTAAGTGAGGAAACAGAGTGGATTGATGTTGCTCAGGATGTCCAAAGTGTCAAAATGGGTGTTAAAATTTTAAGAGAACATAAGGAAGTCAGGTGTTTTGCTTTGTGGTCTAATACTGGAAACAAGGACATTAAAAGTGACAGTGGGTCTGATTCTGACAGTAGTTGTAATGATGATACAGTGACGAATCCGGTAGTGATGAGGACGAGGTATCTGAATTTATAACTGATAATGATGGCCATGTGGTAAGTAAAGAGAGAATAAAGGAGGATAATATTAGTCCTAATGAAGAGTTAGAGTTTAAGAAGGGTAATGAAGAAGAGAACCGCACTATCTGTCATTTGACTGTGTCTGATAATCAATTTGGTAAGCAGGATGATAGTTTTTCCAGGGAAAGGATTAGTGAGGATTTGTTGTATGAAGAAGATCACATAGTAAGTAAAGAAATGTGGCACCGTGTAATAACAGCAAGTGTACAAGGTGTACATGATAAGTGTTTGCTGGGCAATGGTAGTGATTTGAATGGTATTTCACAGGCATTTTTTGAATCTATTAAGAACACAGAGGGTATAGCATGTTTCTGGAATAAAAATTATTGGTGCTACTGGTAAGCTCTCAAAGATTGTGAAACAAGAGCTACTATTTACTGTGGAATTGGCAGGACAGCTGTTGGAGTGCAATTTCGTGACAATTCAAAATCTTAGCATTGATGTAATATGTGGGACTAATTTCTTGTGAAAATGGTGTATAAATATTGATTTTGCTAGTGGTAAGTTAGTTTTAAGTACAATGGAATTAGGTACAAAGTATAATTTCTGGAAGTTGTGGACAAATATGTGCAAACTGAATTAGGTTTGCTATTAACAGT
Organism: Schistocerca cancellata; assembly: GCF_023864275.1. Taxonomy (NCBI): domain Eukaryota; kingdom Metazoa; phylum Arthropoda; class Insecta; order Orthoptera; family Acrididae; genus Schistocerca; species Schistocerca cancellata. Next base: position 1,114,253,652 of record NC_064627.1, read on the forward strand.
TTTGAACATGGAGCAGGTTACTGAGGAAGAAGAGGAAGAGAGAGTAAGGTTGGAGATAATAAAGATGGTTGAGGATGTTGAAGGCATTACCAATAGTCAAAGAGAGGAATTAAAAGGTATTCTTCTGAGCAACTGTAAGGCATTTTCAGACAGGCCAAGTTTGGTAAAAGATTTTGAGTGTAAATTAAAGTTTAAGGATCATGAAGTATTTTTCAAGAAACCTTATATTATTCCATTTTCAGAAAAGGAAGCCCACTTTTGGTGGTAAAGAAGAAGAACAGTGGTGTCAGGTTCGTTCTGTATGCCTGTCAGGAAGTTGAATGAAATTGTAATAGGGGAGAGTGACAGACCAGCTAACATAGATGAAATTTTGCAAAAGTTCCATGGTTGTAAATTTCTGACTTCTTTTGATGTGACTTGTGGCTATTGGAATATCAGTTTGGCCAAGGAATCTAGGCCATGTACAGCATTTTTACATGAAGGGAAGTGTTACCAATACTGTTTGGTGCCATTTGCTCTGAACTTGTCTGTGTGTGTGTTTATCAGAGGTATTGACAAGGTGCTAGGTGAGATATTAACCAATGAAATCATGATCTATCCTAGATGATATCCTAGCAGCAAGTGTAGAATGGTTCAAGCACTATAAGATTCTGAATGAAGTACTGAGAGCTATCTATAGAGGAGGCACAAAACTAAAATTAAGTAAATCTGAATTTGTAAAGAAGGAAATTTCACTTTTGGGTCACAGGATTAACGAGGAAGGTTTACAGCCTGATCCAAAAAAGCTTGCTTCTGTTGTGGATTTCCCACCCACAAAGAACAAGAAGGATCTTAAAGCTATGTTTGGCTTGTTTTGCTTCTACTGAAAGTTCATATCAGATCAACTGTCCTTGCCTTGGTAATTTGTTAAAAAATAATGTGGTGTGGAATTGGGCAGAGGAGTGTGAAGAGCATTTCAGAGTCTGAAAAAAGAATTAGTAAATTATAAGATGTTAGGACATCCAAATTTTTAACTGCCTTTCTGTGTGAGTACTGATGCAAGTTTTTGTGGTTTGGAGGCAGAAATTTTCTGAATAGTGCCTAATGAGATGGGGGTTGAACACAAAACTATTGCTTTTGCTAGTAGAACACTACAGCCACATGAACAGAAATATTACATTTCAGAATTAGAGGCTTTGGCAATTATTTTTGGATTTCAAAAGTTTGCGTACTGAATGAGATTTTCACTGTGCAGCGGAGTGTGCCCTGATATGAAACTTCCTGGCAGATTAAAACTGTGTGCCCGACCGAGACTCGAACTCGGGACCTTTGCCTTTCGCGGGCAAGTGCTCTACCATCTGAGCTACCGAAGCACGACTCACACGCGGTCCTCACAGCTTTACTTCTGCCAGTAAAGTTTGGAAGGTAGGAGACGAGATACTGGCAGAAGTAAAGCTGTGAGGACCGGGCATGAGTCATGCTTCGGTAGCTCAGATGGTAGAGCACTTGCCCGTGAAAGGCAAAGGTCCCGAGTTTGAGTCTCAGTCGGGCACACAGTTTTAATCTGCCAGGAAGTTTCAGTTTGCCTACTATTTGCTTGGACATAAGACCATATTGTATACAGATCATTAAGGCTTTGAATTACCTTCAGAAGTGCAGGCTGAAACACACCAGGTTAACCAGGTGGGCTTTGTATTTGCAACAATTTGATTTGGAGGTAGGGTATGTAAAAGGAAAAGACAATATTGTGGCTGATGCATTATCTAGGATGCCAGCAGGGAAGGATACTGACAGTAGTGAAAACTGAGAAAAACAAGAAAGGTTGTTTTATTTGTAGGGAGTGAAGGTTGAGAAGCTTATTAGGAGGATTTGCAAGCAAATGAGAAGGGAGCAGAATGAAGATCCATGTTTAATGTTGGTTAAGCAGTATTACAATTCAGACAACATACCAAAGGTGAAACAGTATTATACTATACATAAAGGGTTGTTGTTGAGGAGGAAAAATTTGAATGAGCAGGTCTGGATGTTATGCTTTCCTGACCAACATGTTGGTAAATTTATTGACTACTTGCATGAGTGTTATGGACGTTATCGGACCAGGAAAATAGTAGCTAAGATTCAGGAAAGAGTAATATTTAACAACTTGTGGAGAAGGGTTAAGCGGGGACTAGAAAGGTGTGATAAATGCCAGAGAGTAAAGACAACTGGTGTGCCATCAAAAGGCTTAATGCATTCTGTCCTTCCTAGTGAGCCTAAAGAGCTTTTAGCAGTTGACCTTCTGGGACCATTACCTGCATTTACAGGAGGTTGTAAATATAATTTCATTTTTTCAGACACATTCTCAAAATGCGTAAAACTGTAACCAATTCAGAAAGCAAATACTAGTACTATAACTGAGAAGTTGACATCATATTACTTTTGCAATTTAGGTGAACCAAAATCACTTTTGTCTGACAATGGTCCACAGTTTGTTTCAGAGAGGTTTGTACACTGTATGTCAATACACAAGATAAAACACATCAAGATTTCTATGTATTTTCCACAAGGTAACATGAGTGAAAGGGTTATGAAAGAGATTAATAGACTGTGCAGGACTTATTGTGATAATAAACCTGCTTGGGTGGCTCTTGTTCAACATTTTGATAACATTGTCAACAACTTGTGGAACGAATTGACGGATATGTCCCATGTGAGCTTATGTTCAATGAGAGACCCAGCAACATCATTAGAGAAGAAGTGGAGTTCCCTCAGGTAAGTGAAGTAGCACAGGACAAAAAGATTAGATTGGCTAAAAAAAAATGAAAACAAAAGCAGCAGGAAGGAAGAGAAGGCATAGCAAAGTAGTGAATCCGACTAGTTTCAGAGTAGGTGACCTTGTCCTCAAAACCAAAGAAAAATCTAGCAAAGTAAATGATGAGATTAAGAAGTTTTTGCATGTGTATCATGGTCCTTTCAGAGTGGTATGCATTGACCAGTATGCATCAACTGCAGACTCTTCAGCATCACTTTCTCAATCAAATGTGGTGGAGTGCACAACTCCAGTTACTGCAACACCAGGCAGCTCGGCAACTCCTCAGACTGTACGGAGCAAGAAGGCACCTCAACAGCTACCTTGACAACTAGACAGACAGAAGCCAGGTTGGGTAGTAGATCAAGAAATGCAAGATCGCCAAAGAACAGGAATACGTTTAGTGCCTGGATCCAGAACTTATGTAAGTGAACCAACTCAGTGCATTTTAAAGGAAGATAATCAGAGTGACCAGTTAAAAATACCACTAAGGCTCATGCACCTAAACATACAGTACCTTAGAAATAAGCTTAATATATTACAGGTTTTTGTAAGTGAACAGTCACCTCATATAGTAGTGTTAACTGAGCATGGATTAAAATCTGATGAAATTATTTACTGTAAACTAGAGGGCTACACCTTAGCAAATAGTTATTGTAGACAGCAACATAAGGGTGGTGGTGTGGCAGTTTACATTAGTGAGAATCTCGAGTACAAGAAAATAAACTGTCTAGACCAGTACAACAAAGAAGGCTTGATTGAAGTGACAGGCATTGAAGTCCACACCAAAGAGTGTAGAGAGGTTATGAGAAAACAAAGTTATTGGGATTTACCATCCACCAAAGGCTGATGTAGTTAGCTTCATAGACATATTTAGTAGAGTAGTGGGATGTTGTGGTCCCAGTGACCTAACTATACTTGGTGATCTGAATATTGAGGCAAAATCTTCCAGTTTGTGTAATATGAGGTTAATAGATACTCTTAACTCATATAATCTCATAAATGTAGTAAATAGTGATACCAGGGTAACAAAGTCCATATCTAGCAGAATTGATTACGTTACACTATGTAAACATATTAAAGACAGTGTTAGGTGCTGGAATATGGATTTTCACTACTCTGACCACAAATGCCAGCTTGTAGAGTATGTAAACACAAGCATCCCAAAAATGACAAAAGTTATCGAAAATAAAAGAATCCTAAAAGAGGGTAACATCCTTGCCCTAAGAAATAAATTAGCTATAGAGGACTGGGATCTGGTTTACCAGACTGAAGCATCTGAAAACAAATGGGCCAAATTCTATGATACTATGCTAAGACACTTTGAGAGATGCTGCCCTGTTAAGAAAATACAAAGAGTGTTCACCCATAACCAAAGTGCAAAAACCAACAGACTGATACTTCCAGCAAATATGATAAAACTCAGGCAAAACATCCAGGACCTGGATGTGTTACACAAGTCAACAAACCTGCAGGTTTTTAAGGCCAAGTACAACGAAGCCAAGAAAATCTTTAAGAAAGAGCTTTCAAATCTAAGAAAACAGATATACAGCAGTGAAATAGCTCAATCAGACAATATAGCCAAGACCTCATGGAGAATTGTAAATCAATTTCGCAAAGCCACACCGAAGCCAGAAACTGAAATTTTAATTATAAGATATGAAGGAAACACAATTAAAGATCCTAATAAAGTCTGCAATGTTTTCAATAAATACTTTATATCTGCAGCTGTTAGTCCAATTAATAACACAGTTGTGAGTAATGAGGTAAAGCTCTGCCTCTTTGAAAAGCCACGTTTTGAATTCAAACAAGTAAGTGAAAAAGAAATAGGCAGGATAATAAATAATCTAAAGAATAAGTTCTCATCTGGATGGGATGGTTTGAGTAGTATCGTGATATAAGGAATTAGTTAAAATAATCACCCACCTGGTAAACTGCAGTATCAGAGAACATACATTTCCAAATGTATTGAAATGGAGCACAGTTAAACCAGTGCATAAAAAAGGATCCAAGGAAGAGGTTTCAAATTTCAGGCCCATATCATTAATACCTGTCTTCAGCAAAGTATTTGAAGTTGTGCTGCTGACACAACTTTTTGAAAAATAAGTTCCTAACAGAGACACAACACGGATTCCGAAAAGATCATAGTACTATCATAGCAATTACGGAATTTCTTCAAAAACATATGGTGCCCTTGATCAAGGAATTCAAACAGCTGGCATATTTCTAGACCTTACTAAAGCCTTTGACTCGGTAAACCATGAGTTACTTTTAAGTAAACTTGAGTCATACAATGTAAATGCTACATCCATGCAATTGCTGGCTACATATTTATTTAACCGCATGCAGTGTACAAAGCTGACTTACAAAATCAATAATCAGATCATTAATTTCCAGTCCAAATATGAGACAGTCACACAAGGTGTACCCCAGGGCTCAATTTTGGGCCCTTTCCTTTTCCTAGTGTACATAAATGATATAGAGCAACCTTTCAACTCCCAATTGGTAACCTATGCAGACGATACCTCACTGTTATTTCTTGGTAAACAAAATGATGCGTTAACGTTGGTAGCAACTGAGGGACTACAGCAAATAACTACTTATTTCCAAGATCAAGGTCTGAAAGTTAATATCAGTAAATCTCAGTTATTGCCATTTAAACTTACAAACTCACACCAAACCTCTATCAGTAACACAGGTAGAATTGAAGTAGTGGACACAGAAGGCTGCAGATTTCTAGGTATTCACCTAGATGAAAATCTAAGATGGGTAAACCATATCAAATTTTTATGCAATAAAATCAGCAGTTCATTACATCTAATCAGCCAGTTATCAAAAGTAGTTCCACATCAGACATTATAAACAATTTATTATGGAACCATTTTTCCACAGATTAATTACGGGATAGAGATATGGGGTTGTGCTGCTGACATACATATGGACAGAATATTAACCCTACAGAAAAGAGCAATCAGAATTATCCATGGATTAGGGTATAAAGATTCATGCAGGGAAATCTTTGTTCATCATAAATACCTCACAGTCTACTCACTGTATCTTTACAAATTAATTATATTTTTTGTGACACATCAAAACAAAGAAACAAAGTGCTCTGATATGCATGCCTATAATACAAGAAATAAAGACTGCTACTACAGACAAAGAACAAAATTAAAAACAACAGACCATAGTCCATGCATTAGTGGTCAAATATGGTACAACAGATTACCGAGCTCTATAAGGTGCCACAAAGGGAACTTATTCAAAGTGAAACTGAAACATTTCTTGATTGACAAGTGTTTATACTCTTTAAGTGAATATTAATATTAAACTAAAATAAATTATATATATATCTAAAAACAAAGATGATGTGACTTACCAAATGAAAGTGCTGGCAGGTCGACAGACACACAAACGAACACAAACATACACACAAAATTCAAGCTTTCGCAACAAACAGTTGCCTCATCAGGAAAGAGGGAAGGAGAGGGAAAGACGAAAGGATGTGGGTTTTAAGGGTCTTTAAATATGTCTGCTTGTGTCTGTATATGTGTGGATGGATATGTGTGTGTGTGTGCGAGTGTGTACCCGTCCTTTTTTCCCCCTAAGGTAAGTCTTTCCGCTCCCGGGACTGGAATGACTCCTTACCCTCTCCCTTAAAACCCACATCCTTTCGTCTTTCCCTCTCCTTCCCTCTTTCCTGATGAGGCAACAGTTTGTTGCGAAAGCTTGAATTTTGTGTGTATGTTTGTGTTCGTTTGTGTGTCTGTCGACCTGCCAGCACTTTCATTTGGTAAGTCACATCATCTTTGTTTTTAGATATATTTTTCCTTCGTGGAATGTTACCTTCTATTTTATATATATATATATATATATATATATATATATATATATATATATATATATATAAAGAAAGATGATGAGACTTACCAAACAAAAGCGCTGGCAGGTCGATAGACACACAAACAAACACAAACATACACACAAAATTCTAGTTTTCGCAACCAACGGTTGCCTCGTCAGGAAAGAGGGAAGGAGAGGGAAAGACAAAAGGATTTGGGTTTTAAGGGAGAGGGTAAGGAGTCATTCCAATCCCGGGAGCGGAAAGACTTACCTTAGGGGGAAAAAAGGACAGGTATACACTCGCACACACACACATATCCATCCGCATATACACAGACACAAGCAGACATTTGTAAAGGCAAAGAGTTTGGGCAGAGATGTCAGTCGGGGCGGAAGTACAGAGGCAAAGATGAAAGACAGGTGAGGTATGAGTGGCGGAAAATTGAAATTAGAAATTAGCGGAGATTGAGGCCTGGCGGATAGCGAGAAGAGAGGATATGCTGAAGGGCAAGTTCCCATCTCCGGAGTTCTGACAGGTTGGTGTTAGTGGGAAGTATCCAGATAACCCGGACGGTGTAACACTGTGCCAAGATGTGCTGGCCGTGCACCAAGGCATGTTTAGCCACAGGGTGTCCTCATTACCAACAAACACTGTCTGCCTGTGTCCATTCATGCGAATGGACAGTTTGTTGCTGGTCATTACCACATAGAACGCTTCACAGTGTAGGCAGGTCAGTTGGTAAATTACGTGGGTGCTTTCACACGTGGCTCTGCCTTTGATCGTGTACACTTTCCTGGTTACAGGACTGGAATAGGTGGTGGTGGGAGGGTGCATGGGACAGGTTTTACACCGGGGGCGGTTACAGGGGTAGGAGCCAGAGGGTAGGGAAGGTGGTTTGGGGATTTCATAGGGATGAACTAAGAGGTTACGAAGGTTAGGTGGACGGCGGAAAGACACTCTTGGTGGAGTGGGGAGGATTTCATGAAGGATGGATCTCATTTCAGGGCAGGATTTGAGGAAGTCGTATCCCTGCTGGAGAGCCACATTCAGAATCTGATCCAGTCCCGGAAAGTATCCTGTCACAAGTGGGGCACTTTTGGGGTTCTTCTGTGGAAGGTTCTGGGTTTTAGGAGATGAGGAAGTGGCTCTGGTTATTTGCTTCTGTACCAGGTCGGGAGGGTAGTTATGGGATGCAAAAGCTGTTTTCAGGTTGTTGGTGTAACAGTTCAAGGATTCCGGACTGGAGCAGATTCGTTTGCCACGAAGACCTAGGCTGTAGGGAAGGGACCGTTTGATGTGGAATGGGTGGCAGCTGTCATAATGGAGATACTGTTGCTTGTTGGTGGGTTTGATGTGGACGGATGTGTGAAGCTGGCCATTGGACAGGTGGAGGTCAACGTCAAGGAAAGTGGCATGGGATTTAATCTAACTAAATCTTTGCCTCTGTACTTCCGCCCCGACTGACATCTCTGCCCAAACTCTTTGCCTTTACAAATGTCTGCTTGTGTCTGTGTATATGCGGATGGATATGTGTGTGTGTGCGAGTGTATACCTGTCCTTTTTTCCCCCTAAGGTAAGTCTTTCCGCTCCCGGGATTGGAATGACTCCTTACCCTCTCCCTTAAAACCCAAATCCTTTTGTCTTTCCCTCTCCTTCCCTCTTCCCTGATGAGGCAACCGTTGGTTGCGAAAGCTAGAATTTTGTGTGTATGTTTGTGTTTGTTTGTGTGTCTATCGACCTGCCAGCGCTTTTGTTTGGTAAGTCTCATCATCTTTCTTTTTAGAAATATTTTTCCCATATATATATATATATATATATATATATATATATATATATATATATATATAAAATAGAGGGAAACATTCCACGTGGGAAAATATATTTAAAAAGAAAGATGATGAGACTTACCCAACAAAAGCGCTGGCAGGTCGATAGACACACAAATAAACACAAACATACACACAAAACTCTAGCTTTCGCAACCAATGGTTGCCTTTACAAATGTCTGCTTGTGTCTGTGTATGTGTGGATGGATATGTGTGTGTGTGCGAGTGTAAACCTGTACTTTTTTCCCCCTAAGGTAAGTCTTTCCGCTCCCGGGATTGGAATGACTCCTTACCCTCTCCCTTAAAACCCAATCCTTTTGTCTTTCCTTCTCCTTCCCTCTTTCCTGACGAGGCAACCATTGGTTGCGAAAGCTAGAGTTTTGTGTGTATGTTTGTGTTTATTTGTGTGTCTATCGACCTGCCAGCGCTTTTGTTGGGTAAGTCTCATCATCTTTCTTTTTAAATATATATAGATATATATATATATATATATATATATATATATATATATATATATATATATATATATATATATAAAGAAAGATGATGAGACTTACCAAACAAAAGCGCTGGCAGGTCGATAGACACACAAACAAACACAAACATACACACAAAATCCAGCTTTCGCAACCAATGGCTGCCTCGTCAGGAAAGAGGGAAGGAGAGGGAAAGACAAAAGGATTTGGGTTTTAAGGGAGAGGGTAAGGAGTCATTCCAATCCCGGGAGCGGAAAGACTTACCTTAGGGGGAAAAAAGGACAGGTATACTCTCGCACACACACACATATCCATCCTCATATACACAGACACAAGCAGACATTTGTAAAGGCAAAGAGTTTGGGCAGAGATGTCAGTCAGGCCCCCGACTGACATCTCTGCCCAAACTCTTTGCCTTTACAAATGTCTGCTTGTGTCTGTGTATATGAGGATGGATATGTGTGTGTGTGCGAGTGTATACCTGTCCTTTTTTCCCCCTAAGGTAAGTCTTTCCGCTCCCGGGATTGGAATGACTCCTTACCCTCTCCCTTAAAACCCAAATCCTTTTGTCTTTCCCTCTCCTTCCCTCTTTCCTGACGAGGCAGCCATTGGTTGTGAAAGCTGGATTTTGTGTGTATGTTTGTGTTTGTTTGTGTGTCTATCGACCTGCCAGCGCTTTTGTTTGGTAAGTCTCATCATCTTTCTTTTTAAATATATTTTTCCCACGTGGAATGTTTCCCTCTATTATACTTATATATATATATATATATATATATATATATATATATATATATATATATAAAAGATGATGGACTTACCAAACAAAAGCGCTGGCAGGTAGATAGACACACAAACATAAACACAAAATTCTAGCTTTCGCAACCAACGGTTGCCTCGTCGCATTCCCATGTGGAATGTTTCCCTCATATATATATATATATATATATATATATATATATATATATATATATATATATATATATATATAGTACTAAACTTGTAAAAAAAATGCTATGACATTTGCAAAAGACACCAGTTGGTGTCTCCATGCAAAAAAAATACAATAAATAAAAATAAATAAATAAATGACAAATCTTATGAATTGGCTTGTAAAAAAACTAACAGGATTTTTGGATTAAAGAATATGACTGACCTGAAACCCTATGTATCACGAACTAGATGTTTGAATATTGATCCACAACAGTTTGAAACGTTTCTGAGCTTGGCTAGTATTGATTTTGTTACGGGGATGGCATGTGCATTGAACCACAAGTAAGACCTACAAGCAAGTGGGGGTTCAACATTCTGTGTTGGATTCATTATGTGGCAATAATGCTTACTCCAGCTGCCTGTCTCATTTTTCATGTTTCCTGAGGCAGTCCAACTCTTCTACTATCTGTAGTTTGTAAGTGAATCAGAATTATTCTGTCTTCTATTGTCATGTAGTTTTGTACAGTAGGATACTTCAGTATAGGAATATTTTAGAAAAGTTTTCTCCAGTGTTATCTTTGTATATATTACATTAAATTGCGTTAGTTATAAGTAATAGAATCATAAGAGGATGGAAGAAAATAAATTGGTACCAGGGTTAAAGAATTTCTGCCAAACAAGGAAGTAAGGTAAACAGAAAATGAAAGGCGTCAGCATGTGTGGAGGATAATTAACATCATCAGTAATCAACTCATTAGTGCAGCAGTAGGGATATTTTTTGAGACTACAATCCACTAGCTAACAAGGTAATAAATGTAAGCAAAATAATGCCCCTGACAGACATGATTAATTAAAAAGCTAACTATATCAAAACAAATCTGGTGTAACTATCTTGATGATAAATTTGTGAACCAGGCAACGTTAGGTACTGTTTATATTGTGCAGTGCATGAGACTGCAGTTGGAGTGAGAGATAACAGAAAGGGCAATATTTGCAAGTCATATAATGCTGCATCATTGGATCTATATGCTCTCTGACCCCCCCCCCCCCCCATGAACCATGGACCTTACCATTGGTGGGGAGGCTTGCGTGCCTCAGCGATACAAATGGCCATACCGTAGGTGCAACCACAACGGAGGGGTATCTGTTGAGAGGCCAGACAAACGTGCGGTTCCTGAAGAGAGGCAGCTGCTTTTTCAGTAGTTGCAGGGGCAACAGTCTGGATGATTGACTGATCTAGCCTTGTAACACTAACCAAAACGGCCTTGCTGTGCTGGTACTGTGAACAGCTGAAAGCAAGGGGAAACTACAGCCGTAATTATTACCAAGGGCATGCAGCTTTACTGTGTGGTTAAATGATGATGGCGTCCTCTTGGGTAAAATATTCTGGAGGTAAAATAGTCCTCCATTCAGATTTCCGGGTGGGGACTACTCAAGAGGATGTCATTATCAGGAAAACGAAAACTGGTGTTCTACGGATCGGAGCTTGGAATGTCAGATCCCTTAATCGGGCAGGTAGGTTAGAAAAATTTAAAAAGGGAAATGGGTAGGTTAAAGTTAGATATAGTGGGAATTAGTGAAGTTCGGTGGCAGGAGGGACAAGACTTTTGGTCAGGTGAGTACAGGGTTATAAATACAAAATCAAATAGGGGTAATGAAGGAGTAGGTTTAATAATGAATAAAAAAATTTGAGTGCGGGTAAGCTACTACATACAGCATAGTGAACGCATTATTATGGCTAAGATAGACATGAAGCCCACGCCTACTACAGTAGTACAAGTTTGTATGCCAACTAGCTCAGCAGATGATGAAGAAATTGATGAAATGTATGATGAGATAAAAGAAATTATTCAGGTAGTGAAGGGAGACGAAAATTTAATAGTCATGCGTGACTGGAATTCAAGAATAGGAAAAGTGAGAGAAGGAAGCATAGTAGGTGAATATGGATTGGGGCTAAGAAATGAAAGAGGAAGCCGTCTGGTAGAGTTTTGCACAGGGCATAACTTAATCATAGCTAACACTTGGTTCAAGAATCATAAAAGAAGGTTGTATACATGGAAAAAGCCTGGAGATACAGACAGGTTACAGGTAGATTATATAATGGTAAGACAGAGATTTAGGAACCAGGTTTTAAATTGTAAGACATTTCCAGGGGCAGATGTGGACTCTGACCACAATCTATTGGTTATCAACTGTAGATTAAAACTGAAGAAACTGCAAAAAGGTGGGAATTTAAGGAGATGGGACCTGGATAAACTGAAAGAACCAGAGGTTGTACAGAGTTTCAGGGAGAGCATAAGGGAACAATAGACAGGAATGGGGGAAAGAAATACAGTAGAAGAAGAATGGGTAGCTCTGAGGGATGAAGTAGTGCAGGCAGCAGAGGATCAAGCAGGTAAAAAGACAAGGGCTATTAGAAATCCTTGGGTAACAGAAGAGATACTCAATTTAATTGATGAAAGGAGAAAGTACAAAAATGCAGTAAGTGAAGCAGGCAAAAAGGAATACAAACGTCTCAAAAATGAGATCGACAGGAAGTGCAAAATGGTTAAGCAGGGATGGCTAGAGGACAAATGTAAGGATGTAGAGGCTTATCTCACTAGGGGTAAGATAGATATTGCCTACTGGAAAATTAAAGAGACCTTTGGAGAAAAGAGAACCACTTGAATGAATATCAAGAGCTCAGATGGAAACCCAGTTCTAAGCAAAGAAGAGAAAGCAGAAAGGTGGAAGGAGTATATAGAGGGTCTATACAAAGGCGATGTACTTGAGGACAATATTATGGAAATGGAAGAGGATGTAGATGAAGAAGAAATGGGAAATACAATACTGCGTGAAGAGTTTCACAGAGCACTGAAAGACCTGAGTCGAAACAAGGCCCCGGTAGTTGACAACATTCCATTAGAACTACTGATGGCCTTAGGAGAGCCAGTCCTGACAAAACTCTACCATCTGGTGAGCAAGATGTATGAGACAGGCAAAATACCCTCAGACTTCAAGAAGAATATAATAATTCCAATCCCAAAGAAAGCAGGTATTGACAGATGTGAAAATTACAGAACTATCAGTTTCATAAGTGACAGCTGCAAAATACTAACACGAATTCTTTACAGACAAATGGAAAAAGTGGTAGAAGCCGACCTTGGGGAAGATCAGTTTGGATTCCATAAAAATATTGGAACACATGAGGCAATACTGACCTTACAACTTATCTTAGAAGAAAGATTAAGGAAAGGCAAACCTACGTTTCTAGCATTTGTAGACTTAGAGAAAGCTTTTGATAGTGTTGACTGGAATACTCTCTTTCAAATTCTAAAGGTGGCAGGGGTAAAATACAGGGAGCGAAAGGCTATTTACAATTTGTACAGGAACCAGATGGCAGTTATAAGCATCGAGGGACATGGAAGGGAAGCAGTGGTTGGGAAGGGAGTGAGAGGGGGTTGTAGCCTCTCCCCAATGTTATTCAATTTGTATATTGAGCAAGCAGTAAAGGAAACAAAAGAAAAATTCAGAGTAGGTATCAAAATCCTTGGAGAAGAAATAAAAACTTTGTGGTTCCCCGATGACATTGTAATTCTATCAGAGACAGCAAAAGACTTGGAAGAGCAGTTGAACGGAATGGACAGTGTCTTGAAAGGAGGATATAACATGAACATCAACAAAAGGAAAATGAAGATAATGGAATGTAGTCGAATTAAGTCAGGTGATGCTGAGGGAATTATATTAGGAAATGAGACACTTAAAGTAGTAAAGGAGTTTTGCTATAATATGTAGACTGTCAATGGCAAGGAAAGCGTTTCTCAAGAAGAGAAATTTTGTTAACATCGAGTATAGATTTAAGTGTCAGGAAGTTGTTTCTGAAAGTATTTATATGGATTGTAGCCATGTACGGAAGTGAAACATGGACAATAAATAGTTTGACAATAAGAGAATAGAAGCTTTCGAAATGTGGTGCTACAGAAGAATGCTGAAGATTAGATTGGTAGATCACATAATTAATAATGAAGTATTGAATTGAATTGGGGAGAAGAGGAGTTTGTGGCACAATCACAGCTAGGTCCGGGTTCCGCCTCCTACACACCTCCTAGTGCTGCATTCTGTTCAGGAACGACCGGATAATTGCGGACAACCTTACATTAAAGACATTTGTCAGGATACCTTTTCCTAGTGGACACAGGCGCTGATGTTTCACTACTGCCTATGTCCTTAGCATCATCAAGCATCCGCCTCATTATACTTCACTGCAAGCCATGAATTCAACTAAACTACAATGCTTGGGTTCAGCTTCCCACGTCTCACTCTCTGCAAACTGCAAACCCGAGTGGACTTTTTTAGTGTGCGAAATTGACAAACCTATACTAGACATTGACTTCTTGCAACACCACAATCTTTCACCAGACCTAGTGCAAAACACCATGTTTCATCATCCATCCAAGACTCACTTCCCCCTTCCCCTGTACTCCATCGAGCAAGAGCAACCCGCCTCCCCCCCTTACGTGATACATCGGTCCGGGCTCATCTCATCCATACATGCTCGTGTTTGGTGATGATGTTACGAGAAACCACACACAAGTGCCTTGTCGAGCTTGAACATGTTGCTCGCCTATGCAAGGAAAACTAGAAGCTCTCCCTCCGGCTCCACGAAACACAACTCCAGCTCTCCGATGCAGCAAAGGAATTACAGACACTACAGCAAGGACAAAGCAAGGTCTGTATGTGTGCCAAATCTGCTTGCAATCCCAGCAATAGAGCTTCTGTGTGTTTACCTCCTGCTACCTCTCGCAACTGTGCTATCAAGACTGCCATAACGTGTACTGACAGTTCCGCAGGGCCACACCCTCCTAACACAGCAGCGTTTGACACTTGGCTGGACACAAGTGCACATGCGCAACAAGCGTCACATGCTCCTTAACAGATGGCTCCTACCCCGCTCCTCGGGGACAGCACCTCAAACTATACAACTTCGGCTCCTGTGCGCTGCTGTATGACCGCCACTGACAACACAAGCAGTGCACTCGCGCCAAGCGTTTTGCCCGCGACCGTACTGCCATAGGTCGCACCCTTGGACAATGGACTCACTAATGCTTCACAAGCTCTACCGAGCACACCTGACCACAGTGCTACTGCTTCGGGCCGGCGCCCATCTTGTCACGTTGACTCCTGGGACACTTCGTCGCCTCGGCTCCCAACGGAACTGCCGAGTGGCTCCGAACACCACGACCACGCCTCACCTGCCCTGCCTACCACACATTGTAAACAAACTGCCTTCCGTGCTGCCGGCAACATTTCCGTGATTACCAATGGCACGGTTCACAAGCTTCACCTCACGCCAGGTCCCCCCATCTCCAGTAAACCACATCGACGTTGTCCTGAGCGCCTCTCTGACCTTAAAAATCAGATTTCTGAACTACTAATCTACTACTTTATCAACAAAACTTTCAAGTCCACCAACACTAGGTACACCACTACCATCACGTACAACAGCTACTGTGAGCCAACCATTCCCGTTTGAAAATGTATCATTAAGGTCAATACTGAAATTAAGTCTACAACCACAGAAAACACAAGGTCCGTCAACAAGTGCAGTAGCAGCGACACTCTTGACTGGTATGCGGTTCATCTTATCACCAGCTGTTGTAGCAAACTCAATGTTCTCAGTGGTTTTATAGACAGTCTGCTTAGTACGGCGACGAAGTCTCCTGTAAGGCATCGTGACGGCTTTCAATGCAGTTGCGTGTGCAGCAGCAGCAGCGCGACTGAGCCTCTGCACAGCTCTCGCTCGGTTATATAGGAGTGTTGGACTTAGAAATTTTCGCACTGCCAGGGGATCGTTATCCCGGACGCACGCACTAGTCATACTAGGTGCGCGCGTTAGTGCGCACTCCGCTGGCGAGCCGCCACGATTGCGTAAGCCGGCCGCGAGGCGAGGTCAACAAGGTTAAATGATAACGGTATATTGAAAACAAACTGTTGCATCCTTGAGCCACCGGTTCTTGATGTACTCTTTGAAATAACATTACAACTAGAGATCAGTTTAGACAAAACAGGAGACTTCATCACCGTACTAAGCAGACTGTCTATAAAACCATTGAGAACATTGTGTTTCCTACAACAGCTGGTGATAAGAAGAACCGCATACCAGTCAAGAGTGTCGCTGCTACTGCACTTGTTGACGGACCTTGTGTTTTCTGTGGTTGTAGACTTAATTTCAGTATTGACCTTAATGATACATTTTCAAACGGGAATGGTTGGCTCACAGTAGCTGTTGTACGTGGTGGTAGTGGTGTACCTAGTGTCGGTGGACTTGAAAGTTTTGTTGAAAGAGACATTATTGCCTATCGCACCTATCATGTAGCTGAACTTGCCAATAAAGACTTTGGAAAATCGGCTTATACCTCACCATCTGAACTGACTTTGTATACTCGTAGTAAGAGAAAAATATCTGTAAATGAATCTGTGTTCATTTGGGTTAAAGGTAAAGGTGTATGTGAATATGTAATTGTTGGTGACTGTACTTCGTATTTTCATAAATAAATTTTTTGTCTAAACTGATCTCTAGTTGTAATGTTATTTCAAAGAGTACATCGAGAACTGGGGGCTCAAGGATGCAACAGTTTGTTTTTAATATATCGTTATCATTTGACCTTGTTGACCTCGCCTCATGGCCGGCTTACGCACGTCATTGAACCCTCTGCCAGTAGCTGGTCTACACCCATACATATGACACCCAAGAAATACGGGTCCTGGCGCATGTGCAGAGACTACCGTCGACTAAACACACAAACAATTATGGTCACCTACCCCACACCTAACATTGCCGACTTTACCAATTCCCTCGCCGGTGCGACCACGTTCTCTGTCAGTGATTGCAAATGGGCCTACCACCAGATCCCCATGGCTCCCGAAGACATCGAGAAGACAGCAATCACCACCCCAATCAGGTTATTTCAGTCTCGATTCATGCCCTTTGGTCTGAAAAACGCAACCCAGACCTGGCAACGCTTCATCATCGAAGTGCTATTCGACCTAAATTTCTGCTTTGCATATCTTGATGACATTCTTGTGTTCACCTCTTCCGTCGAGGACAACATTCGACATGTGCAAACTGTTATGACACTCTCGTGGCAGCAGGCATTGAGACTAACCAGGACAAATTGCAGCTACACCAACCTGCTGTCACTTTTCTTGGTTTTCAGGTCTCTGCCGACGGCATTTCACCGCCCCCTGAGAAAGTACAAACAATACTAAACCTACCCATACCTGCGTCATTCAAAGAGCTCCCGCGCTTTCTGGGGACGGTTAATTATTATCGCCAACATCTACCTCGGGCTGCGGAGATTCAGGCTCCAGTGACGGACGCCTTGCCAGGCATCAACACTTCTGGATCTCGCCCCGTTCCATGGACGCCTGTTAAGACTGACTCTTTCACAGCCCTCAAAAATCTTCTTGTCAAGGCCAACACCATCGCGCATCCTCATCCCAATGCACAGCTTTTCATCACCACAGACGTGAGCGATACTGCCAGCGACGCTGTCCTTAGCCAGACAATAGACAGCCAAACTTCGCCTCTGCAGTTCTACTCGCGCAAGCTCACCAATGCACAACGGAAATATTCCGCGTTTGACAGGGAGTTGCTTGTGGTCTATGAAGTGATCAAGCATTTTAAGACTGATGTTTAGGGACGCCATTTCTATGTGTTAACAGACCACAAACCTCTGGCTGCAGCCATTACAAACCCGCCTCCTCGCTGCTTCAGATACATGGACTTCATATCTCAGTTCACCACTGATGTCAGACACATAAAGGGTTCTGACAATATAGTTGCTGATTTCCTTTCATGAGTTGACGCTGTCCATTTGTTATTAGACCTCTCTGAACTGCCTGACCTCCAACCCGCCAACGAGGAAACACAAAACCCAATTTCAGACTCTACTTCTTCACTAAACTTCATCCGCACCACCTTCCCTGGCATTTCTGGTGAGATCTGGTGCAACGACAGTACGGGCACATTATGCCCCCTCATCCTGGTCTCAACATTCGTTGAGTGACTTACAGCTCCAATCGTTGAGCTCTCCTACGAACTCGCCCTCCACTCCAGTCTCATGCACTCCGTCGTGTGACCACATGCTCCCCACGTCGAGCTTACCTACAATCACGCCCTCGCCGCCGGCCCCTTTGCTGGTCCCTTCAACCTCTCCACTGTCGCCTGCCTTGCCCTGTCGAGGTTTCTCACGCCCCCCCCCCCTTTTTTAAAAGTGCCCTCGCCCGAGGTGTTTGTGCCTGTCGCCCCAGACATAATCCATGACATCTCAATAATACTGCGCGATTACCCACTATTTGTTGTGTTTTTCTCTTCATCCATGCTCATGACACAACCTATGACATTTCCTGCCACCTGGTGAAATGTGCTTCCCTCCCACCCGACATCGACCTGGACATGCTTCGTGTTTTCACCACGCCCACCGGAGACATTGTCGTTGTTGCTCCATTCTGCCTGCAAACCGCCTAACTACCTGTCGCCGCACGACCAGCACGCCCAGCTCGCTTCAGTGACTTCCAGGTTCGGTGGCCAAACCTTCCATCATGACATCTACCCACACAGCTCCCCGTCGGAGGAGAGCTCGACGATTGAGCTGGAAGTCACTCGACGGAGTGTGTGAGACCAGCATAGAGGCCGACGTTGGAGGAGAGCTCGATGATTGGAGCTGGAAGTCACTCGACCGAATGTGTAAGTCCGGCATGGAGGGACTGGTCGGAGTGTCATGAGCCACGACAGTGAGTGGCGTGATTGTGGCCTGAAGGGGGGTGGAAGAAGGCTTGACATAAGCAGGCTTAAGTCTGTTGAGAGAGACTGTAACAGCTGAATCTTTCATCTGGATGTAATAGGTGTTGACTGAGCGCTGGAGAACTCGGTACAGGCCGGTATATGGAGGTTGGAGGGGAGCACGGACAGTGTGATCTAGGAGCATGACGTACTCGCAATTATCCAGAGATTTCGGGACATGAACCTTAGGGCGGGAATGGCTGGCGGGCGGAGGGATGTGGAGGTTGATGAAGTGGCGTCTGACGCGGTCCACAAAGGAAGGGAAATCAGACTGTGGGAGAGAAGTGGAAGGGCTCACAAGTTCGCCAGGGAGAACAAAGTTCCGGCTGTATACGAATTCGGCTATTGTGCCATTGAGGTCTTCCTTATAGATTGCACGAATGCTGAGTAGCACAAGGGGAAGGGCCTCCATCCATAGAGAGTCGTGGCATCGAAGAGCCGCCTTGAAAGTGCAGTGCCAGCGCTCGAGTAGCCCATTGCTTTGCGGGTGATATGCTGTGGTATGGATGCGCCAGATGCCGCAAGTGTTATAAATCCTGTTGAACAGGGCCGACTCAAATTGTCTGCCCTGGTCAGTCGTGATGATAGCTGGACATTCAAAACGTGATACCCATGATTCGACGAGAGCTCGAGCAACAGTTTCTGCCATGATATTGGGGAGGAGGACAGCCTCGACCCAGCGATTTGTTCGGTTGATAGACGAAAGAACAAAACAAAACCAGTTAGAGGGGGGAAGAGGGCCGACAATGTCAATATGAATATGCTGGAAACGCCCAGGAGGCATCGAAAAGGCGCCGAGAGGGGGTGAAGTGTGCTTATGTACTTTGCAGCCTTGGCAAGGGACGCAGGAGTGTTCCCATTTCTGGCAGTCCGTGTTGACATTTCTCCACACCAAGTGCTCTGCTACGAGGCAGGAGGACACATTAACACCGGGGCGAGCAAAATTATGCAATGCATTGAAGACAGCTTGATGGAGCGTGGTTAGGATGAGGGGGCATAAAGTGCCTGTACTGTCGTTGTACCAGATCTCACCAGAAATGCCAGGGAAGGTGGTGCGGACGAAGTGTAGTGAAGAAGTAGAGTCTGAAATCAGGTTTTGTGTATCCTCGTTGGCGGGTTCGAGGTCAGGCAGTTCAGAGAGGTCTAATAGCAAATGGACGGCGTCGACTTGTGAAAGGAAATCAGCAACTATATTGTCAGCACCCTTTATGTTTTGACATTTGTGGTGAACTGAGATATAAAGTCCATGTATTTGAAGCGGTGAGGAGGCGAGTGAGTTGGCGAGTTTGTAATGGCTGCAGCCAAGGGTTTGTGGTCCATTAAAACATAGAAAGGGCATCCCTCAACGTCAGTCTTAAAATGCTTAATCACTTCGGAGACCGCGATCAACTCCCTGTCAAACGTGGAATATTTCCGTTGTGCATTGGTGAGCTTGCGCAAGAAGAACTGCAGAGGCGAAGTTTGGCTGTCAATAGTCTGGCTAAGGACAGTGCCGATGGCAGTATCACTCGGGTCTATGGTGATGAAAAGTTGCGCATTGGGATGAGGATGTGCAATGGTGCATCCTCGGCAAGAAGACTTTTGGGAGCAGTGAAAGAGTCAGTCATAGCAGGGGTCCATGGAATGGGCCGAGATCCAGAAGTGTTGGTGCCCGCCAAGGTGTCCGTCAGTGGAGCCTGAATCTCTGCAGCCCGAGGTAGATGTCAGCGATAATAATTAACCGTCCCCAGAAAGCGCTGGAGCTCTTTGAATGACGCAGGTATGGGTAGGTTTAGTATTGTTTGTACTTTCTCGGGGGGCAGTGAAATCCTGTCGGCAGAGACCCGAAAACCAAGAAAAGTGACGACGGGTTGATGTAGCTGCAATTTGTCCTGGTTGGTCTCAATGCCTGCTGCCGCAAGTGTGTTCATAACAGTTTGCACATGTCGAATGTTTTTCAGACTGAAGGGCATGGATTGAAAATGAAATAACCCAATCAGGGTGGTGTTTGCTGCCTTCTCGATATCTTCATGTGCCATGGGGATCTGGTGGTTGGCCCTTTTGCAATCAGTGACAGAGAACGTGGTCGCACCTGCGAGGGAACTGGTAAAATCGGCAATGTTGGGTATGGGGTTCGTGCGTTTAGTTGACAGTAGTCTCCGCACATGCGCCAGGATGTCATGTGTCATATGTATGCGCGTAGACCAGCTACTGGCAGAGGGTTCAACGACGCCGGAGCTTAGTAGTTTAGAAATCTGATTTTTAAGGTCGGAGAGGCACTCGGGACAAAGTGACATGGTTTACTGAGATCGCGGAACCTAGTGTGAGGCGGAGCCTGTGAACCGTGCTGCTGGTGACAATGGAAATGTTGCCGGTGGAACGGAAGGCGGTTTGTTTACAATGTGTGTCGGGTGGGGCAGGCGAGGCGTGGTCGTGGTGTTTGGAGCCACTCGGCGGATCCGAAAGGAGCCGAGGCGGCGAAGTGTCCCAGGAGTCAACGTGACAAGATGGCTGCCAGCCCGAAGCAGTGGCATTATGGTCGGGTGAGCTCAGTAGAGCTCATGAGCCATTAGTTACTCTATTGTGCGAGGGTGCGGCCTGTTGTAGCATGTTCGCGGGCAAAACGCTTGGTGCGAGTGCACTGTTTGTGTTGTCAGTGGCGGTCGCACGGTAGCGTGCAAGAGCTGAAGTTGCATAGTTTGAGGTGCTGTCCCCGAGGGGCGGGGTAGGAGCCGTCAGTTCGGGAACACGTGACGCTCATCGCGCTTGCGCACTGCGTCCGGCCGTGTGCCAAACCCTGCCGTGTTAGAAGGGTGTGGCCCTGCGGAACTGTCAGTACACGTTATGGCAGTCTTGATAGCACCGTTGCGAGGGGTAGTGGGAGGTAAACACACGGAGACTCGATTGTTGGGATTGCAAGTAGGTTTGGCGCACTTACTGACCTTGCTTTGCCCTTGCTGTAGCGTCTGTAATTCCTTTGCGGCATCGGAGAGCTGGAGCTGTGTTTCGTGGAGCCGGAGGGAGAGCTTGTAGTTTTCCTTGTGTAGGTGAGCGACGTGTTCAAGCTCGACAAGGCACTTGTGCGTTGTTTCTTGTAACATCGTCGACAGGGACGAGGATGTACGGATTAGATGAGTCCGGACCAATGTGTCACGAGGGGGGTTGTTCGACGGAGCATAGGGGAAGTGAGTCTTGGACAGATGATGAAACATGGTGTTTCACACTAGGTCCGTTGAAAGTTTATGGTGTCGCAAGAAGTCAATGCCTAGTATAGGATCGTCAGTTTCGCACACTAAAAAAGTCCACTCGAGTTTGCAGTTTGCAGAGAGTGAGACAACATGGGAAGTTGAACCCGAACATTGTAGTTTAGTTGAATTCAGGGCTTGCAGTGAAGTATTATGTGGGCGGATGTTCGATGAAGCCAAGTACGTAGGCAGCAGTGAAACATTGGCGCCAGTGTCCACTAGGAACAGGTATCCCGACGAAAAGTCTTTAATGTAAAGTCGTCCACAATTATCCTGTCATTTCCGGACAGAATGGAGCACTAGGTGGTGCCTGACATGTTGTGCACAGGAGGCGGCACCCGGACCTACCTGCAATTGGCATTTGGGAAGTAGCAGGGTGATCTGCAGTTCCATGCTGCTTCACCAAACCGTGTGTAGAAGTAACACTACGTGTAGTGCGGTTGCATTTCCTGCGGAATGTTCGTTGCCAGTGGCGGTGGCTGAGGTTCGGTGGCTAGGTGGCCACAGCAGTTTCGGTTGCAGGAGGAGGCGTTACCGTGAGCAGAGCTGGTGACGTCCCAGTTGCTTGTTTACTGCTTCCCGGAGTGAGCGGAATGGTCAGAACATTACGGCCCTAGCCGCAGGGTGATAAGACTGAACCTGAGACTTGTTAGGTAGGCAGTGGCTGGCGAAATAGAGCAGTGATGCATTGTGTAGCTTGTCAGAAAAATTTATTCTTTGCTCGACAGGTTCAGAAGACCTTTGAGCCAGAGCAAAGCAGATGTGAGGAGATAGTTTATCTGACCAGATGACGAGGAGAGCTGTGTCAGAGAATAGATCGGTGCTGACCAAGGCACGTAGCCATCTCCAGAGCTGGGAAGGTTTGTCGTTGCCTAGTTGCTCGACATGGAGCATTTGCCATATTGCTGCCTCAGTTGAGCGTGCAAGCCAATGTAGAACTGTCTTTTTGGCTAGAGTGCACCAGGTAGATGAGTCCGGTGTGTCGACCAGGTCAGCAATCAAGTCCTCGTGGTCGTGCAGGTGGGTGATGAGGCACAGAAACCAGGTTGACTCATCGAGTTTGTAATGGTCGAACACTTTGTGCACAATTTTGAACCAAGTTGTAGCTCTGTCGGGATTAAACGGCGTGAACGTCAGTAAGTGTTGTAGAATGTTCAGAAGAACAGTTTGAGTTGAGTTCATCGGGGCACTGCCTGAATCGAGCTGTTGTTGCTGCAGTATTCCAGGAGAGTGTGCCTCCAGGGGATGTGGCAACGATGGCTATTTGGGTGGCAGCGTGAAGGTGACGCGTTGTGGTTGAACACGATCCGTCACGACACGGAAGGCCGACGCGGGTGAGACACCGTAATGTGTCGATTGCGGTTGTGGAAGCTCAACACATTGTGGGTGTGTTCGGATTGATGCGTCGCGTAAGAACAATGTGGATGAGGCACTGAGATGTGTTGAGAATGATGGCAGAAGCTCGACTGGAGCCGGCACGGGGGCGACAGGTGAGAAAAAGTTCAAAGTTTGAGAATGCGTGTTAGTCCGCAGAAAGCTCGCCATATGATCAGTGCCAGGGCCACCTGTGTTGCAGGGAGGTCGCGGAGGTGCGAGCTGTCCAGAAGCACAGTGTGGGAAATGATGCTGAACGTGGGACGGAATGTGTGAATTTTCACTGTTCATTGTCACTCCACTCAAAATGATGTGCGAGTAAGGTAAATGTCATGGCACAAAACACTGAGGCGTAGCAATGGGACGGAGGTGGAAGTCAGGCACAGATAACAAGTTATTGTTCCTGTTGCAGGCTGAGGTATCGAAGTAGGAAGGCATGTGCTGATGCTGAACCGAGGCAGGCACTGGCATGGTTGGATGCTGAGGAGGTAGAACTGTGAACGAAGCAGTTCCAGCCACGTGGCAGGTATCCACATGGTACTGCACGGATTGTGGCGTGGCAAATCGTTGTCCTGGTGGTAGCAGGTTGTCCAACGAAGCATTTGCAGAAATCGGCATTGGTCCCGCAATGCGCGGAGATCCGTAAGAGGTAACTGCACAGTCGATGAGGGAGGGCACATGTGGCGGGAACAAAGGCGTTTGATAGCCAGAGTCATGCGCACTCCTAATCTCACTTATTGTTGCAGGCTCAAAAAAGTCCGGCGAAATTGGCGGAATCATCGAGTAAGAGCCATCGTGTTGCAGTCCTGGTGGGTGTAAATCGCCCACAACATGTTGCATGTCGATCTCAAAATCTGGCATTAGGCGCTGGGCTGAAGTCATTGTTTGAATGCTGTGTTGATGTAATACACTCGAAAATAAACGACGCGGAGTTTGGGGACACAGTAAAACAGTGAAAACGGAAGACGTTACAACTCGGGGTCACCAGCGAGGAGGATTACTGGGTTGGTTGCACCAATAATCACACCCATTTGGCAATAGTTCATTTATTAACCTTAACACATACAAGGATCACAAAGAACCGAACTGAACATGGTGGAACAGCCAAAGATAATGCTTAGAGTCCAAAGATGAATGCATATCGGTGTTGGTGTAGATTTCATTGGTGCCACAGCCTTAGTCTGATGTAAGAATTACTGATTTCTAACATACTGTGCATGTTCCTTTTTAGTAACCTTTTAGTTCCCTTATCATATTTTCATTGTTTTTTGGTTTAGTAATCTGTACTTTACAAAACTTTTGCTACATTCAAAGAATGACTGTCTTACTTTTTAGACATTCTGGTCTAAATGGTTATTAAAAAAGATAGTTAAAAAGTTCTTGTTAAACAACATGTTCTATACTGCGGAAAATTACTTATGTTACATAGATTAGAAATTTAGTGAGAAATGTGACACAATCAAATCATTATAAAACACCTCTGTCATGTCACAAGACAGTTTCACACTATATTGTCCAATTTTTCTGGTAAATCTTACACCAAAGCTTTGTAAAGGGTAGAACTAGCATCACATCCTCTTTCTAAGCTCAATATTTTGCACATTATTGTGATCATCTGATTGTGTGGATACTGTGTGCTGTGAATCCACATCTACATCCTTATTCTGCAAAAACTGTGAAGTGCATGGCAGAGAGTACTTCCCATTGTACCAGTTATTGCAGTTTCTTCCTTTTCCATTCACGTATAGAGTACAGGAGGAATGACTTTATGGCATCCACGAGATCGACTAATTGGGGTGCCTTTGCAGTGTGGTGCAAAGTGATATCTTCACATCTCTAGTACCTTTTGTCTTTTGTGTTTGTTATGTGACTATGCTACCAGTGTCTCTTTCAAAGTGTATTTTTGAATAAATTTTGGTTATGTGTTATCATATACTGTTTCATCATTCACCATTAGGATAACAATGTTCTGACTACAAGAACATGTGGATAATAGCATACACAACATTTTATTGCTTACTGAATATGTGTACAGGAAAACAATTGCCGTTGAATGGTGGCACTACTAGCCCGAGACACACAGGCTGAAAGTCTACATATGACTGAGTGCGATGTTGGCCGGGCTGGCTGGTAGAGTACAGAGAGGCCTCATTTGCATCCAAGAGTGGAAGGCTCTGCTGGTGCTACCATTTATGACTTCTGTGGCATGTCATACAGCTGCGTGCCCATATCGCAGGTGTGGAATCTTACACGGGTCACTACACCCTTCCCATCTCAGGAGTGGAGCATCGCTGATTCCCAAGACAAGATGCGGACGGCCGTGAGTGGAAATGGTGTCCACATCCGTGGAGGCCTTGGAAGTGAGATGGGGGAGCAATTCCCAGTTGGCAGAGACCTTGGAATTTGGGCAAAAGTGGCTGGCACGAGGAGCGCCATGACACCCCCTGTGGGAGTGTGAGAGAACAGGACTGGCAACGAGCAGACCAAGCTAGGATCCGTGACGATGTCCAGTGGTAGTTGGGAAGGTAGTGGTGGGGAAGGTGGAGATGACTCCACCACAGACAGAGGCCATGCGGGAGACGTCAAACTGGTGAAGGCCATGTCCGTGCGCTGGAGGAGCACCACAGCTGCTATTGGAGTCTGTGGTGTCATAGGTTCATCAGGCGGCACTGACACGGGCAAGAATTGAGGCTGGAACACCAGTGGATAGGTGTCACTCAGCAACTGATGCACCAGAGAAGATGGTGGTGTGGCCAAGGTGAGTGAGTGTGTGTACCCATCCAGACTCAGAGCTGCTGGACCTCCCAGTCTCCCATTCAGAGTGTACACATGGGAGCCATTCTGATGCACGATGGTTGCAGCAACCAGCGGTGGTGGAAACCAAAACCGTGCACCGAGATTGCCATCCCTGGTGAAAAGGTTGGTACCATGGAACACAACAGTGGATGGAGAACCCAGATAGAGAAGGTGCAGCAGCATCCACAGCTAGCATCAACGGAGAAGCTTAGCAGGATATGAAAACCGTAGGAGTCACCCAGTAGGTCATCAGAAACAACAGTAATACCTTCTCGTGGAGGAAAGAAATGCAGATCCTTTTTCACCTGGGTCTCAAAGGTGAGACTCATGTGCTCAGCCCAACCGTTAGACTGAGGTTGAAAGGGAGGGGAGCGAACATGGCGAATACCCAACTGCATGCAGAAATCAGAATATGCCTGAAACAGGAATTGAGTTCCATTGTTAGAGAAAAGAATAACCAGACCGTCCACAGGAAAAAATTTGGAAAGAGCCTGAATAGTAACTTCGCTTGTGGCTTAGGAGCACTCGAAAATGTATAGAAAATGCATCAATGACAATTGGTCAAAACACATCCAGAAATGGACCTGAAAAATCGGCATGGATGCATTCCCAGAGATCGGTTGCTGGAGACCATGGGGAAAATGAAGCCTTGGGAGCCACCTGTTGACTAGCGCACTGTGGATACACAGCAACCACATGCTCCAGCTCCTAGTCAACGCTGGGCCAGTACACATCTGTGACCTTGGTGTCATAAATATCCTAGAAACCTTCATGCAACAACTGCAAGACCTCTGGCTGCAAGCTCCCAGGAATGACCAATCTAGGAGCTACATAATCCATAGAGAAGAGGAGTACCCCATTTAAGACCGATGGATGATGGTCCAAAACAAAGTAGTGTGTACTGGCAGACGAGATGACCAACCCTGCTGTACAAGGCAGACAACCTCTTTGTGCTTACGGGCCTTGGAAACCCAGGTACTAGTAATCAGAAAGCCATCGATCACTTGGTGGGAGGTGACATCCAAATCAAAACACATGAACTCCTCTCAATTCGGATCAATGGACAGCCTGGATAAGGCATCCACTGTTGCATGGTGCCCATTGGGTCAAAAATGGATGTCATAGTGGTATCTGGAGAGGAAGAAGGCCCTCCAGTGCAACCTGTGTGCGCCGGCTTATTATGGACTAGGGTGAACAGACTGAATAATGAAACTAACGGCTTGTGGTCCATAATGAAATGGAATTTGGTGCCATTTAAGAACACATGAAATTTGGTGACTGCATACACAATGACCAGAACCTCCTTCTCCACCTAAGAGTAGTTGACCTGTGCCAGACCGAAAGTTTTGGGTGCAAACACCGGTGGCTACTCTGAACTATTTGTCTTCCGATGGGTGAGGACTGCCCTCACACCATACTGAGAGGCATCTGTGGCCAAAACCAATGATTTGTTAGAATCAAAAGTAGCTAGACACAGTGCTGACCAGAGGCTTTTCTTCAGTTTGGTAAAGCCAGTGACACATTGGAGGTCAGACAAAAAAAGTACCATTGCACAGAATAACATAGAGAAGGCATGAAATGGCACACACCACAGGAATGAACCAGTAGTAATAGGCAGCTTTACCCAGGAAAGCCTGAAGGTCATGCAACGATAAGTGACATGGCAGATCCATAATGGGCTTGACCAAAACCTTCGGGGTTGGATCAAGGAAGTAGCCAAAGCAGAGGTCCGGATGGTCTGCCCCCTCCCTCCCACCCCCCCTTCAAAAAAATCATCTAAATGAAATTTCACATGATCTAGTTGTCATGTAGTGAAATTGAAAGATATTTTCATTTTCAGTCATTTGATGAAAAAGTGTTACGCACTATCGATAGTAAGCAAACACTTATTATATCCATAGCACTATCAGCTATCACTCACCCCTACTTTAGCCAAGACAAACTACTATACGTTATTAGCATTACTTGAGCTCAACTTATTTACTTATTTATCAGTTCAGTTGTTACTTGCAGTTGATTTTAATGTAAGTGCTGTCGTTTATTGTTTTTGTATTGTCTGCTGTTATGATAGTTTCTGATTGTGGATTTTTAACAAGAACAAAGAGGAAAACCAATTTTGATTTGTTCATTAATGCTATGGAAGCCAAAAACATGTATGCACCACCATAATGGTCTAATTACCTATCTACAACAGATTAATATTAGCACTGGAGTCAACATTTGGAGACTGGTAGAACATTGGGATTGCAATATTTCAGTATTTCACAAGGCAGTGGAGCAGTAAACGTAATTAAAAATAGCATTAAATTAAAGTCAGTGCATAAAAATAGTCTTGTACTTGCCTGTGTTGCCTGAAAATTTGTTGATCAACAAAAATATCGCCCTTACACCAATGGTTGCATTTCTTTAAAAAAATTCCTCTAAAGTCTATCGCCAGTGGCCCAAATGGCAAAATCATGTTGCCACATAAACAATTGTTTATTTGTGCATTTGGGTATTTCTCATATAGAATGTGTGTTATAGTTTTTCAAGAAAAGCTTTTCTTGCTTAATTTTGTAGACTAAATACTATTTTTATGATGCCCTCCCAAAAGCAGATTGTGTACCAATCAGACCCTCCCTTTGACAAAATACTGGCCACATCATTGGTTGGACACGCTGCTGTGAGATGGCATGACCCAGATAATCAAAAGAGGGTTGGAAAAATGTAGACTTCTGTAGATCGCAACACAGACCCATGGCCCAAAGTTTTTCAAAAAGGGCCTGTTGATTGTGCTGGTGGTTGCTTGTATGTCATGCCCTGTAATGAAAATGTCATCCAGATAGTCGAAACAGTGTGGGATAGTGGACGTGACCTGTTGCAGACAGCACTGAAAAATTGCGGGGCACTTTCCACACCAAACATTAATCATTGGTACTGGCATACTTTGAAAGGCACATTAAGAACCACGATACACATGGGCTTCTTATCCAAGGGTAACTGGTGATATGCTTCAGAAAGACCAAGTTTAGAGAAAGAATTGGCCTCCTGCTAAACACGCGAACAGCTCACCCTGACATGACAATGGGTATGTGTCAACCACAAACACTGAATTCAGGGTGACTTAAAATTCACCACAAAGTCACAGTTTACCAGAGGGTTTACTCATGATAATAAGGCATGAGGCCCATTCATTGGTGGAAATGGGAACCACAAATCTGAGATATGTGAGCTGGTCCAGCTCCACTTTGACTTTTGAGCAGAGTCCTACTGGAATCTGCTGGGCATGAAAAAATCTAGGACGAGCCGATTGCTCCATTGTTATGTGCACTTTAAAGTCTGTGGCACACCCTAGGCATTCCACAAAGGCATCCTGAAATTCAGAACACCGAGATTGGTAGGGTACATTGGCATGTTTGCTGAACTAGCATTGTGAACAACAATAAAGGTAATAGGCCAAGTTACTGACTACAGGTAATGTCAGCTGTGAATTAACCAAGCAAGTGGATTTATTGTTTACCAGATCTGCATAGATGCCTGTTTCCTAGCAACAGCAGAGGAGTTGCGAGGTCTGAATTTGTTTGAGTATTAAGAAGTGATATGGCCACGTTGGTGTCCACCTGCTGACAAAGCTGCCATGAGAGAACCAAAACCTCAAAAAAAACTTGCTGGACTCCTGATTGAGAACCGGTCCTGACAATGACACCTCATGAATATACATATCCATGTTCTCTGATATCACATTATGTGCCACTGAGTCGCAGGCTACCCAAATGTGGCCTTTTCTCTGATCCTTATGACAGATGGCACAACACTGGGGACACTCTCAGATAACATGTTGGGAGTAACAAGACACACATCATGGCAATAGGGAGTGGTAGCTGGAACAATGTGTACATGCTGCACAGAAGTCACCAGATCAGTGGCTTGCACAATCACTACTTTGTCCTCCTCGGATGCAGTGGATGCAGCTGCGTCACCCTGCACTGCTGTGACATCGCACCGTGCTTCCAGCTGCCAACCAGCAGCATGTGAGAACTCATATGACTGGGCAATGGGCAACACCTAATCAAGGGAAGGGTTTTCTAATTGGAGGACCAAGTGCTGGACTTCCTCATCCAAGATGACATCTGCATATGACTCTTTTGACTTGTGTGCGACTGTATGATAAGATTGATGGGGATGCTTCTTACAGTGGTAGAATTCAACCTAGTGGCCATGATGTGCTTGGGGCAGTAATAACAGGAACACAACAATGAGCATAAATTGTCACAAGACAATGAAGAAAGTTCCTGTAACGGGGCCAACTGTCGCTACACTTTATAAGTGGTCGGAGAAATCCAACACAAAAACAGTACTTGACATACTTCCACATCTGTAATATGGAAGGTATGGAAATGTTGCCGTAGGCAGTGTTTTTACATTTGCCAATCTTCTGCCAACTCATCAAACGGTGTGAATGGAGGAGAAAACATAGCCAGAGATGAAGGGGGAGAGAGCAATGCCAGAGTAGCTTGTAACATGACCAGATGAAGTTCTGTCTGTTGTTGCACCAATAATTGAAGCAGAGCTTCCATGTCACAAGAAGTAAAATGTCACAACCAAATGCAAAAAGCAACCATACAATGAAACAAGTGAAAAATAACCCTACTCTTCACCAATGTGTTCTGACTACAAGAACACACAGATAATAACAAACACAACAGATTATTACTACCTGAATCTGTCTGAATCAACATATGACTGAGAGGGAGGATGGCGGGACCTTGCTCTACAAGCTGCTGGCCAGCTTGTAGAACTGCGGGCATGGATCGCAGGTGTGAAATCTTGTGCATGTTCTAAACACCAAAAAAGGAATACCGCATTGGTGACTTTCCAGCTATTTCAAGCAGAATAGTTACAAATGGAGTCAGCATTTTTGTCATCATAGACAATGGATACTCCTTTAATGACACTTTGTCCTGCATCAAACATACAATCAAGTTCTCATACCAAATTGGATTAGCATCGAATGTAGATAATGTGAAACTCCTGCCATGCTAATCAACAAGCTGTAAATTGTGGTTTCTTAAAGGGGAAGTGATTTTTCACAAACCTCAAGTGTATAGTAATTTCAACAGATATGTGTTAGTATTGGCACAGTTAGACAATGATGACATAAAGAACAATGAGGATGTACTACATGAACAGTCATATGCCTGTGTGACAGATGCACAACTTTTAAACAGCTTGCTTTCACCTCAACCTTACATGCAGCTGAAAGCTTTAGAAGTTTTATTGGAACTGTGCTCATTTACAAGTAAAGCTCTCCTAACAGAAACTGCATTATGTCAGAAGTTGCTTAACAAACTCCCAACCAGATTATGCCCTATGTTGGCATTGGACTCTAATCTGGCTTTGGCAAATAAGACTGACATTATAGAGAACTACTTTGAAGACGATTTTCATGATGATGTTTCTTCATTTTCTGTGAGTGGTCGCACAGGACACAGATATTGAGTGCTGATTATACCAGCCTTGAACCACGCATGCCAACATCAGTCAATGTTACTGACACTGGTTCATACAATTTATCATGCAGGTTTGCACATGCCAGCAAATCTCATATGTAAGAGAATCAGACTCTAATGATGAAGCAAATGTTGTTGTTGTGGTCTTCAGTCCTGAGACTGGTTTGATGCAGCTCTCCATGCTACTCTATCCTGTGCAAGCTTCTTCATCTCCCAGTACCTACTGCAGCCTACAGCCTACAGAATCTGCTTAGTGTATTCATCTCTTGGTCTCCCTCTACCATTATTACCCTTCACGCTGCCTTCCAGTACTAAATTGGTGATCCCTTGATGCCTCAGAACATGTCCTACCAAC
Source organism: Schistocerca cancellata (assembly GCF_023864275.1). Taxonomy (NCBI): domain Eukaryota; kingdom Metazoa; phylum Arthropoda; class Insecta; order Orthoptera; family Acrididae; genus Schistocerca; species Schistocerca cancellata. Next base: position 1,114,285,557 of record NC_064627.1, read on the forward strand.
TGATCCCTTCTTGTGATCAAGTTGTGCCACAAACTCCTCTTCTCCCCAATTCTATTCAATACCTCCTCATTAGTTACGTGATCTACCCATCTAATCTTCAGCATTCTTCTGTAGCACCACATTTCGAAAGCTTCTATTCTCTTCTTGTCTAAACTATTTATTGTCCATGTTTCACTTCCATACATGGCTACACTCCATACAAATACTTTCAGAAACGACTTCCTGACGCTTAAATCTATACTTGATGTTAACAAATTTCTCTTCTTCAGAAACGCTCTCCTTGCCATTGCCAGTTTACATTTTATATCCTCTCTACTTCGACCATCATCAGTTATTTTGCATCCCAAATAGCAAAACTCCTTTACTACTTTAAGTGTCTCATTTCCTAATCTAATTCCCTCAGCATCACCCGACTTAATTCGACTACATTCCATTATCCTTGTTTTGCTTTTGTTGATGTTCACCTTATACCCTCCTTTCAAGACACTGTCCATTCCCTTCAACTGCTCTTCCAAGTCCTTTGCTGTCTCTGACTGAATTACAACTTCATCGACGAACCTCAAAGTTTTTATTTCTTCTCCATGGATTTTAATACCTACTCCAAATTTTTCTTTTGTTTCCTTTACTGCTTGCTCAATATACAGATTGAATAACATCGGGGAGAGGCTACAACCCTGTCTCAATCCCTTCCCAACCACTGCTTCCCTTTCATGCCCCTCGACTTTTATAACTGCCATCTGGTTTCTGTACAAATTGTAAATAGCCTTTCGCTCCCTGTATTTTACCCCTGCCACCTTCAGAATTTGAAAGAGAGCATTCCAGTCAACATTGTCAAAAGCTTTCTCTAAGGCTAAAAATGCTAGAAACGTAGGTTTGCCTTTCCTTAATCTTTCTTCTAAGATAAGTCGTAAGGTCAGTATTGCCTCACGTGCTCCAACATTTCTACGGAATCCAAACTGATCTTCCCCGAGGTCGGCTTCTACCAGTTTTTCGATTCGTCTGTAAAGAATTCGCGTTAGTATTTTGTAGCTGTGACTTATTAAACTGATTGTTCGGTAATTTTCACATCTGTCAACACCTGCTTTCTTTGGGATTGGAATTATTATATTCTTCTTGAAGTCTGAGGGTATTTCGCCTGTCTCATACAACTTGCTCACCAGATGGTAGAGTTTTGTCAGGAGTGGCTCTCCCAAGGCCGTCAGTAGTTCTAATGGAACATTGTCTAGTCCCGGGGCCTTCTTTCGACTCAGGTCTTTCAGTGCTCTGTCAAACTCTTCACGCAGTATCATATCTCCCACTTCATCTTCATCTACATCCTCTTCCATTTGCATAATATTGTCCTCAAGTACATCGCCCTTGTATAGACCCTCTATATATTCCTTCCACCTTTCTACTTTCCCCTCTTTGCTTAGAACTGGGTTTCCATCTGAGCTCTTGTGTGTGTGTGTGTGTGTGTGTGTGTGTGTGTGTGTGTGTGTGTGTATACGTGTGTGCACGTGCATGCGTGCTCAAGGAGAGTGTGCAACTATTGTTTGAGGCTAGGTGCTTTCTGCAATTATTTCTTACATATGATTGAAATGATACAAAGCTGAAACTACAATATTATAATACTAAACTATAGAAATAAGTACAGAGGCTATGTAAAGTACTAGAATCACAAATTGCAAGTTTACGTCTATAAATTCACACGTTCAAAATCATTAAAAGAAAAGAAAAAATTCAGAGCCTAAGTGTATGATGAGTGAGCCAACTCAAGAAACTCACAATGACGGGCACTGACCAGAAAAATATACACAATCATAAGTAGGAGTATAGCACAAAATCAATCAACCACATAAGTCAGAGTATGTAAGGATTGTGGACTCATAAAAAGAGAAAATAATGAAAAAATATTAGGGCCTATGCTTACAACATCACACCGGGTACACACCAGCAGAAATGTTTCAACTCAACAAAATGAATAAGTTCATATTCATACATCAATAAATTCAATCATATGTAAGGAATAATTGGAGGAAGCACTTAGCCTCAACCAATAGTTGCACACCCTCTTTGAGCGCGCGCGCACGTGCACACACGTACACACACACATACACACACAGAGTGTGAGTGTGTGTGTGTGTGTGTGTGTGTGTGTGTGTGTTTGTGACAGAGAGAGAGAGAGAGAGCGAGAGAGAGTCGTGATGACTAGGGGTACCCAAAACAGAGTTAAGCATGAGTTGGCACACAACTAAAGTTCCAAGAGATGCAATAATGCAGTACTCAGGATAAATACAGGTAATCTGAGACATTAATAGCTTGAGTATGATCAATTATCACTAACATAAATGATTTCCCCACTATTTGCTAATTGTTTACACAAACTAACATACATATGTAGAAACCTAGAAGATTCATTTACATTTGATTTAAAAAAATACATACTGAGTGTTGAGATACGAAAGCTCATTGAAATATATGGCTACTAACATAACAGTGGCTAATTTTATCATATTTTGATAATTATTTACAACATGGTTCATAGAAAATACTCCTAAACTTTTTAAGTTTTCACATTTCTGTGTTCAACATAACAAACCATCAGTCATGGAACATCAACTTTCCAGAGCATTATACCTAAGTCAAACAAGAATTAATGTTACTTAATGTATTGGGAAGTTGATCTCCCTACTTGAAAAATATATATATATTTATGGGGAATAACACTGCCCATAGCAGTGACCTCTTTTCTAAACAAATAGTTCCCTGAAATTTATATTGATACAAGGATGGATAGGATGTGTGACTGCTGTGTACGGATGCAGGAGGAACTGGCCACTGTTTGTGAACAGCTGAATGTTTTGATGGCCGCGGTCGGCCGTCTTCAGGCTGCTGCTTCGGAGTGTAGCGGCATTGGGGAGTCTGGTGTGTTGCATCGTACACCCCGGGTGTTACATGCTTCACCCACAGTCCCTGCTGTCGAGACATCTTCGTGGGTACCGGGCACGGTTGGGCCACCCTCTCTCCAAGGGGAGTGGCAGGTTCAGCGGCGTTGGCAGCGCATGAGGCAGAGGGTCAATGTGGAGGCTGGTCGTGTGGCATTGCCCACTCTGCCTGTGAGTGGACATGTGGCTGCTCCTTCAGCAAGGTCTGAGCAGGCTCACGGGGGGAGGGGTTTATTAGTGATTGGGAGCTCCAACGTTAGGCGGGTGGTGGAGCCACTTACGGAAATAGCGGAAAGGTTGGGGAAGAAGGCCAGTGTTCACTCTGTCTGCCTGCCAGGAGTCTCATCTGAGATGTGGAGGAGGCCCTGTCGGCGGCGATAGAGAGCACTGGGTGCACCCGACTGCAAATTGTTGCTCATGTCGGCACCAATGACTCCTGCCGTCTGGGTTCAGAGGTCATCCTCAGTTCATACAGGTGGTTGGCGGAGTTGGTGAAGGCGGAAAGCCTTGCTCGCGGGTGGAATCTCAGCTAACTATTTGTAGTATTGTTCCCAGAACCGATCGCAGTCCTCTGGTTTGGAGCCGAGTGGAAGGCTTAAACCAGAGGCTCAGACGATTCTGCGGAGATCTGGGGTACAAATTTCTCGACTTCCGCTATTGGGTGGGGAAATGTAGGGTCCCCCTGAATAAATCAGGTGTGCACTACACACAGGAAGTGGCTACAAGGGTAGCGGAGGACGTGTGGAGTGCACATGTGGGTTTTTATGTTAGAGAATTCCCTCCCTAGGCCCGACAAGACGCCTCCTGAGACCCGACAAGGTAGTAGTAGGAAAAACGCAACAGGGAATAACAATATTAAGGTGGTAATACTAAACTGCAGGAGCGTCTATAGAAAGGTCACAGAACTGCTCTCATTAACAAATGGTCACAATGCCCACATAGTACTAGGGACAGAAAGTTGGCTGAAACCAGATGTAAACAGTAATGAAATTCTAAACTCAGATTGGAATGTATACCGCAGAGACAGGCTGGACAGTGAAGGGAGAGGAATGTTTATAGTGATAAAAAGTGCAACAGTATCAAAGGAAATTGACGGAGATCCGAAATGTGAAATAATTTGGGTGAAGGTCTCGGTTAAAGCAGGCTCAAACATGGTAATTGGATGTCTCTATAGGCCCCCTGGCTCAGCAGCTGTTATGGCTGAGCACCTGAAGGAAAATTTAGAAAATATTTTGAGTAGATTTCTCAACCACATTATAGTTCTGGGTGGACATTTTAATTTACCACATATAGACTGGGAGACTCAAACGTTTATAACGGGTGGCAGGGACAAAGAATCCAGTGAAATTTCTTTAAGTGCATTATCTGAAAACTACCTTGAGCATTTAAACAGAGAACCGACTTATGGCAATAACATATTAGACTTTCTAGTGACAAACAGACCCGAACTATTTGAAACAGTTAACGCAGAACAGGGAATCAGCGATCCTAAAGCGGTTACTGCATCGATGATTTCAGCCGTAAATAGAAATATTAAAAAAGGTAGGAAGATTTTTCTGTTTAGCAAAAGTGACAGAAAGCAGATTTCAGGGTACTTGACGGCTCAACACAAAAGTTTTGTCTCGAGTACAGATAGCGTTGAGGATCAGTGGACAAAGTTCAAAACCATCGTACAATATGCATTAGATGAGTGTGCCAAGCAAGATCGTAAGAAATGGAAAAGAGCAACCATTGTACAACAACCGAGTCAGAAAACAGCTGCGGAAGCAAAGGGAACTTCATAGCAAACATAAACATAGCCAAAGCCTTGCAGACAAACAAAAATTATGCAAAGTGAAATGTAGTGTGAGGAGGGCTATCAGAGAGGTGTTCAATGAATTCGAAAGTAAAGTTCTATGTACTGACTTGGCAGAAAACCCTAAGAAATTTTGGTCTTATGTCAAAGCGGTAGGTGGATCAAAACAAAATGTCCAGACACTCTGTGATCAAAATGGTACTGAAACAGAGGATGACAGACTAAAGGCCGAAATACTAAATGTCTTTTTCCAAAGCTGTTTCACAGAGGAAGACTGCACTGTTGTTCCTTCTCTAGATTGTCGCACAGATGACAAACTGGTAGATATCAAAATAGATGACAAAGGGATAGAAAACAATTAAAATCACTCAAAAGAGGAAAGGCCACTGGACCTGATGGGATACCAGTTCGATTTTACACAGAGTACGCAAAGGAACTTGCCCCCCTCCTTGCAGCAGTGTACCGTACATCTCTAGAAGAGTGTAGTGTTCCAAAGGATTGGGAAAAGGCACAGGTCATCCCCGTTTTCAAGAATGGACATCGAACAGACGTGTAGAACTATAGACCTATATCTCTAACATCGATCAGTTGTAGTATTTTGGAACACGTATTATGTTCGAGTATAATGACTTTTCTGGAGACTAGAAATCTACTCTGTAGGAATCAGCATGGGTTTCAAAAAAGACGATCGTGTGAAACTCAGCTTGCGCTATTTGTCCACGAGACTCAGAGGGCCATAGACACAGGTTCCCAGGTAGATGCCGTGTTTCTTGACTTCTGCAAGGCGTTCGATACAGTTCCCCACAGTCATTTAATGAACAAAGTAAGAGCATGTTGACTATCAGACCAATTGTGTGATTGGATTGAAGAGTTCCTAGATAACAGAACGCAGCATGCCATTCTCAATGGAGAGAAGTCTTCCGAAGTAAGAGTGATTTCAGGTGTGCCACAGGGGAGTGTCGTAGGACTGTTGCTATTCACAATATACATAAATGATCTTGTGGATAACATCAGAAGTTCACTGAGGCTTTTTGCGGGTGATGCTGTAGTATATCGAGAGGTTGTAACAATGGAAAATTGTACTGAAATGCAGGAGGATCTGCAATGAATTGACGCATGGTGCAGGGAATGGCAATTGAATCTCAGTGTAGACAAGTGTAATGTGCTGCAAATACATAGAAAGAAAGAAAGATCCTTTATCATTTAGCTACAATATAGCAGGTCAGCAACTGGAAGCAGTTAATTCCATAAATTATCTGGGAGTACGCATTAGGAGTGATTTAAAATGGAACGATCATATAAAGTTGATCGTAGGTAAAGCAAATGCCAGACTGAAATTCATTGGAAGAATCCTAAGGAGATGCAATCCAAAAACAAAGGAAGTAGGTTACAGTACACTTGTTGGCCAACTGCTTGAATATTGCTCACCAGTGTGGTATCCATACCAGATAGGGTTGATAGAAGAGATAGAGAAGATTTAACGGAGAGCAGTGGGCTTCGTTACAGGATCATTTAGTAATCGCGAAAGTGTTACAGAGATGATAGATAAACTCCAGCGGAAGACTTTGCAGGAGAGATACTCAGTAGCTCAGTATGGGCTTTTGTTGAACTTTCGAGAACATACCTTCACTGAGGAGCCAAGCAGTATATTGCTCCCTCCTACTTATGTCTTGCGAAGAGACCATGAGGATAAAATCAGAGAGATTAGAGCCCACACAGAGGCATACCGACAATCTTTCTTTCCATGAACAATACGAGACTGGAATAGAAGGGAGAACTGATAGAGGTACTCAAAGTACCCTCCACCACACACCATCAGGTGGCTTGCTGAGTATGGATGTAGATGTAGATGTAGAATTTTGCATATAGCATAATTTCTTGGCTAACAATTTACAAATTTCAGTCACAAGACTGATGTAGTTGACAGGTGCTTGAGTAAATTACCCAGCACCTATGATCTCTTCAATTCAATTCAATTCAATTCAGTTTATTAGCATCCTTGTAGTACATCATCAAAATGACATAGGACTTGTCAATAAACATTACAATTTAAAATACATGTACATGAAAACTTATAATTAAATTTACTTGTCACTTAGACATTACAATTTTAATAGAACTATAAGAACATTAATATAAAAATATACAAGTAGGATAACAACATACAAAAAAAAGCTAGTGATTCTCACATCAAAGATTATTTCCATTCTTACATTAACACTGTTTCACACTTTCATAGAAACAGTAAGTATTTAAATGTGAGCAATTCGCATATTTATTATGTCAGGGAAATATTAACTGCACTTTTATTGTCAATGATTCATAAACTCTTCAATACTGTAAAAACTATTGCTCAATAACATGTTTTTTAATTCTATTTTAAATATGTACAGTTTTGGTATTATTTTTAGTTCTTTGGGGAGAGCACTGTAGAGGATTTTGGGTTGGTATAGTACGCTTTTGTGATACATAGCTGTTTTATGAATTTCTCTGTGGAAACCATTCCTATTCCTCATTTTGTAGTTGTGAAATTATCTGTTTAATGTAGAAAATTGCTCGTGTTCTTTTAAGAAACATATGCTTCCATATATGTATAAGGATGGTAGTGTCATAATTTTTAATTCTTTGAAAGCATGCCTACAAGAGTCTCTATATCCTATACCTTTTATTATTCTGACTGCCTTCTTTTGTAGTCTAAATGAATGTTTTGTTAGACTGTTGTTCCCCAAAAACTGTACACCGTATCTTAATAAACTGTGCATGACTGAGAAATAAACACATAACACTGTTTTAATATTACATGAGCTTTTAAGCATTCTAAGTATATAACATGTTTGACTTAATTTTTTGTTCAATGATATTACATGCTTTTCCCATCTTAAGTGTTCATCAAACCATACTCCCAAGAATTTAGTGTATGATGCTTGTTCAATCTTACACTTACCCAGTTCTACTGTAAGGTTAGTTTTTATTTTATTTGTAATATGTCTGATGTTGATTCACGTGTTTTTTTTTTTTTTTTTTTTTTTTTTTTTTTTTTTTTTTTTTTTTTGCAATGAGTCTGTTTTCATTAAACCATCTGTCTGCTTCGTCTGTTGATAATGTGACTTTTTCCTGTAAGTCAGCTTCACTATTTGCTTTAACAAACAAACTTGTATCATCAGCAAACAGTACTGCCTCTGCTTCAGATAGTTGACTTGGTAGGTCATTGATAAATATTAAAAACAGTAATGGCCCTAATACAGATCCCTGGGGTACTCCGTACAAAACTCTCTCGAATCTTGATGAATATGTCCTATCTGCAGGGCTTATCTCCACCTTTCGATACCTGTCCGACAGATATGATTCAAACCATTTGCGGACAACTCCACGTATCCCATAGGCATATAGCTTCCTAAGCAGTAACTTATGGTCAATGACATCAAAGGCCTTTGATAAGTCTAAAAACAAACCACAATTTTATTCCTTTCTATTTATGGAATTTAGGACAAGTTGCAAAAAATTGAAGATAGCTGTTTTAGTTGATTTATTTTTACAGAAACCATTTTGCACATTAACCAATATTCTATTCTTAATAAGAAATTTGTATAGTCTATGATACATTATCCTTTCTATTATTTTTGAGAAACCTGACAACATTGATCAAGGCCTAAAGTTACTAACATCATATGTATCACCGTTCTTGTAAAGTGGCTTTATAGTTGACATTTTAAGTTTTGATGGAAACACCCCTGTCTTAAAAGATTCATTTATAATTTCAGTGAGATGTGAGGCTATATTTCTTGCACTTTGCTTAATGACTTTGTCAGGAATCCCATCACACCCACATGACATTTTATTTTTTAACTTATTTATAGTATTTAGTACCTCTGATTCAAAGTCAACTGGACCAACAAGCAGCAGCCATACAGTAGTGTGGGGTGGACCCATCCACACCTTTAAGTTTCCTTCCTAGATTTCTCATCACACACCCCAACGGATAGGTTATTTGTTGTCTAGCTTTCACATTGAATCCTGTAGTTCTACTTATCTTTGCACCTACAATAGGCATTTCCACAACATTCTTACTATACTTGATCTTGTCTCTAAATTGTTCAGCTATACAACAGACCAGGCTATCTGTATCAATCAGTCAGTTGTCTTCCCACTGATCAATCTTAATTTTAATGTAAGTACACCCAGAATCTGAATCATCCTCTCTGTTGTCAGATACCTCATGCAAAAGATCATTTTCAGTTTCATCAAATGCTCCATCCACACTGCTTTCACAAGGTTTTATAAACCTCACAGGTACCATAACATTACTTCGATTACTCACATTTTCAGGTAAAGATTGAACACAATGAATAGATTCCATGGCACAACTAACATCACTTGTTACAGAAGGAACACAAAACACATTACTGTCAAAATTACACTTCCTGCTTAGATCCTCTTTCACTTCATTCCACCAATCAGGATACATATTCTGACTAAACACAGCTGACGTATTCCAGAATGCACCTTCGTCTAAGTTATCATCAATCTGGTTCCAAACAAACTTCAAAAAGTTTTCACCTCTATTCTCCAGGCTCACAGACACCTCACCTTTACTGCATGACATTAATGGACTGGTATTCCATGACCCTCCCTTACAACATCACATGAATCACTTACTTTATGTGTATTGTCAACACCATTTACAAATAACTATGAAACCTCATTGTTCTTAAACTCCACAAATACCTGGTACTCATCATCATCATCATCATCATCATATTCCTCCAAAATTACTTCATCAACAACATCACTGACAATACAAGTCTCATCTCTATGAAAGTCACGTGCCTCACCTACATTCATTTACAATAAGCCATTAGTTCCACACTTAGCAACCTCAGTTACTTCACAGCTCTCATTCGTATCTACATAAAAAATACCACCTATTTCAGATCCAATACAGTCATCACCTGATTTACTATTAGTATTGTTTTCTGCTCAAGAGAAGAAATCATTAGTGCATACTACACCAAAACTCTCACTACTCTAACATTCTGGTTAGTGATTAGTACTTAAATCACCATAATTCAATATAGTATCCCAAAACTTTGATCATAAAATAAATAAGAAATCTGATATTCCTTCTGTTCAATTTCAGATACATGTCCCACATCATTTACACTGTTATTACTGTCTAATTGCAAGTGTAACTTAGTGGTCCTGTGCTTGTTAAGTTTCCTCACCCCAAAACTGTAGATCTTCATTGAAGCAAATTGCCATTTCCTGAGTAGCTACTTCTGTGATTGTTTTTTTCTATAAAATCCCCATCGTTACTCGTCACTTTGATCCTGATGGAAGTTACCATTAATCTGTTTCTGTGATTGTTCCCACTGCAATTTCTATCATTCCTATTCTTATGGTACATACTTCTTTCTTCTGCCCTATCCTGCTCGTCAACATATTGTAAAAACTGTTCAAGACAATCGTCAGGTCCATGTACCAAATCCCACTGCAATCTTCCTGATAATCTCCTTTTAAGTGCATCAAAGTCATTTTGTCCAATGCTTTGTCAAGATGGGCTCATTTTTTAAGATGGTTCTTACAAAACTCTTTCGAAGTACCATCCCTATTCCTATAATTAGTACCATTCGAGAACTCACTTTTGATTTTCCCCTGTTCTGCTTCCAACCAAAATTTATTTAAAAAACTTTTCTTGGATTTCTGATATGTTTCCCACTGAATTTAAATTTATACATGACACAGCTTCACCTTCAAGAAATCTTTTAACAAATTTAATTTTTTGATTGTCATTCATGCCTGACACAAAGCTATCTCCGCATTTGTGCAGAAAATCCACTGGATGTAAATTATCTGACAGAAAACTTTTGAAGGGAGTGTTGGACCGTGCAATACCATTGTTTGCACACAGATTTTTGTTAATACAACTCTCCTTACCTGCTGAAATTTTTTGATCTAAAACAGTTATATCAGTTTGCAAATTCTTTTCTACATTTAAAATTTTTTGGTTTAAATTGGCGACATTTTGCTGGGTGGTAGCTCCCAGCCCACAAATTTTTTCTGCTATGGCCACCTTTTCAACTCTGACATAATCAACATCCTTTAATTGCTTCAGTTACTCATCTACAAACTCATTTTCTAAAACAATAAATTTATTTTCTGAAACATCAACTTTTTCATACACACTTTTTAACCCCTCTGACAATCCATTCTTTAACTTGATTACTAAGAAGACCTATCTAATCTTGAACCCTGTCTATTTTACTACTGTTTTCAGTTTTCAAGTAATTTAATTGTCCTTGGAGTGAAGTTTGCAAATCATTTGCCCTTTCATTAACTGCACTAAAATTGCTATTGTTATCTGTTCATATTTCAGATAACAGGTCATTAACTGCACTAAATTTGCTATGGTATCGGTCTCCATTTTCTCTATTTTTGCAAAAATTAAATGCAAAACATCATTCTTTACTGTTTCTTTACTGTCTATGATTTCACTTGGTTCAAGCATGTCCTAACTGGGTCCTGCAGCTTCCATTTCTACCTCAGTTTTGCTATCATGCCTATTCATTTTTTTAACAAGCACACAAATCCACAAACAAATTAACTTTACAGATAGTTTGTCTTATCTTTCCTTTTTGATGTCCCTGGTTGTAGTTGTAAAGTCCCCCTCACTTTCATTAGGTCTGCTCCATCATTACTGGTAGTGCAATGTCACTGTTGGTACGAAGATCCTTTGTTGGGCAGCCTTCAGTTTTGCTTCATATGATTGAAAGTTTATTCATACATAAATTTCAAAAATCAATGAAATAAAACAATTTCTGCAACAGACAAAACATCATTATTAGTCAAATAATCACAGACGATGCCCACACTTGTAATCTCCCCCCTCCTTCCTTCTTCCATTTACTGTCCACATTAAAAAATGGCCAGTCTAAGTAATTAATAAGCAAAGTCTTTATGAAGATTTGAGAGGAGTGAAGATTATGATAAACTTTCAAGTTTATTTAGCTTGTCATGTTGAGATGGCTCCAGTTCTTCTTGTCTGGGGGTCTAATTCTTGAAGCTGAAAATCTAACATCAGGTCCTCATGTTTGGTTTGAACTAAATAAATTGGCAGATTGTTGTTGCAGAATTTTTTATGTAAATATATTTTTCACCAATTTCTCACATTTTAGTATATCAAACAGTATTTTGATTGTTCACATTAACAAACTTGAAATTACATTGTTTGCACCTATTATACAAAAATATGTCTGATCACATCAGAGGCAAGCTTACTACTCCCACACTCTGTGGAAATAACAATATTCAAAAGGGTTGGCAATTTTTCTTAACAAATGAATTCCTACTAGTTTTCATTACATTATTAACTTCAATTAATATTCCATAAATTGTGTAATTAATAATAGCAAACAACAGAAAATCCAGGATGTAATGTAATAATATTATGAAAAGGAAAGTTGCTACTCACCATATAGTGGAGATGCTGAGTCGCAGATAGGCACAACAAAAAGACTTTCACAATTAAAGCTTTCAGCCATTGGCCTTCATCAACAATAGACACACACACACACACACACACACACACACACACACACACACACACATACACAGCACTGTGCCAAAAAGGTACTTTTCACATAGGAGTTAAGCTTTATAACAAACTTCCTGAAAACATAAAAGCTATCACAGAGGTCAATACATTTGGAAAATCTCTAAAGTCATATTTACAGCATCACTGCTTTTACTCCATTGAAGAATATTTAAATGTATGAAACGTGTTATATAAATACTTACGTTTAAAGTTTGTCCAATGTCTTATGCATAAGTTGCTTTGTAGACAACAGGACCAATAAAAAATACAAGACAATACACTCTCATGCAAAAGCAATTCACACATTCGACTGCAGTCTCAGACAACTGAAACCACACGGCGAGCAGTAGCACCAGTGCATGATGGGAGTGGCGACTGGGTGGGGGTAGTGAGGAGGCTGGGGCAGGGATGGGGAGGGATATTATGGTAGGGGTAACGGACGGTGAAGTGCTGCAGGTTAGAAAAAGGGCAGGGGAGAGGTGGGGAGTGGGGGGAGGAAGTAGAAGAAGAGGAAAGAAATAAAAAGAGTGGGTGTGGTGGTGGAATGACGGCTATGTAGTGCTGGAATGGAAACAGCGAAGGGGCTGGATGGGTGAGGACAGTGACTAACAAAGGTTGAGGCCACGAGGGTTACGGGAAAGTTCCCCGCTGCACAGTTCAGAAAAGCTGGTGTTGGTGGGAAGAATCCATATGGCACAGGCTGTGAAGCAGTCATTGAAATGAACAGTATCACGTTTGGCAGCATATTCAGCAACAGGGTGGTCCATTAGTTTCTTGGCCACAGTTTGCCAGTGACCGTTATGTGCACAGACAGCTTGTTGGTTGTCATGCCTACATAGAATACAGCACAGTGGTTGCAGCTTAGCTTGTAGACCACTTGCCTGGTTTCACAGGTAGCCCTGCCTTTGATGGGATAGGTGATGTTTGTGACCGGACTGAAGTAGGTGGTAGTGGGACGAGGTATGGGACAGGTCTTGCACCTAGGTATGAGCCATGAGGTAAGGGACTGGGAGCAGGGGTACTGTAAGGATGGACGAGTATAATGTGGAGGTTTGCTGGACAGTCAAATACTACTGCAGGTAGGGTGGGAAGGATAGTGGGCAGGACATTTCTCATTCCAGGGCACGACGAGAGGTAATCGAAACCCTGGCGGAGAATGTTATTCAGTTGTTCCAGTCCTGGGTGGTACTGAGTTATGAGGGGAATGCTCCTCTGTGGCCGGACAGTAGGACTTTGCAAGGTGGTGGGAGACTGGAAAGATAAGGCACAGGACATTTGTTTTTGTACAAGGCCGGGTGGATAATTATGGTCAGTGAAGGCTTCAGTGAGACCCTCGGTATATTTTGAGAGGGACTGCTCATCACTGCAGATGCGACGGCCATGGGTGGCTAGGCTGTATTGAAGGGACTTCTTAGTATGAAATGGGTGGCAGCTGTCAATGTGTAAGTGTTGCTGGTGGTTAGTAGGTTGGATATGAATGGAGGTACTCATGTAGCCATCTTCGAGGGGGAGGTCAACATCTACGAATGTGGTTTGTTGGGTTGAATAGGACCAGGTGAAGCAAATGAGCGAGAAGTTGTTGAGATTCAGGAGGAATGTGGATGGGGTATTCTCACCTTCGATCCAGATAGCAACGATGACATCAATGAATCTGAACCAGATGAGCTGTTTAGGATTCTGGGTTTTTAGGAAAGATTCCTCTAGATGGCCCATGAATAGGATGCAGGTGCCCATAGCCATACCCCAGATTTGTTTGTAGGTAATGCCTTCAAAGGAGAAGTAATTGTTGGTGAGGCGACTAGGAAGGAGTTCATTGGTTTGGAATACTTTGGGCATTGTGAAAGGTAGAGTTCAATATCGGTAAGGCCATGGGCATTAGAAATGTTAGTGTACAGGGAGGTGGCATCAACAGTGATGAGCAGGGCACCATGTGGTAAAGGTACAGGAACTGTAGAGGGTCAATGGAAGAAATAGTTGGTATCTTTTGTTCAGGGTAATAGGTTGAAGGTGTTGGTCTACAAGTGCATAGATGCTCTTAGTGGGGCACAGCAGCTGGCCACAACAGGGCATCCTGGGTGGTTTGGTTTATGGACTTCAGGAAGCATGTCGAAGGTAGGAGTGTGAGGAGTGGCAGGGATGAGTAAAGAGATGGACTCTGGGGAGAGGTTCTGCCTTGGGTCTAATGATTTGAATAATGACTGGAGATCCTGCTGGAGTACTGGAATGGTGTCACTGTGACAAGGTCTGTAGGTGGAAGAATCTGACAGCTAGTGGAGTCCTTCCTCCAGGTAACCCTTCCAGTTCAAAACAACAGTGGTGGAGCTCTAGTCCACAGTTAGGATTATAAGGAAGGGATCAGTTTTTAGATG